>NC_090675.1:10858907-11169893 GCF_013368605.1 Nyctibius grandis
GTTGTTTGTTTTGGGTATTGCAGAAAACCCTCTTCTAAACACTGCATATGTTTCAAGTCATCAAGAAAAGTTGTAGGCATCAGTGAGCAGAACATTGTAAGTCTTGTGCAAGTGTGAAAACGTGGCATTTAGTTGTGAAATAATAAGAGAATCCAGCTTGGTCTCTAACTGTTGATATTCTGAAGGAATCTTCGGCTGGCACTTTGCTGTAGTAGAGTCCTTATCAGAGTCCCTCTGGCTGTCCCTAAGTTGTTTAATGTATAGTTTCCATTCTGTGCCTCAGTTTCCCTTTTTTTTGTGAATTGAAAATAATTATTCTCCCTGCTTTTATAGGGTATTCCAAAATATGTGGATTAAAAACACGGGAATGAGCTAGGGAAGACTTAAGAAAAACGCAAACTCTTCTATCCTCTGCTCCTTTCTCCCTGTTTGGATCAAGTGCATTAAATTCAGACTGGTTGGGCTTTGGCCAAGTGCAAAAGCTGCAGTAGATTTAGCGTGCTTGCCTTTTAATGACTGCTGGAATAAGATGCCACTTTTCTAAACATGAATAAAGCATAATTGACAAGAAGCTGAGAGACACTTGACCCCCAGATGCATGAAGCTTATTTTCTCTGGTTAGGGACCGTAACAGTAACATTCTCTGACAAATGCAGCTAGAATGTGATTTCTGATCAATTTACCAGAGGTCAGAAATATTTAGGCTGCAGCTTGAATACTGAATTCTTCCAAATCATGCTTGTAATATCTCCTTGCCTGCCAAGGACTTCTTAATTTTGCACCCTGATGTCAGTGAACTAGTTTTACAGATGCTGTTGCTTTCTTGTGTCATGTCTGCAGAAGTGCAACTGAAAAACCTGTGTATGTTTGGTTTTTGTTCATAGTTGTTTAAACTCCCAACTGTTGGCTTGAGGTCATGGATATGGGCAAACTTGTATCTCAAGAGATCTGCTGTTTATTTTGTATAAATAAAAAAGTACAGGCTTGGCAGTTTTTTCCTAAACATCTTGGGCCTGATTCTCACATATGCTGTAAAGGGATATTCATTTTAAAAGTGCTGTAAGGAGGAAATAAACGTGCATCCAGGACCGCACCTTGCAGTTCTTGGAGCAAATGAGAACTGGGTGTCCTGGCCATGAGTTACACCAGGCACAGAGAAGGAGGGCTCGAACGGAGCACACCCTGTAAGCAGCCATTTGCTCCAGCTGCTCCGTATCCTCTCTCTGTTCTTGTTTTTTCCCAGCTCTGTGGGTTTAAGGCAGTTGGAGTATCGCTGCTTCTGTTGTGGGGCTTGCCATTTGCGATGAGTAGTTGGCAAGCAGGCAGTGAATAGCTTACTATTGGCTTTATCTCTCTGTCTAGTTTGTGGTTGGAGACCTGCATGTTGTTTGTGGGTTTTTACGTGCGTCACTGAACCCAGAAGTTTTATTATATTCTCAGAAAAGGGTTTTGCAACAGCTCAGCTATTAAAGCCAAACCATGTAGTTTAGTTAAAAGTCTGGGCAGGAAGTAACGAATTGAAATTCATCCTAGGGGAGAAGCGTGGTGCATGTAGGGTGGGAAGAGAATGCAAATATACTATTTATAGGACTAGGGGAAAACAAATTTGGACTTGAAGAGTAAATGTGAAGGACTTATCATGGGAAAACCAGACTTGGCGATCTAAGATACCCAGATCTGTGCTGTCAGACCACTTTCCCATTTTTGTGAATTATTTTTTTGTTATATCCCAATGAAGAAGAGCAGTTTGACATTGAAATCTGTGCTGCATAGAGTACCTTCCAGCAGTATCCTTCTAGTTTATGCTATGGATGAGACTTGTCAAGTGGAAACATTGGAATCCATATTTTTTTAAGCAGTACGAAAATAGTTGCAGACAGCACCTGCTCCAGGGAGTTTATGCGATACAAGCAGGCAGAGCCACAAGCTTGCATGGAAGAGGAGACAGATGATTTAATTTGCTCATGGTCAGACAGCAGGTCAGCAGCAGAGCTAGGAGTGGAGTCCAGCTCACTGGAGCCAAGGTCTATTCTCTTACTCATGAGATGTGATGCTTCTAGCGTTACACTGAAACTTGTGAGGAGAACGTTTGTGGGGAATGCAATAGTGACTGTACCTCAAGAACATCCCTCCTCAAAGCAGCATGCTGTCCTCGTGGTACTGCAGATTGTAACAGGATGACGCGGGGCCATATATTTTTGTGTAATTTCTTTTACTTAATTTGTGATTTTTAGTTTATAAATAGATGCTAAGTCCGTTTTGCCTTCCACCATCATTTTTGGAACAGATTCTCACACTTTTTCTTGCCACTGTCAGTGCTTGCCGTTCCCTGCTTTATACTGGGTCATGTGCTACTTTTAAGGCATTGCATATAATTAATGTTACATATAAGTAAGCTTGGAGCTCTAGCTTCAGAGAGTATGCTGATATCTTATCCTTCTTCCAGGAAAATACATCTTGCCTGATGGGAGGCCCTACACTAAAATAATAAGATTACAATCACACCGAGGAGCTGAGCTGCTGCTTTTACACATAGGCCTGTCACAGCTGGCTGTACCAGTTTCAAAACCACTGTGCAAACAATCTTGCTTCTCTCCCTAGGTGCTCAGCAACCTTGAGGTATGCCCAGGAATGGGGAAGGGGTGAGGTGACCCGGGGGAAGAAGCAGTAACATGCCACAGTACCCTGGGAATTCTACATACCGTGGCTTACAAACGCACAGCTGACTTGTTTGCCTTTGGCTGGATTTTGTGGTTGCAGTTTGTCTATCAAAGTGCGTATCGTCATCGAATCTCGCTTGGAATGGCCTCCAGAAAAAGAGAAGGCTTGGGTGATTTCCGTCTTCCTTCCCCTTTCCGTGACATATTGCACTGCTGGGAAGCTATTCTTGATTTATGTGGGCTGACTTCTGGCATGTTGGGGGCTATTGGGTAGTCCTCAAACTTCCTGCGACCTCTTCCTTCTGTCTCTTACTAGGGGACCTTCCTCCTCTATTCATACCAGTTCTTCGTTGTTCCTGTTGCCTCCATTCCCACTCCGTGTTCTCTGTTAACCCCACTTCTAGCCTATGGGTTGCCAAGATCCCCTCTTCTCTCAGAAGGGCAGATGCGCTCCCCTCGCTTCTGTCAGGGCTTTGACTATCCTGTTCCCATCTTCACCCGCAGCAAAGTCCCTCTTTCTCATTCTAATCCCTTCCTCCCTAATGTCTTTCGAGGGAAGAGCCAGGATGCAAATATGATGCGTTTGGAGGCAGTAAGAACAGAACCAAGTATCTTGAGTGGAATGAAACCCTAATGATGAGAACGTAGGTCTTCCCTGTTAAAAAAGGAGTTTTAGGGCAGGTGATAGACAAAAGTGACAGTCAAGATCCATGGTTAGTGTTCAGTCTAAACTGTGAACAATTGCTTTAACTGTAGGAGACAGTAGTGTGAGCCTCTCCCCATAATACAGGAGTCACCCCCCAGCTGTGCTCAGACTTGTTTGTCAAGGCTCGGTAGATCTGCAGGGTCGCACTGCATCGAGTGCGGGCCAGCTGGCTGTCCCGGGTCAGAATGGGGGTGATACAAGGCCGAGCCACAAAGTGGGGAGAAAGTACGATGAGATGCAGAAAAAAATTAAACCAAGCATTTAGCAGGAAGATCCTTGGAACAGCATCTCCAAACTCTTTTCTGACCTGAGTGTGAACGGGAGAGCTCGCTGGATAGGCTGTTGTGGGAAAATACGTATGAGAGTGAGAAAGCAGAAGGTCATGACTGAGCCAGCCAGTGTCATCATCTGCGTCCCGTGCCTGTGCTGAGTTAACTCTGAGGGAACGGAGCATGCATACTCCAGAGACATCTTAATTTAGGGGTGTGTACAACTGAGGTGCAACGGTGTGGGAGAGTACAGCTGACAGCAAATTCAAGAGTATGGGTACAGGCAGCACGAGCTGCAGCAGCGTTCAGCAGTCACAGTCACACTGTGGCCCTGTGCCGAGGGAGCGAGCTGCCTCGTCTCGAACTGGCACAGAGCGCAGGCACGGGGACGTGGCTGTCGGGGGTGCCCGGGCCCCCGCTGAGCCCAGCGCCAGCCCCTTTGGAGCCCAGCTGCCTTCGGCAGAACCTGCACTGCTCTGCAGCGTGGGGTCTGGCTAGAGAAAGCAAAGGGTGGAAAAGAGGAAGTGCTATCATCCCCTTTTTGTAAAAAGAGGTACTGAGACTGAGACCGATTGAGTGGGATTTCCAAGGTAATTTCTTTTAGGTCTTACGCTCCAATGCCACGTTAGGAAGTTCTGGTTAAAAGGTTCCTCTGGTTTCGGCTGGGCGGTCAGAGTGTAAATGCGGAGGGATGGCTGAGTCTTCCAGGCCATGGCAGTCCTTTTATTGCACAGCTGCCTCTCCTAAGAGTGGCACTGCTTTGCATTTCTGTATTCATTGCAGGAGGAGTTTGAATCACTTTTGTTTGTATTAACCCACTTTTTGGTAAATCTCAAACTCCATGACACCACTGTCTGAATTCAGAAGTGTGTGGGCAGAGACAAACCTTGCTGTTACACCTGATAGTTGTGAGGAGTCAGATTGCTCATAAACCAAACCCCTCAGCTAACTTTACAGGAAAGCACGAGCTAGAAATGCCTTATCAACAGCTGCTGGCTTGCTTCATTGCACAGAACTGGTGGTGGTTCTGCTGCCAGCATGCAACCGCCCTCCAAGAAACATCCAGTGCAGTATTGTGGTTGGGGGCTGCTGCTGCCGCGTGGCTTCCACTGGCTTCAGCTGCAGCTCCAGGGCAAGTGATCTATCTGCTGCTTCCACTCACGTGTCAATAGCTGAGTGCTGAGGTCGCAGCCACAAACATCCAGCTGGATGTGCTGGACTCCCCCACTGGGGTGGGGTCCCTCCAGTCCAATGCTGCTGCCATCTGTTGCCATCCCAAGGACGGCTTTCAGGGCTTTTCCTGCTCTTGACTACCAGTCTTTGGCCATATGCAAAAACTGAGGCCCACAGTGGCTTGAGTCCCAAGAAATTGTGACTGTCACTAGAAACATGGTCTCATCACCCATTTTTAAAGAACAGGATTGGCAATGTAATGACTTAGCAGAGTGTAGTTCCCCTGTGCAAGTACAGGTCCTGCTGCTCAGTGCTCGTTTCTGGTTAACTGTGTTTCTGTGCGTGTTCTGTCGTTATCCCCTGCAGAGCCTTGCTTATTTAACAGGGTTGTGTGTAACAGCACATGGATCAACCTCATGATTACACATTTGCAGGACTAGGTCACAGTAAACAAGATGAGAGGGAGAAAGAATTTCCCCCTTACAATAAAACGAGTGATTCCCATATACTGCCAAGGAAGAATTTGCATTTGTTCTAGGACACTTACTAGGAAGCAGTAGCTCTCCCAAACGGATGAGCAGGCCAAAAGCATTATGCTCTGTACAGGGGTTGTTCACTTGAGATCAAATGCAGTATCTATTTTCCCTATAATATCTGACATATCCTTTATCTGGGGAAGGCAGAGATGATCTAATTCTCTTTCCCGTGTATAACTGAGATTGTGCACACAGGTCATGTATGTCATCATTCAGATACATAGACCAAAAATATTTTGAGCAGAAACTTGAGAGATATTATCGTGGTCAGAGAATCCATGTTTGTTTGTTCCTTTTCATTTGAAGTCTGATCTTGTCCTAAATGCTAGAATTTGTTGACTAAGAACATAGTTTGTAAATCATGGATCAGCTAACTTGCTTTGAGGCATTGTTTTGTTAGGAAGGTTTTGAAGCTTAAGTCTGCCCCACGGGAATGTGTGACATAGTGAGAAACCTTTTGAGAATATTTTCTTTTTGATAAGCAATAAGGCACAAATAATATTCCTTCTTGCCGTTTTATTTTTCTGTGTCTGAAGTGAAGGTTTGTGTGTAGTGCATTTGGCACGAGATGGTCAGGTGATAAAAGCTTTGGAATAAAACTTCAGAATAGAGTAGAAGATGTACAACGATCATCTTGTCCAACTGCCTGAATTTTGTTCTTTTAAGATAATTGTTTTTGATGTTGATTTTGTAATAGGAAATGCCCATCAGATAGCAGGCCTCAGAGCCTTGGGTACTTTGGCTGTTCCTACCTTACAGATCTTCTACCCAAATGAAGGCCAGATGGAAGAGAATATAACAAACATATGGGAAGGAATGGATGAGAGGGCAGACAGTCCTGCAGGTTAGACTAGCAGCACCCACAGCATCCAGAATGAGGTTGCACATACATGTGCATTGCCTTTAAACTGAATGTAATTAATTGTTTCAAATGGCTTGGACACCCTTTTATATTTCCACATGACACCCAGCCTCCGCACAAAACTTTTGTTGAGACGGGTTTAGAGAAGAGTCCTGCAGGGATGGGTCCTCCAAGGTCCTGCCTTCTGCTGAAAGGTTGAAGAAAAAGGATGCTCAGTGTGAGGGAAATGCTTCCCTGGATGAGTTTCCTTGAAGGCTTGTAAGAGTATGTCAGTGTTATATCATGAAAGAGCCCCACTCCCAAACTCGCATCCCCTTTGGCTAGGGACTGTACAAACAGTGCCCAAGGAGCTTAACTGTTTGCTTTCTGGATCCCAACAGGTGAAACTGATCGACTACATCCACAGACAGCGGCAGTGTAAGCTGAGCGTGCCCCTGAACGACAGGACAGCAGAGCTCAACAGCTACCCACGATTCAATGACTGGTTAGACATTGTCAACGTGAGGAAAGAAGTTGTACAGGTAAGGGGAAGACAACCCTCCGCACAGAACCTTCCTGCCCTCTCGAGACCTTCACTGCTGCCTGCTGGGTTTAAGTTAGTTTCCTGAACTTACTTTCAGGCAAGGTGGGATTGTGTGGGTACAGAGGGGGACCTTTGGTGGAACGGGTGCTTCCTCTCTCCCAGAAGCAGTGATCACCCAGTGGGAGTGCTGAAATACTCCCTTCCCTTTGGCCTCCTTCCAGAGTTCATGGGGGTCTTCTCATAACAGCAGTTGAAGCAACACTGAAGGTGCAGCGGTGACAATGAGAGAGCAGAAAAGCAGCCTGTTGCTGTGGCCAAACTGCCAGGCTCCCAACTATTGTTGGTTTCTAAGGTTACTGGAATTGCCTGAGCCTAAAAGAATGTCTTTGTAGCTCTTTTTTAAATCCTTTGTGATGCCTGCAGAACTGGGGGAAGGGAAGAGGTGAAGAGAAGGGGTAGAAGAAGAGGGGAGGGAGGTGGACACTTCAAATCTGCCACATCCTGCTAATTCAGGGAGCAGACAGGGTTGAGACTGCCCTTCTGTATGTGTGGTCACTAAAAAGGGTGAACAAATTCGGTTTTGGTCTAAGGCAGGAAGAGAACATTTTCCAGCTGTTTATTATTTTTATTCATGTTCTCTTGCTACCCCCTCCCAAGCAATGACCAGTGTAATGAACTACGTTCCTTCTGTTCTCTGGGACAGAAATATAAGAGGTGTACAAAGCATTTAAATTCCTCTGTGATTCCAAATGTATGGTTATTTTTCAAAATTTGTGCATCCATTTCGTGCAGCTGCAGACAGCTTCTGTAGCATTTGTATTAGCTGGACAGGAGAACTGCAATACCCATTGGGTCGTTAAAATTATTTTTGGGTAGGCAGGCTGGAACAGGCTGTAATCCGGGGGCAATGGAAATAGCTGGGCTAATAAACCAATTGCTCTGTTCTTGCAGTGATTTTTTTTGTACTGTTATTTCACTGCTTAGAAAATAGCAATGCAGCCACTGTTGGTGTTTGTGGCATGGGCATGAGCAGTCAGTGAAGGGGAGATGTTTGTCTGTGATGAGTTGTCTTTCAGAAATGTTAGAGGTATCACGGGATCATTCCTGCTGTTGCTTAGATTTCATGCAGCATGTGAACCCCATTCCAGCTGAATGCTTTCAAAATGGAAATCACTGACAGAAGGAGCTTTAATAGGTCAGTTATTAAGAAATATATAATGGTTTCCTTGAGCTTTGTGCACACTGCCTATGACATGACTGGGGAGAGAGGTGGCTAGGGAGCCTTTAAAGAGATGGCCGAGAAGGTCAGACAGTGAAAACGGGGACAACTGAGTCCCACACCTGGCTCTGTGCTGCTGTACAAGATACACTGGGGAATGACTTCCCATCACTAAGGTGCTGTTAGCTCGTCTGTAAAACTGAAATAGTCACACTGGGTTTCCTTCTTAATGCTTCTGAAAAGTGCTACAGAGAGAAAGAAACCCCCGCAAATGTAATAATGTATTCACGTTAGGCACATAGCCCTCTCTTCTGGAGACTTCTAGGCTCTGAAACTAGTTGGGGAAGTTGCCAAGTACCTGTAGCGTGTTGGAGAACAGCTGCAACAGAGCCCTTCCCTGGCCACCTCTGCGGTCTAACCAGGAACAGCAGGTACAAAGCAGGAGGTGCGTGCAGGTGAAGGGCTTTCCTGTGGCCCACTGCTTGTCAGGGACAAATCAGAAGAAAGTTCATGGTTTTTTTTCTTTTTTAAATGGTTCTGATTCCCTTTGCATTTCTGGTGTTGCTGGAGGGAGTGTTTCAAGATTGCGCTGATCTGTGACATAACACTTTTGAAAAACAGCCGAATTGCAAGCAGTTTTATAGCTCAGTGTTAGAGAAACAATGCTCTTTTTCTCTCTGTCTTTCCCCCTCCCCTCTCTCCCCCAGTCCTCTCCCAAATAAAGCTGCCATGCAGGGAAGCACAGAAGCTCCCAGGCTCTCCTGTCAGAAATAGAGCACCGGCTCTAATTTAGAATATCTGCTGACTCCTCTAGTGAAGACTATTTTTGCTCAGTGACTTGGTCTAGACATTGTGAAGCTTGAAAGCTCTTGCTGTTATAATTGCTGTCTTGTTGTCGGGCTCCTTTCTTTCTTTGAAAACCTATATTTAAAACAAGAGTAATGACTGCTTGTAAAATTCTTTAGTTCTGGAAGAGATTACAGTAATAACAATGCACTGTTTATGGCGTTGGGCAACAGCTAAAACTCCTGCGAACACGGATAACAGGGAGCCGGTCGTGCTGCGTAGAGTGAAAGGGCTGTTCAGTGTGGACCTAGCAGACCTGGAGGTAGGTGGTGAATTCAAGCTTTGAGTTTGTGATCCTGTTTGCTTTCTGTGAATACACAATTCTGAGGGGTAAGGAGACTTTGAACCCCCACCCCAACTTGTGCTGTTTCTGTTTCTTTGTTATTGTTCCTCTAATCAGTTGCCAGACTGATTTTTATCATAGAAAACGGTGGCTAGTGTGGAGCAGGCTCTGCTTTGGAGCTGGGCTAATATTGTTCTGTAACTTTCTTTTGAAGTATCTTTCTAGGAAATGCTGGAGTCCTTGGTTTTGACTAGGAGTCCTGGGGATTGATTAGCGTGTAGGCTAATACCGAAAATGATGCATAAAGGGTTAAATATGGTGGATTGAAACTAGGAAAAGAGATGCTTGAAGTGAGAACTAGAAAAGGCAGGACAAGGAACCATACAGACAGAAGATATATTTAAGCTATGTAGTGGTCTCCAGTGGGTAAAAGTTGCTCTGAAAATGGACCTAGAGAAATATACTCATCTGGAATGTCCTGCTCCCCTTGAAAGTTGGAATCAAGAATTGAAGGGGCCATAGGAGTGAAGAAGGATGTGAACAGAGCGCTGTCCCTACTCTTAGGCTGATGGAAGAAGTCTCTGGCAGAGCTGCTTACTAGGTTCTGGGCCTGGGGCGTGTCTACCAAAAAAAAAGATATTAAAAAGTCTCTATTGGCTTATTTTCTTTAGCACAGAAAAAAATCCTGTCTTTACTGTTGTTCTTCCCAGAAACATCACTATTATATTTGTTCCCACATATAACTTGTCACCATCTTAAAACGTAACTTAAGAACATAGTCATCTCCTTATCATCTCCTGAAGCATGTCTGAACCAGCCCTGCGCAGCGTGTAGCAGGGGTTCCAGTCAATCAAGTTTGGAAAGCTGTTTTTAGAGTAGGTAACAGTCGTGCACAGGGAGGGGCAAATCCTGCCCTGGTGATCGCTGGCTATAAGGGGGGATTTGCCACTGGGGAGACTACGTGGGAGCAGATGAAACAGTACTGTGGCTGGGTCTCATTTATGGCTGTTCCACTTGGGGAATGTATTTGACTCCCAATGTCTACATTTTTTCATAATAACTCCTGTTTTCATGTGAAACTTCCCTCATTCCCCATTTAGCGTTTATGCCAAAGACCTGATATCGTGTAAGTAGTTGGAAGTGGTTCCTGAGCAAGCCCGGGGCAGCACTTGGCACACTGGGGAGCAGAGCAGGACAGGCTCGTGCCTTGAGTAGGAGTTGTCTCCTGCTGCCCTTGTAGAAGTCTGTGGAGGATGAGGCATTGGCACAGGGTTGGTGCTATGAGACCATGGCAGACGGTCGTACTTGCATGGACTGTGATCCAGCTTGTTGCAGATTGTGCTGATGAGTTGTTGGAGGAAAAGTGTGGGGTTTATGTGTGTGCATCCTGACTTTGGTTGGGGGAATAGAAGCAGATCTGCCTGAGCCTATCAGGTTTCCCCAGCTGTATCCTCTCATCCTTTTCTGTCAGCATATCTGCATGAACAGACCATGAGGACTCTGGCCATTTGCTGGGGATTTCCATGGCTCTGGCAGCAGAAGCTCTGACTGGACTGCCCAGATAGCAGAGATCCTGAATGTGCTAATTGTGTGCATGCAAATTAACTCTGTCCTGCAGGCTTCCTGAACCTAAAGCTCCATCGCCACGTTCCAGCTGAAGGCCCCTCCCCAGAGTAAACAGCTCTTGGAAACTATTCCCTACTACTGCCAGGGTTCCCTTCCCCTGCCAGGGGGTCCAGGTGCCCCTTGCAGCCTTGTTCATTGTGAGTGGTTCCTGCCACGAGGTCAGCACAAGGCTCACGCTACCCCTCAGAGCTTGCAGTGAAACACTGCAACTGCCACGTCTGTCTGCCCCCAGAAAAGCAGTAAGTGACAGCAGCTGTCCTGTCTACAGAGAGCAAACGGAACGGGAATGCCCTGAGACTGGCAGCTCCTCTCCACCAGCCTCTGCTGTGAGAGGTGAAACAGCGAAGAAACCGTAGCCCGTGTATACTCACAGCTTAGTGCAAGCTAGAAATTTAATGGGAGAGGCTTTCCAGAACGCCCAAAAAATCTCCAGAAATTTAATGATACAACAGTTTTTCAGTACCTTCCTCACTGGACACCAGAAAACCAAAGCAAAATAACAACTAGCAGGCACAAGATGTTCTTAAGAGCATCCTTACGTGCTTTGCTTAGAGCTACCAGTGGGAATTTAAGCACCTTATGTAACGGGCTTTCTCTTCTAGCGTCTGCTGCTTATGGGAGGATGATTGGTGAGGGAGTGTATTGATTTAAGAGGAGGCATTTGGGGCCATGACAACTGTCTGACTTTATAGGAAGAGCCACGTCTAGGAGGTCGAGGAGCAGGTCAGACTGATCTTGCAGAGGGCTAGCAGCAGCATTAGCTCTGTAGGCTTCTCTGCAGGGAGGGATCTTTACCAAAAATAACCCATCCACTGTGTTAGATACCAGCATTTTTGCCATGTTTCAGGGATTTAAATTGGACACCAGACAAGATTAAAGACCTTCTTACACTATTGTGAACTCTTCACCCTGACTAATTGAGGCTAACCTTTGGATGGCTTCCTGGATACGCTGTGGTTTACTTTTTTCTCTTTTAAACGTGCATACCATGAAGTGCGCAGTCTGTATGTCTGAGAAGCAGGAGGGCTTTGTAGAAAAGTCCTCTGACCTGTTGTAGAGAGGAATAATTTCCTGGTTTGGGTTTTTTAGCATCACTTCTGCTGAGCAATGTGTGGTGAGTAAGGCTTTAGATTTTGCTGGCAGTTTTGAGGTGCTGAGGTTGAAAGCAGGTTCTGCTCTTTGTGGTTTTTTTTTTTTATCTGACCTTATTATTAGAGTAGTATCTGAATATCTTGCAGCTTCCCCTGTCATTCTGTAGCCAAGGCAAGGTGTGCCCAGGGAGGTGGTACTTAGCTTGGCCCTAATGCAAGCCTTTAAGCTGCATTTTTTTAAAGCCACAGCACCCATGAAAAGCAGGTAAAGAGAGGTCTGTTGGACCCACATTTCTCACCCTCTGTGCTGAAGATGGGGAGTAACCCCTTTGCAAGGGCCCAGAATTGCACTTGCACTGAGGGGGTTGGAGCCCACCCCATGCTCCTCTGAGATGGACACTGTCAGGGCGCTTTGCAAGGGATGTTCTTCCCCCAGCTGAGCCAGAGCGTCCACACCAACCGAACCTGTTTAAAGAGCCATCCTGAACTGGTGACCCTCATCATTATCACACAGGCTGGGGGGCTAACACAGAGATAAATCATATCGGGCCAGTCTTACCGGGATCAGCTTCACCAGTTTTATATTAAGCCACCACATATGTGCAGCACACGAGTGGCTGTTTAAAGAAAGCCTCTTACTTTCCCTCCCCCTTTTAAGGCTTATTTCTTTTGTCGCATGTCATGGGGGCTGGCAGCAGGTTCAGAAAGTCCGAGCTCTCCCAGCTCAAGGTCATTGGGATTGTTTAAATATAATCTCCTTTTCTGTACTTATACTTCCCTACAACTTGCTATTCTGTCTTTCTAAAATTAAACTATTGAGAAAAAGGGTAGATTGGGCCAAGGAAGGGGGCAAGCTAGCAGCAGGCTGGACCCTTTGTCAGGGTGCGTGTCTGCGTGGGATCGTGCTGGGGTGCAGAGCAAAGTTCACAGCGAAGAGCTGGGGCTGCCCTCAGCTGCGCAGTTGTGCCTTGGAGTTGACACACGCTTGCAGGCTAGACTGATTTCCTCCTTTTTTTCTAGCCTCTGTGTTTTGGGATTTTAAAAATTATTTTATTGGGATTTACTTCACTGACTTTCCTGTGATCTCTAAACTGGGCAGGGAGAATGTTCTTCAGGATCTGATGTCACACTTGCTTTTATGAGGCATTGTGGCTCACTAGCATTTCTGCCAGCCCAAACGTTGTTTGCTGCCAAGCCTTGATCCCCTCCCGTGCCAGTCTCTACCCTGAGTGTTAACACCACAGATCAGTGGTGCTTGGCCACTCTGGATCCTGCCACAGAGCAGGCACTGGAGAAACCAGATCCCCAGTGATGCTGCGACCAGTCCCTGCACTTCAGCTGCTTGTGCTGGCTGTTCAAAGCCTGGGCTATGGAACTGGCCGCGGTGGAAAAGCTTTGCTTTCCCAAGGGAATCTTAAGTCTCTTGCACTTTACTGATTGACTTACTAATAGCTCTAATAAGTTACTGGTTACATTTGTGCCGTGCGAAGGATAGGGAAGTGAGGTGATACTGGGTAACGTGACTTGGTAGCTTATACTGGGACCTGGAATGACGCTGCTGCTTAAAACAGTGGCTGCGTAATCTGGGTTGTTTTCTTAGTGGGGAGTGGTGGGGGTGAGGAAACGTTTCAAGATAATTCAAGAATGACATCGCTGTAATCCCGCTTACTCTGAGACCGTGTAAAAGCATGAAATGGGATAAATGTTTTTGTAAGAGACATTGGCCTTCCCTGGCGCTGAACGGGGCAGCGTTACCTCCCCTGCTCCAGAGCGCAGGGGCACCCGTGGCCGGGCAGGAAACTTCCTTCCGTGCTACGCTATAACTCTCTCCACAGCTGTTTGCCCCCGTCCCTGTCCCTGTCAGAGCTGCCTGTGTCGCTGCGAGCTGACGTCCTGCATCGCAGAACCGCCCTTGTGGTACCGCCGAACAAAGATGCTTTTGTGAGCTGCCCATCTGCGTGCAGGGCAGAGGAGTTCGGGGGGTGCTGGGGAAATAACCGACTGTAAGAAAGAGTTGGTTTAATTCTGTTGTTATAAACCCAGTTTGGCTGCGGCTGTCTGTGAGCAATCCTGTACTGCTTCATGCTGGAATATTTGATTGTGGAAACCCATCCCAGATTCAGCTCAGATGATCTGAACCCCTGGGTTTTTGTGTTTGTTTTTTTTTTTTTTCCCTTTGGAGTGTAATTTCAGGTTAGGAATCCCAGGAGAGCAGATTTTACACTGCATTTTCACTGGTGTCTTTGTGCTTCCTGCATTTTATCCACGTGGAAGTCATTCAAGAACAAGATTTTTGGGGCAGTCTTACTCCTGCGTCTTGGTGGTGCAGGTGTGCAGAAAAATGAATAAGAATACCCAGTGTCAGGTGGGGTATCTGTGCTCTTGTTATTCTGCTAATATTAATTAAGAAGAGCAAGAAAATTTACCCGAACTTCATTGAACTCTGGCTCTACTATGGACCTACTTTGTGCTTACTGCTCGCTTAAATTCTTGGCCCCTCCTCGAGTCAGCTGTGTTTTGTGTTTCATCCGGGTCAGGGCATGTGACAGAAGATGCAGGATGCCTTTCTTAGACTTCTGCCCTTTCTTAATTTATCCTTTTTCTTTGCTCCATGCAACAGTTACTAAAAACAGAAACTCTGTGATTACTCTTTGTGTTACCACCTACAAAGCTCCAAAGGTTGAGGCTGTGTCTAGCACTGTCACAGTTAAAAGTTGTGCGTCAGATCTCAAAGGCATGAGTCTGGATTAAGCAAGCTGTGATTGTTAGAAGACATTCAACAACGTTCAGATTTGATTTAGTCGGAAGCAGGGTTTAAGAATCTAGAGGATTTCAAGCTTTTTGTTTGCAAACAGTGAGACACACTTTTGAGTTTCCCCTTCAAATAAAAGTTGAAAGCCTTTTATATAACGTGATTCCAGGAGCTGAAACTTTAGGAAAGAGGCCAAATACTGTGAAATTTGTGATCTCATTGTGAGAGTGGGCAGCAGTGAGGTTTGTTTAGGCAAAACTTTCAGGGAAATTCCTGGGGATCTGGGCTAAATATCCTGGTTTTGTTTATTAACCACAATTGCTGCAGACTTACACTGGAAACATGTGAATGGGGGAGGAGAGAGGCAGCACAGCTCAATTCTGTGTCAGGAAATACCAGATCATTTCAGGCTTTCCAGTCTCTTGTATCTTTTGTGTCTGCCTGATCTAAACCTTATCACTTTGGGGGCTTTGATGTATTAAAGTGTACAAGGAGTTCTGCACAAATATCTTCCCAATCAGGGTACGGGTAAGGCTGGTTCTCTAATGAAGGAAAAATTGCTTGAGGAGGAGGTCGCTATCTCTTTGTCAAAACATTCAGTTTTGTTTAACAAAAGCAGTAATTTTCCTCACCGTTTTTACCCTTCACTTCCCCACTGAAAAGCCAAACATCTTTATCTGACACTTTTTCAGGTTTTAGGCCTGTTTTGTTTCTGACTGCTATTTTAATGAAAAAGTTAAGCTTTCATTCATAAGTACTGAGTAAAAACTTTACACAAGGGGAGAAGAATGTTTTAATCACCTCTAATCCTAACTTAAATATCAGAGAACAACCATAACATCCTAGTGATGCAGAGCATACGCCTGGTCTCTCGTGATGGAGGGAGAAGAGAGAGTAGCTGCTGAGCACTGCTGAGATCTGCCACGTGGTTGTTGCTGACCCGGTGATTCTTAAGAAAGATGCACTACCAAAATGAGTAAATCATGAGTCAAACCAGGCAGAGGGACCGCGGCGCTATTTAAAGTACATCAGAATAACAAGTGACAGCCTTATTTATATATGTATATTAAAAAAAGTATCATCTTGTTTTTCTGCAGAGAATACCAGAGGAGCTAACCTTAGATGCCTTACTAGAAATGAATGAGTCAAAGGTGAAAGAAACCATGAAGAGATGTGGTGCCAGAGAAGAGGAGTGCTCCAGACTCAACGGGGCACTGAGCTGCTTACGGAAGGTGACCGAATCAGGTACAGACTGCCTTGTTGTTCTGTGGAATTACTTTCATGGCAACCTGGCCCCCATCCTGCTTCCTTTGTTAAGAGACAGTCTGCAAAAACCCCTAGAGAAAGTCTTTGGGTATATTCTGTAACCAGTGTCAGGTTATGGCTCTTGCAGGTACGTGAAGTTGCAGTGGTCAAACGTATCTAGAGCTGTGGATTGGATTTAGTTTTGACAGCATGTCAAATAAATAAATAAATGGAAAGAAATGTATGTAGAAATATCCTCTCCTACTCCACAGACTAGATCCTTACTCCCTCTCTGTTCAGAGTTGTGTCTAATGCTTCAGTTAGTCCTCCATCATTCCGTACACATATCCTTGACCTAACAGATACAACCCGATTTCTCGTGGGTAATCCCCTCCCCAAATACTGCCCGCTCAGAGAGAAGGTGGAATTCTGTGTGGCATTACTTTGCTCAGAAGCCTGAGCATTGTTCAGCTCAATGCTTTGGAAGAGCAAAACATGGCTCTGACAATCCTTTATCGCTGTGTAGTTTATAGTGTGCCAGTTGATTCACTGCTCTAAAACCACTTGCCTCCTGTTGTTTCTCTTTGACTGCTAGAATGGATAGAATCATTAACCAAACTCCAATAGCAGATTCCAGAGCTAGGAAGGTCCCCGATTTACCTTGAAATTAAGGAAAGAAGGGTACCGTGTAATTAGAAAGGCATGTGTTCAGCACGCAAATGGATCTGACCAAGTTATTTAAGATCGGTCAAACTCAAGATTCCCAGAGTGATGTTTCACCGTCTTCCCCTGGCGCCTCCCTCGGGCTGCTTTCAAAGGCCCTGTGAAATCTGTCTGTACCAGAGTGTTTCTCACAGCGTACTGGTACTAACATGCATCAGAGCTTTCTTTGTAGCAATTATCAGTCTGTCACTGAAAGGTGATGTTTCCTGTTGGTGTTATGACAGTTCATGCAATTTGCAAATCATGAAGATTAGTTAATGGAAAAGTCAGCAAACAGCCCAGTTTCATATTTCCTTCTTTCTAATCTTTCTTGTCCTGGGTTGTCAAATATTTCCCACCCATACTGTGGCAAACCCAGCCACTGTTCAGAAGCCATGGCATTCACTTATCATAAAGAAATGACATTATTTAAATCCAGGTATATCATCTCTTTTCAACCACTGACTGATCAATGGGACATCAGGGCCTGAAGCTTTGACTTTTCACCTTGATTGAAGTCATTAAGGACATACTTAAAATTAAGCAGAGAGTTGTCCTGAAGAGTTAAGCCTCTGAAAGTATCCCAATAACCTGTGCCTCCCTGCTTTGCTGCCTGCAGGCCTTTGGACTTTTTTTCTCCACTTACACCCAGAATTGTTCTACAAGCTGCACTGGACCATTCTGAACTGCAGTGCTAGGCATGGTAGAAGGCAGTGCTGGGCTCCACCAGCGGTCCAGCAGGATGTGGTGGTTCCTTTTTGTCCGACTGTCTGCCCCGGGGGCAGCTCTATTTAATATAGTCTGAACAAACACAGCAACTCTGAGTGCTGCTGCTGCCTGTAACCAAACAGCAGTGCCCCAGGACTGCCGGTGTCAGGCGAGTGCCAGGCACTGGTTACATGCCAGAGAGACAGAGGTGGCCACAGGAGTATCAGGGGCTTATTTCCAATGCAATGGCCTTCCTCAGTTTTAGTGGCGTTTAGCAGTTCTGTTGGCTACTAGAAAATAGTTCCCTCTTTTTACCAAAGACCAGTCTGAAAGCAGACAGGGCGCCAGGTTGGATGTACAATTTGCCTAAACAGATTGGCACCTAATGCACACAGGCTCGCAGTGGGACGTGGGTGCCTGTTTTATGCGGGTGTGTGTATCCCACACTCTTCCACAGGGCCCCAATCTGTTAGAACTCAGCCCGTCTTAGAACACAGGACCCGCTTGTAGCTTTTGAGATACGTAGCTACAGACAGGAAAGGAGGGTAGTAACTGCCATGCTCGTGTTCAAGGTTATTTTAGCTGATATCTTAGATGGGTGTCAGGGGAGGAGAAACGAGGCTTGCACCTCGGCTAGGTGCAAAGCAGGGGACAAACCACCTTACAGCCTAAAGCAGCGTGATGCAGTGTGTGTATAGATGGTGGCTTTTCTTTTCAGTCAGTCGCTAACATTGCATGGTTGGTGAACAGGTGGGGAGTTAAAAGACGATGTGCTGGTGAACCTTTCTGAGGCACGCCGAGAGATCAGCTCTACGAACACGACCGAATCCCCCTGCTCCTCCGTGCCCACATGGACTCCCTCTGCACTGCACCTTCCCAAGGGCAACAGCCAGCAGGCACGTTCTGTGTCAGTGTCTACAATCCCATCTTCAGATGCTCTTGCCTCGAGTCATGGACCTTCTATCTGTGCAGAAAACCTCCTGGACCCTTTTGCGTTCCCTGCACACAGTGGAAGGTTAACACCAAGGACTCCTCATAGCATCACCATCACGCCACCAACCACCCCTCAAACCAAGAGACGGCACAAGTTCAAGCCACCACGGACTCCTCCCCCCCCTTGCCGGAAGGTTTTTCAGCTGCTACCTAACTTTCCAACCCTCACAAGGAGCAAGTCCCACGAATCACAGTTGGGAAACAGGATAGATGAAGTTCCTCCAATAAAGTAAGCACAACACTTCCTCCTTCCCCCGGTAACACTGCTCACCTGCAAGCCAAAATTCAGGTGCACTCTTGTACACTTCACTGTCAGGCTGGAGCTGGAGCTCTGCCCAGCAAAGACTGCCGTTTGTAGGCAGGAAGGTATTGGCTATGCAGTGACTTCAGGAGCCCGTGCAAAACCAGAGATGTTTGTAAACCTGACATCAAACGCTGCAGGAAAGACTTTCTGCTCTAGCACAGTGTGTATCCTGTCACATGAATAGGAATGGCTAAAAAATATTTTTTTTTATTTTTTTTCTCTCTAGGTTCGGTAAGAGATTTTGTCTTCGTTTTGTTGCTGAGAGAGAAGAACCTGTCCTTGCCAACTATCTGTTGATCATCCCTGTGCAAGCTCTGGAGGTCCTCACCAGGACCTTGTACCCCAGAGTCTCTGTTAGCTTTAGCAGGAGCTTGGCCCACTGGAGAACTGCAGGATGTTTCCATGGTCTTTTTTGCACCTGGTATTTCTTCAGATGACAAAAGCAAGGAAAAGGAATACTGATGGTTAAAGGGTTAAAGCAAGGAGTCTGGGTGTAATTGCTTGTCTGTGAGTTCAGACAGCTGTTGCTGGTGCCTCTTGGTACTGGAGATAGCTTTGTATGTAACCATTTGGTATCTCTGGATGTTCATTGCCAGGTATCTCTGTAACGAAATTAGACAGTTGTGTGCAACCTTCTGAGGAAAGCTTCAGCATGTGCTTGAATGTGGAATGCTTCCTCTGCTGCTGCTGAGTCTATTCGTGTGTTTACGGGCTCACGGGACTAGGGCCTGTGTTCTTGTCCAGTAACGGATCAGTGCCATTTAGTGTGTCAGCTGACCCGATGTCACTGTGTGTCTGTCCCACAGGCACAACCCCTAACCCTGGGAGCTGATGGACAGGGATATGGGCATCTTGGGAGGCATCTCATTGTCTTTTGTAAAGTATAAAAGTCTAAATAAGTACGTTAGAGCACCACACGTATATCTAATACCCTTCAAAACAAAAATCCCAGGAATTACTTTCAGAAATGAAAAAGCATAGAAAGAAAATTGTAGAATGAAAATGCAAGCAGAAATCTGAGCATTTCTCTGTGGAGAGTGATAGAATTTATGCAATAAATAAAGAAGCCATTAGAATAAATTCAAACAGAAGTGAAGAATTTTGGTATTGCTGTGCATATAATCTTATTGTTTGTTCTAAAGTCTGTACTGTAGGTACTCCTAAGTGTCATTCAATTCCAAACTGTGTTATAGTTACTAGGACTCTTCAGTGAGGATTTAGGCATCTTAACTGACGTTAACAGCCCTCTTAGCTGTTGTGGTATGATTCATCAGATGACTGTGCATTTGGATGGGCACACTAGATCAGCAATATTCCTTGGAAAAGCAGCTAGTCATTCCAGCCTATTCTAAGATGCTGGAGACCACAGATGCCTTTAAAAGTTCACTGGAATAATGATAAAAAAGAATATGGTGCCATCTAGGGTCAGAGACAGGGACCGACTTTTTGTAAGCACTGACTGTCCAGCCCTGAAGCTGTGCTGACACCTGCAGATTGGAGTTTCCTCCAGATTTGCAATATGGCGATAGATTTCATTCAGGAAATATGCCAGAATCACAGTATTAGAGAGTTTTTAGGAAGGTATGTGGTATAACCACTGGAGTGCTGGACTGGCTTGTTGCAGTCTAGTCTCCCATCAGCTAGCTAAGTGATCTCACCTAAATCTTTTTATTCTTCTGGGTCACACTGGCCCTGTCTATAAAATGGAGATAATAATTTTCAGTGTAAAAGAATATTCTGAAATCTACTGACACTGCATGAAAACTGGGTGATGGTATTTGTGGTAAACCAGTTGGGAGTAAAGTCTGACTTTCCACTTTACAAATGGCCTAGACCTAGACCTAATCAGGTGAACTTCTGTAATCCCTAAACGTAAAACATAATGATGTAACAAAAGGAAGGAAGAATTATGATTCCATCACCAAATCTTATCTTACATTGCTGCCATATGAAAACAAATACAAGAGCAGTATCTGGTAGTAGCTTTACAGCAGAAGGCAAACCAGACTCAGCTGTGCTCCGAAGAGTGTCGTGGCTCCTAGTCCTTAGCTACCACAGCGATCGCTTTGTTTCTGTCTAGACTGTAAGCACGCTTGTGAGTAATGCTTCCCTAAACCATCCTTTTGTTCTCCATCAGAGCTCTCCCAAGGATCCCCTCAAATGGTACGAAGAGACTTTGGCTTAGCTGTAACCCACAGGTAAGCAACACCTGCTGTGGGAGCCACAAAGGAAACAACCCGAGGGGTCAGACCAGGACAGCACCCTGTTTAGTGTGTGTGTAGCGGTGACGACTCTGAGATAGGCTTGAGGTTGGGTTGGGTGCCTGTTTGCCAGGTGTAACTACCTACAAATGGTAATTTTCCTTTAGACACCAGTAAACATCATTTTTTCCCTCTTTGCTCCACTTAGGTTCTCTACAAAGTCTTGGTTATCTCAGATTTGCCAGGTTTGTCAGAAGAGCATGATGTTCGGGGTGAAGTGTAAGTACTGCAGGTGAGCGCACTGCGACGATCTTTTCCAGAACTTTGCATTTGACTCATTAAAGTTTGCCAGGGACAAGTTCTCTCTCGATGGGATGCACTCCTAACAGCGGCATCATTTTTTCAGTCAGCTTCTCAACTGGCAAAGGGATGCTTTGGCACAGCTTATGCTTAGGTTGGCAGCCTGACACAGAGATGAACCAAATCTGTTTCCTTGCCACAGGCTTCCTACGTGATCATGGGCAAATCTTGTAGTGGGGGCTGGATACCTAAATAACAGTGAGGATTTTAGTTTGTGCTTCTCTTTCTGGGTTGTTAGTCCAGAGCACTGAGATTTCAGTGCTTCGCTGTCACAGGATGCGAGACCGTGAAGGTAACTAGATTAAAAATAAATCAGATGCTAAGATATGTATATGGCTTTCATTAGCCTAATGACACACATAATAGGATTCTTCATGTGAATGCATGCTGCTTTGGGGCCTGGAGCATTCCAGAACTCCCTCTGAGATTAGCATAAGAATTACAAATTAAGGGTAGGCTTCCTCTTTTTGGAGAAGAACAAGTTGCTATTTAACACGTAATGTTTCTCTTTCAGATTAAAATGTCACAACAAATGTACTAAAGAGGCACCTGCTTGTAGAATCTCTTTCCTTCCCAGTAAGTAATTTCCTACAAGTCCTCAGCATTTCAATGTAATTGATGGTATCACAAGAATAAAAAGTCTGATTAAAGCTTTTTTCCCTCCCTTCTCCAACCTGTTTTTCAGTAACAAAAATAAGAAGAACAGAGTCTGTCCCTTCTGATATCAATAACCCAGTAGACAGACCAACAGAACCACAGTTTGGAACTCTTCCCAAAGCACTAACTAAAAAGGTACGTGGTGACTGAAGTGAGCCTGGTGTCTGCGGGTCACTGCGGGGCTACAGTAAGGAGAGATGGCAGCAGTGCCTGGCTGGTTGGAGCAAGAACAGCACCTTCACCTTTGCTGTGCAAGGAGACACTGATACGTGATGTGTTTCTGCTTGTAAAGCATAGGCTGTGCACAGCTCCAGCTGCCTGCTCTCTTGGAAAAACTACGCTATGTCTGAGGCTAGGGACGGCTTTCCTGCCTCTGCTGTTCAGGAAACATTGAGGGGAATTCTTTCTTTCTTTTATTGTTTTCTCACGAGTGTCTTTCCTTGTTTTGCAGGAGCATCCACCAGCAATAAATCATCTGGACTCCAGCAGTAATCCTTCTTCTACAACCTCATCTACACCATCTTCTCCAGCACCTTTCCAGTCTTCCAACCCTCCCAGTGCAACGCCTCCCCCAAACCCATCTCCTATGGGCCAGAGGGACGGGCGATTTAACTTCCCAGGTAAACTGCTCTGTTGCAGGAGGCCTCTGCCAAGATCAGACAGGCCTCTGTGCGGGCAGAGCCTGACCAAGGCTTCATAGGTAGTCGCAGGTTCCTGAATACATGGTTGTGCCTTAAGCAAGGGGTAAAGGTGTATTGTATTACCTGACAAAAGAAATGGTCTATTCTTAAAAGTTTTTAAGTGGTATCAACAAGATACCTTTGTAGGAGACAGATTATTGAGGAGCGCTGGCACCTTTCTAAAACGTTTTGCTCTTTCTATTTTCTCCCTTTTTTGAAAAGAACTAAAAAAAAAATTATATTCTTTCTCCTCCCTTTTCCCATTGTACTGTGAGATGCACGCTGCCTGCCGTGTTTGGTCACCAGGGGCTTTGAATCACGAGTAAGCTGATTGCTAGAGCAAAATGTGAGAATGAGAACAGGGATGAATTACTTTACCAGTCCCTTCCAAAACATAACCAACTCAACACTGATTTGTAAACCACTGACATACACGTACGGTGGAGAAGAATTTACCCTACACACTTTACAGATTAAGGACCCAAATGTGCAGTCTTTGCTTCTGCCACTTGAAGCCTGAATGTGTTGTTTTCCCCCTGGACTGTTTGCTTGTTGGTGACACAGCTTTCATTTGATAAACATCATCTGCCGGAGTCTTCCAAAACTGCATGTGCTGAAATTCACCCCCGCAAGCAGGCTGATAATCTACTAATCTGTTTCCCAACAGTGAGGTGGGACTAATTCATTGAATGCGTACGGGGCACTTACTGATGATCCTCTAACTTGTTTGTATTTTTTTTCTCCTGGTAATTTTTTTGGCTGTCCTTTGTTAAAAAAAAACAATTAAAAAAAAAAGCTGCCTACTACATTCAGCATAGACAACAATTTATCTTCCCAGGTGAGTTGATTGTTTTAATTCTACTAACCAGCTTCTGCTGCCAAAAAGTAACTTGTTTGTAAACTTCTGCATGCTTCCCAGGAACAATAATTCTGCTTTTAAAAAAAGTATCTAAAACAATTCAAACTTTCTCTTATCTCGGTATATAATTCAAGCCTCTCTCTCCTAATATGAGTGATGTGACTTATGTACTAAGGTGAAACTTTCAATATTCAGTTGTAAACCAGTAGTTTTCTGCTGTGGGATTCTATACAGAGCCGTGTTCTTCCTTCAGAGAGGCTCACTTGGAGGGTTAGGTGCTCAGCTGGTATAAATGGACACGGTCAGTTCAGGAGTGCTGAGCTCACCTTCATGAACTGGGGCTCTGGCCGAGGGGATTCAAGAACGATACAACACTGTTCATATGGGGATTTGCATGTACAAACTTTTCTCAGTCAGCTGCTCGTGAACCCTTAGAAAGAGCTGGTTTGTTTTCAAAGTGAGAACTGATCGTGCAGGATGCCGGGTACAGGGTATTTATCCCGAATTTTGGAAGGATTTGCAAGCCAAGCTGGATTTCCTGTGCACTGGTGACACTGGACAGACCAGGTGCAGCTGGAGTACATGAGCTGCGCTATAGATGAATTCAGGCATCCTCGTTCTGTGAGGATTTAAGTATTTCTGATTGCCCAAGGAGCTTGAAGGCGTGTGAGCAGTTCCCAGCCAAGGACTGACCTTGAAAGACGTTACAGATAAGTAGGAGAATGGGAAGAAGGCTGGGCTTGGTCACTACCCAGGCACGGAAGTACTAGGAAAGATGAGCGTAGGTTTAAAAGAACAGAAGTATAAAATCATATTGTCTGTGGCTGAGTTTACTTTATAATTCCTGAATAAGAAGTAAATTATCACTATTGCAATGTTAAAACGTCCAATATACGAGGTTAAAGTGTAAAATATGTATCATAAATGTTTCTACTTTCCCAGAAATCCCCAGTCCTGCACAGATAGCACAGCCTCCAGAAACAGCTGCAGACACTAAGTAAGTACAGCCTTAAATTCTTTTATTTGCACAGTGTTCACCTGATAATCTTCAGATCAGTCTGAAAGTGCTGTTATGACCAAAACTGAACTTACCATCCGAGAACTCATGGGATAATTTTAGTCAGCCAGGGTGATACTGGTATTCCCAGTTGTATAAAGCTGAATATGATATTAACTGTAAATCGGACAGTAAGAAGCCCACCCCTTTAATATCTAGTTCTTGTTATGTGTGCATTCCTGAGATCAGAAGGGACTGATGAAATAGAAATTATGGAGTTTTATGCTTAAAAGAGCATGACACACTTAGCTGCAAGCAAGCATCTTTTTAAGGATCCGAGCTGTAGGGCATGCAAAAGGTTTTAGCCTGCACTGCCAGGACTCACGATTTCTTCTCCACTGTAGGTGTTCCAGTAGTAGGGAAAGGCGTGTCCGTTACGGGAACACATAGTAACAAGGCAGCCATGCCCCTGCCAGATCAATTCCTGCCACTTAATCATTGAAAAGCACTTCAAAGTCTTTGTCCTTCATTTGCTAAAGTAAGCTTAGAAAGTCCTTCTCTGTGAAGTGGGGCAGTAATTGTATTTTCTCTGGCCTGCTCTAAAGCTGTCACGATCTGTTCTCTGTTTGCTGCTTTCCCCTCCGCTAATGGCATGTGGAGCAGCCCACTTCTCTAAGTCGGGTGGGTATGCAAACATTCTCACTGTAAACCTGTCTTCTCTCGTTAGTGCTCACGAAGAGCCGGACACAGATGGAGTTGGATGTGAAGCAGAGGTAGGTTTTCTGGTTTGCCCTTTCGTACGACCAGAAATGCTATGTTGAAAGTGCCATAAAAGAGTTGTGGCCCTGGCATGCCAAGTGCAGACTCGCTGTGGCTGACCACAGTTCCACTGAGCTGTTTGTACTGTAAAGATCTCAAATTTTAGTAATAGCAAAAAACCCCCAAACCCACCCACATTTATCTGAAGAACAAAGAGATTCTTGACCTTCCTTTTAGAGCGGTCTTGTAGTGTTCCCCCCCCGCCCCCGAAGGCCAAATCCTGAGAGATGCTGAGTCCCTACGTGTTAGTGGTGGTTCTAGGAGTTTAGCTCTCTATGGGATAAAGCCTTTCTTGCCCTCACCCGCGTGCACTGACGTGAAGACACGTGTCTTTGTAGCCTTCTGAGATGGCTTTGTCCCGTGAGGTCTGTTTCTAGAGCTACAGTCAAACGCGTACGTCCGCCCCGGTGATGTTCCTCCAAGCAGCCGTTGCTGCTGGCTGCTGTGCTGCCTCTGCCCCCCGGGTGGGACTCTCAGCGTACGTTTCCCTTCTCTTTTGTGAACAGGTGGAAGAACCAGAGAGCAATAAATCAGAGCCTGAAGATGATGAGGATGAGGTGGAGGATTTGCCAAACCGACGGCCACACCTGCAAGGGATGATCTACCGCAAACCCAGCCAGACCAGCGTGTACCTGCAGGAGTGGGACATTCCCTTTGAACAGATCGAACTGGGGGATCCAATTGGCCAGGGACGATGGGGGAAGGTTTACAAGGGCAAATGGCACGGGGAAGTGGCCATCAGGCTCTTGGAGATAGACGGGAACAATCAGGATCATCTCAAGCTCTTTAAAAAGGAGGTGATGAACTACAGACAGACCCGGCATGAGAACGTGGTACTTTTCATGGGAGCATGCATGAACCCTCCTCATTTAGCAATCATTACCAGGTAAGGATTAGCACCTTAGTATTATTTTTTATTTTTATATCTATATATTATATTTATATAATATTTATTTTTTATATATAAAAATAAACTTCTCACTGTAGTCAGGAGGTGGCAGACATAAATGGAGTCTGTGTTGCTCAGGGTTTTGGGTACTAAGAGCATCTCCTTTTAGGGAGCATATATTTTTTGACAATTTTCTTTTTATTTTTGAGTTCTTAAATAATAAAATTCAAAAAGCAGGAGGAAAAAAGTCTGGAAGAGGCTGTTCCTCTGCCACCTACTTCCAGGTGGTTCCATTTCAGCAAAGTAACAACAAACCAATGTGTGAGGCTGATAACGCAACAGTTACCTGTTCCTTTCTGTTCCTCTTAGGGACACTTGCTGATCAGGCAAAAATGTTACTATTTTTCTCCCCTCTTCCCTGTTCACTATTTAGTTGAGATTAGGATCATTTAACCCCTAAATAACAGCTTTTGGGGATGTTCACGTGCAGTTTTGGGATGCTCATAACTACAGCTCTCGTGTACACGTGTATCCCCACACCGATGTAAATCAGCTGGGCCCTCACCGTTCTCCAAAATGGCATTTCTCAGCAGGGAAAGGGGGCTGGGGTTCTGTCAACGTGACAGAAAACCCCAACTGAACATCCACTCTTACATTCTTATTTCCCTCCAGTATTTTAAAGACCTTTTTAAGGATTGTTGTTCCTCTTTCCTGTAGCTTCTGCAAAGGAAGGACACTTCACTCCTTTGTGAGGGACCCCAAGATCTCCCTGGATATTAACAAAACCCGGCAGATCGCACAGGAGATCATTAAGGTAGGGGCACGTTATGCTAACGGAGGCAGCCGCCTCCTGGGCAGGGCTTTTTAATTATTTACATGTCAGAGCCTTGGAAATAATAATAAAAAGTTCACATCTCTGCATATATTTCCCAGGGAATGGGGTACCTTCACGCCAAGGGGATTGTACACAAGGATCTGAAATCCAAGAATGTTTTCTATGACAATGGGAAAGTTGTGATCACTGACTTTGGATTATTTGGAATTTCGGGTGTGGTTCAGGAAGGAAGGTAAGTGCAGGTTTCAATGTTTAGTCCACTTCTAGAACGATAAATAATGATCAAATAGGGAAACATTTTGATGCAGTCCACAGGACAAATGAGGAGTGTCGATTGCTTTAGGACACACAGGTGTGTTTTGGAACACGCACTTCTTCATTTTCTTTTTTTTTAGCAGTTCTTTCTACAGTTCCCGTAGCACATTACTAGCAAGTTATGTATGGAGTACGACTCAGAACACAGAGCAAGGAAAACTTTAAGCCCACGAA
The DNA here is from genome assembly GCF_013368605.1 of Nyctibius grandis. Lineage (NCBI taxonomy): Eukaryota > Metazoa > Chordata > Aves > Nyctibiiformes > Nyctibiidae > Nyctibius > Nyctibius grandis. The sequence goes on from NC_090675.1 coordinate 10,886,192, forward strand.
TGAGCTGGAGAGTCAGGCTAACACATGCGTATTTTTTAATATGGCAAGAAAATGAGAAAGGAAATGTCAGCGAAAACATTTGAGTAAATAAAGCCAAGGCATTAGGTGAAGGGCAGATATGGTCCGTACGCTGCTGCTCGGTGGAGGCAGCAGTGCTTCAGTACCACTTCTTTCTTTTGAACTCAGGAGGGAGAATGAACTGAAGCTGCCTCATGACTGGTTATGCTACCTGGCCCCTGAAATTGTTCGTGAGATGGCCCCTGGGAAAGATGAAGACAAGCTGCCTTTCTCCAAAGCTGCAGATATCTACGCCTTTGGGTAAGAGAGGAACACCCGAGTACCACGGGAGCTTGCTAAGTGAGGTTTGTGACAGACCTGAGCCTTGCAAGTCAGGGGCCCTCTTCTCACAGGCTCGGGGTTCTAGCTAGGACACGTTTTGCTCACCTACTACAAGTCACGGGCAGGAGGTGTGTGGGGTGGGAGGGATTTGCTGCACAGCCTTAACACACCTTCCAGAGCTTATCTGAAGAAATTGGAGCAGTGTCAGAGTTTGGTAACTTTCTCTTAAGGGCAGGCAAAGGCTTGATGTGTCTGATGTTGCAGGACTGTGTGGTATGAGCTCCAAGCAAGAGAGTGGCCTTTCAAGAACCAGCCCGCCGAGGCGCTCATCTGGCAGGTCGGAAGTGGCGAAGGAGTGAAACAAGTCCTTGCAACTGTTAGTCTGGGGAAGGAAGTCAACGTAAGTACCTCAGCTGCGGGAATCCTTCCATGTAGCTATTTACCAGGAAAAGAGAGAGCTGCTTGAAGAGGAGATTTGTTTTACTCATAACTCTAAAGATAAAGGGCAGGAGAGAGAAAAGATTAGAATGGGACACCAGGTTGGACACTCAGCCTCTGCCCGTGACTGTCACACAGAGGTGACAGGATACTGTTTGATTATAAGAATGTCCAAGACCTCTGTTGAACAGTATCTCACAAATCACAGTGCTCAGACAGTTGCTCGGTCTGCACAGTTGACCTGTGAACTCAGTGGAGATAATGAGCCACAAACATCCTTTGCAGGAAATTCTCTCGGCGTGCTGGTCATTCGATCTCAGCGAGAGGCCCAGCTTCACTGTCCTCATGGATATGCTTGAAAAACTGCCAAAACTGAATCGTCGGCTCTCCCACCCAGGGCATTTCTGGAAGTCTGCTGAGTGAGTATTTGCTGCTAAGAACATTTATGCTGCTCAGAATTCGCTAACTGATCATTTCTGTGCTTTATTTTGCCTTCCTGGGGGCTGTCAGACCTCTGATGGGAGGGGAACAGTGCGCTGTTCTGCTTTCCTGGCTACTAGGAAATGATGCAATGAAGCTTGCAGCTTCAGACAGTTATTTCCTACTTTAACGTACTCCCCTCCCTCCTTCAGTAGATAACCCACCCAGCATTATGTTTGGTTTCGTAGCCTATCTACCACCAGTACTGGAAAGGGCCCACACCGACCCCAGAGGGGTTAGGGTTTTCCCTGTAATGGCTGGTACGGACTGAGGAAGGGAAGGGCCAAAGAATGTGCCACCATTTCCCTTTGAAACTTCACATTTTGGAAGAGTCCTCAGTTTGTAGCCTTCCTCAAGGAGCATATGGGAAAAAAATCCAGCCCCCTCCTCCTCCTCTTTACGGCAGAGTGCCCAGTTTGCACAGGCAGACAGAGAAATGCAGCATCAGTCCTGACTCAGAATAACTGACTGCTGGGGAAAACCCAAAGCAGGTGGAGATCGTGTGTCAAGTGATTTAGAAACCCTGAAGTTCAGTAAACTGACAGCTAGGACCGAGGGGCAATGTTTGGGCTGAATCTCTAAGTTGAAACTATGTCGGGATCTGGACCAAGGAGAGAAATCCTGAGAAGTCAGCGCACGTCCTTGTCGGATCGTGCTACTTGCAGAGTCAGTTTCTGTGTTGCAGGTGGGGAAGAAAGGTCTCTCTTCTCCTTTTTTTAACCTACCCCCTTCTTTCCCATAACCCTTCACGATCTTCCTGCAACACCTCATCATAACTAACCAAACGCTTCCGTCCGCTCGTCTGGCGGCTCTCGGGGCATTCTGGGCTTTGGGGAATTTCGCCATTTGTCTTTTGTGCCAGTTCCCTGATGTTTGTCCTGAATCCCTGAGACATGACAATGTCTGACAACTCCAAAACACGGAATGCTGCTCCGAGGCTGCGGCCTCATCTTTACACAAAGGGACACTTGTCAGCAGAGACCGAACGCTTCCTGCCCACGCGCTGCCCAGCAGAACTGGCTGGGTTTGTCCTCGCACTAGACAGGTGTACCTGCGTGTCACAGCACAGGGCTGAGAGAGCCCGGGGGCAAGGGGTCCTTCTGCACCTGGAACCCTCCCTGCTCCAGCAGAGCTGTCACAGCTACACTGCAGTCCTTGGGGTTTCAGTTGTCTAGATTTTTTAAAATAAAAATGTAAAGAGAAACCAACAAAACCTGAGCTAAGAAATGGACTTGTATGTAATTGCTGCCGCTTACCTGTCCCTCAGTCATTTGAGAGAAACAATTATTTTTCCTCTTCTGGCTAAAGCATACCGAGCCCTATTGCCAGGCACAGCTTGCGCTGGCCTGATCCATACCCAGCTACCCTGAGTAGGTGCTTTCCCCTTATCCATTCCTTCAAGTCATCCAGCTGCACTTGTGCCATTTCCTCCTAGTTTTTTTTAAACTAATTCCTTGCCTCAAAGGAAGCTCATTTTATTTAAGTCATGTTGCGAAGACAATTCTTTCGCCAGATTTGCACGATACAGCAGCATCCCTTGGTAATATTTTTTCCCTTCTACAGAAGCACACTGTACTCCAACACTGCTTCTGTGTGTCAACACTTTCATGCCCTCAGTTCTCTGCACAGTAAGATCATCAGCTCTGATCCGACACCCTGTCCCTGCTGAACCAGCCACCCAGCGCAGGCTGAGCCCAGGCTGTCCACACGTTCCATGCACACAAGCACACCCTCGCCTTGTCCTCTAACGTCACATCGGAAACGAACTTGAAGCGATGCCTCCCATTCGGGCAGGCAGTTCATGAGAACGCTCAACTCCAGAGCACTCTGCCAAGTGATGATTTAGGGTTAGTGCTTCCAGAGGGAGTTATTCCTGAACAGCTGGTGGAGCGGCAGAACAATGTCTATGGAGTAGCTACCCTCATTATTTTTCCCTGGGTAGACAGACCAACACCCCCCCACAAGTGGTTTGTGCCAATTTGCATACATTAATACTCTGCTCAAAGCATTTAATAGGGGAGAAGTACTTTAAGTGTCAGTATTAATTATCAGCATTGGCAGCTGAATTAGTGCTCGTTGACACGACCGCGCAGGCAGCTCGGTTGCTGTACGTTCAGGGCCCCTCGGAGGCTCGCTGTAGCCGTGCCAGCCAGAGACCCCCTCCGCCTCGAGACCCCCTCACGACACATTCACACCCCTCTGACGAATCCTTTGAGAAACACTTCACTAACCCCGTGCTTTACTCTGGCGTGAGCTTTATAATATGTAGTTCTCAAGAGCTTGCTTTAAATAACTGAAAACTAACTCTCATGGTGTCTTTTTCCCTTCCCTCCCGTATTTCTCTGTAGGTTGTAGCTACTGGTGCAATAACGGGCTCCACCTTGCATGCTTCCATGTGTTGTATCCTAACCGGCAACTTGGACAATCACCTTCCATTTAAAAAAGCAAAAAACAAACCACGAAATTAACCCACGGACATAATCAACACTTTATCCGAGTTCTCCTTTTCTGCCTTTTCCGCTTGGTGTGGGCTGTTAGCTTGAATAACAACTCCTGTCTGCAAGAAGTTCCTGTCTAACACCGCGGCCACCTTTCACTCCTGAAGCATTTCAGCAGCTGTACCTTCCTCCTGGGAAGGGCCTAGTGGTCTGCTCTCTACCTGACCGGGTGCGAGCGCAGCCAGCGCGGGGGTCCTGCCCAGCGGGGCGGGGTTTGTCAGGGGCTGGATGGATCTGATGCAATTCTTGGGTGGGAAGAAGGATGGTCCTCGCTCTGCTCGGAGCACACTGCAGCCCTGAGCCTGCCGGGGACCAGGCCACCAGTGGTGTCCAGAACTGGCCCACGTGGGCCGGCTGGGATCAGCTACAATGCTGCGTAAAAGAGGAGGAGAGCAAGAACCCCCTTCAGCTCCTCCTCCCCTTGCAAATCTAGGGCTTGGAATTTTGAGATTTGCTTCTGTTTACATCCCCTGTTCAGCAAAGCGTCTGACTTGACCTTAGGGGCTTTGCAGAACTGTAGGTAACACAGCAAATACGTGCCTTTGGAGAAAAGGTCTTTTTTCATTCTTTACTGATTCATGATTTTGAAAAAAAATACCTTGTTTTGGAGGGGAGAGGATAGGGACAGAGGAGAACATGCACCAAGAACCAGGGAGGTTTCTACTGTCTTCAGTGAGGACAAATACACCCACATATTCATTCTGTCTCCTGCAAGAGCTCGTGTACTCAGGCTCTGCCTTGCTGTGACCAGAGTGCGCGTGTAGGGAGGCCTTTTGAAGGGAAAATGTTTCTAGCCACTCTAACAGCTAAAGGGTGAGAGAAAAAACATCTTTATGCACTTGCTACAGTCTGTACAGAGGAGCAAATGGGTTCGGTTTGGTGTTCTGTTTTTTAACTGACTGAGGTACTTTGTCAAAACACCCCTTTCTCTTAAAAAGAAAAGTCTGTAGGTCATTTTTTCCTTCCTTCTACTTCAAGGAAACCAAGTGCCCATTGAAAACAAGTGTGGGGCTTCTACCCACCTTAGGCACTGAGGAAAACCTCCTGCTTCTCCAATTTGAGGCAAATCAGATTTGTGCTCTGTGTTTCCATCGATGAGGTTGGCATGAATAAGTTCATGTGTTTGCTGCTTAGTTACTTAAGCCTCTTTTCTGGGTGATCTGAAGTTGTATGAGATCAGAATCCAACCCCTTTTAGTTCCTTTTAGAGGACTGTAGCTTTGTAAGAGAAATTAAAAGTAAGTAACTCTCTCCCCCCTCCCTTCTCCTCTCCTCCCCGCCCTCTGCAGCATTAACAGTAGCAAAGTTGTCCTGCGTTTTGAGAGATTTGGCTTGGGAATCCTGGAGCCGAGTAAGCAAAAGATATAGTGGTGTGTAGTTGTCCTGTGGTAATGGTGTCTGCCTGCTCACACAAAGCGTCCCCAACCGTCACTGACTCTGCCGAGCTACGGAGCTGGTGCCGCCGCAGCCGAACGCCGCGCGACCATCGCTCGCTCCCCAGGCCTGCGGCGTCTGCGAGGTCTGACTCTGCCCGAGCACCAGCGGTTATTTAAAGAATGTTTACATGATACTTTTGTGTGAACTATATTTTTTTAAACATAATAAACAGTGAATCAAGTTTAACTACAGCCATTCTCAAATAGCACTGAAAGAAAGAAGAACTGTTTCTAGTTCCTTCTTGTGTCTGTGGTAAAGAGGAGCCATCTTCTGCCTTCACAGCATCTGCTTTCCCTAAGAGAAGGGGCCGGGGCTGTTCAGAACAGCAGTGTGCCTAGTGCGAGGGCTTGGAGTTCCAGATTGCATTCTGCTTTCCTCAAGGTAAAAATCCAGCTATTGCATTGTCATTTGCCCAGACCAGCCACTGAGCTCCGAGGTTTGGTTTGACAGGGTCAGGCCCAGCTCTGGGTCCGTGACCCCAGGTACACCGGTACAAATGTGCTGCTCCCAGGACAGTTTCTGATCACACAGGCTGTGTCTCAGCTGAAGGCTTGAGCCCTCTCCTACACAGAACTCACGACAAAAGCTGCCTGTTCTCATACAGGCCCGGAGGAAGCCTAAGACTTGCTGGACTTTAAAAAAATAAACCCACGACTCGTAGCTCTGTGCACAGGGGCCAAATTCTTCTCTTGAAGTTTTAGGCGCAACACGTTCTAGTCCCCTAAACCAGCAGCGTTTCTGGAAGTGCAGCACTGACCACCCACGTGTGACTCTTGCTGCCCCAGTCACCATTTCATTTGCAGAATAAGTGACACAACACAGCGTTACAGCTCCTAGAGCTGGTCACATTTAACTTTGCAAGCTGTTTGAAAAATTTAGGACTAAAGCAATTGTTTTGGGGAACACGTAAGAACAACAGAGATCATAGATGTTGCAACCAGGAAGGTTACAGCTGAGCCAAGAGGACCTGACTCAGCACAACAGCTCAGACTGGTTTCAAAGGTTAATTTTAAGACCCAAACCCCCTCACGCCCTCTCCAACGTGCAATTTGCAGGTTATAAAGGGTACATCTGATTACCACATTTAAGGTAATCACCATCCCACATGCAAGCAGCATTAGCAAAGGCTCCCTCGTGCTTCCCGTTCCTATTCCTCTGCCCTCCCCTGCCAGCCGGGCAGGGGCAGAACCCTCCTACAGGGAACATTCAGATCCTTTCTGTCCTTCTAGTACTTCGTTTTGTTGAGGTAGTTCATTAGGGCCCCCTGGAAGTCACCACATGTCATCTCTCCAACAGCACTAGTACATCACACACCTCCCTCTGCACCTTTCACCGTCATCACAAGGGTTTGGTAGGGGGATCCCGGGGAGGGGAGCTCTGCAGGCCTCCGCAGGCAGGTGAGGAGCCAGGCGTGGTGTGGCTGCTCTGGGGGGCTGGCTTCTGCAGAAAATTAAGTGGCAAAAACCTTCCTGAGTTCTGTTGAGCAGAGAGCTTCGCTCCGCTGTGGGCAAGTCAGTTATATACAAATGTTTTGATAGACTTTTTAAATGTGTCTCAGATACAAAAGAACAAATCAGTGTGGTGGTAGCCAGGCGTGGCACTGCGGTACTCCTCTGACCTCCTTCCTCTCCCCCACCTCTACCCAGCGAATAAACCCCCTCCCACTACACTGTGTATTTAACCCGCACCACTTGGTTCTCTTGAAGACTTGCTCCTGGGTGTTCTCAATAATTTTGTGTGTCAGGAGTTGTAAGCAGAAGCTGTTTACCCAGCAGGTGCTGCTTAAATAACAGCAGCACAACACAACCTAAAGCAGGGAGAAACGTGCTTCGGTAACGTTACAAACCCTGAGCCAAAACCCTCCGCAGGCCTCACTGCGCCTCTTGCCTTGGAGAAGGGCAGGAGCTGCTGGGTGCAGCTCTGAGCAGCCCGTCCTGACAGCTGGGACACCCAGAGCTGCTTGGGGTGGAACCAGTCACTCAGCTCACAAACAGACAGCGCTCCCTTGCCTCCTCACCAGCAGTAACGCTGCTGGGCAGATGTGCAAGAACTACGCTGAGAAAGCAATATATTCTCTTTTTTTTTTCCTACAACGACTGGCCAGGAGAAGGACAGCCAGCACAGGGTGACCAGACAGATTAAAACAAATCAATTAAAAAAACAACAAAAAACTACCATCACTACCATTTATCCTTCCTACGAGTGCCCTCGGGTGTAACTCAGACGCTGCGTGGAGGCTCGCTCCAGACAGAGCTGCGGTGCCTCCTGCTCTCGGCAGCTCCGCTCCCCAAACCCCGCAGGTCCCTCCGTGCTGCCCTTTGTGCTGCACGCCCCTGGGAGACTCGGCCCAGCTGGGCACTGCCCTGGGGTGCCCCCAGGAATGGTGCCCTGCTGCCCCTGGCTGGGGGGCAGGAGGGGCTCACAAACCTGCCTTTAATCATGAGATTTGGGATTTTAATTCACCCTGACCTTGGTTTTGTGTTTAACACCCATAAATGGCTCTTGACAGCAAACCCAGCCTCCTGCACCCAGCACATCAGAGGGCAGAGACTCATTGCTGGCTCTGGGATAATTTTGTTTTCATCAGCTGGTGTCAGCCCCGTGGGAGCGGCCGACAGCAGCGGGGTTGTCCAGCTGCGGGGGGAGCGGAGCATGCTCGGCCCTCAGCGTGCTGGGGTTGGGCTGTTGTGGGGTCTCACGTAGGTCCCCGGGCGGGCGCGAGGCGCAGCGGCCTCACGAGGGGTCAAGGCGAAGCTGGGCCGTACGATGCTGCTACGGAAGCCCCGCGTCGGTCGTGAATGTAAATGGAGTCTGTAATATGGTGAACACGGACACGTTTTCTTTTCAAATGTGATGTAAACTATGTACAGTAAAGAATTTTTTTTTATATTTTCTATCAACTGAGTGTCTTCCAGAATTGCTATTAAATTAATTAAAAATTGTTAGTATTAACAACAGTTTCTGTATTAAGTTTATGCAACCAGCAAAGAAAAGAAAGAGCGCACTCTGCTAATGAACCTCTGGATATGTAGGAACCTTTTCAGTGAATAAATCTTTGCTCTGGATAAAGCAAGTGTTACACAGTTGTGGTTTGGCCTTTTTCCCGTTAAAACACGAGCAGATTCCCACAGTGACCCACTAACACGTCGCACCGCGTGGGACACCGGGGCTGAGGCAGATCCAAGGCAATACAGTCACATTGAAAGGCCTCCAGGCACAGGCCAGCCGGCAGCTGTCTCCTCAGCTCGGGCCAGGGCTGCAGCCCCCGCTGCCCACTTTCCTTTGCTGTAACTCGGATTCTCACAACAAACCGCGTCACCAAGAGGGCAGCAGGAGGGGGGAGCCCTGGGCCACCTCGGGAGCCCCCGCACAAGCCATTCCCTGGGCTTTGGTTGCCTCCTCGTGGCTCCTGCCGTTAATGGCAGCTCGCCCTCCCTGCTGCCCCCCCAGCGCCAACGTACGAGGCCAGTTTAAGAGACGCTGAGTCCATCTGCTGTTATCAAAGGAAGTTTCCCCTCCTAGACACGACGGGTCAGGTTATCTCACGGTTTAGGAACTCCATCTTTTTATTTTCCTGAAGAAGCACCAGGCGATGCTGAGAAGCTGCCTCCCACCCACGTGCTGCTCCAGGCCGTCCCTCGCACCCCGACCACCGCTCCCCTCCTCGCTCCCCACCCGCACCTGCAGCCTGGCTGGTCCCCCCGGGTCAGCCCTATCTGCACATGACCCTGACCTGGCCACTGTGACCAGTGGCTTTGCTCTGCTCAGTGGACGTGACATCGCAGCACTAATTAACCCCCGGAACGTCACGCTGCTGCCAAACAGCTCCGTGCTGAGCACAACGGCAGCATTGTACCGTCCTGCAGGGAACAGGCCCAGGCATTATGAAAGCACAATTTTACATTTCATCCACCTCATCTACATCTTTTATATGCAAACAATAAAAAGCTTAAGATAAGTTGAGCTTTGTTGTCTTTCATAAGGAATAAGAAATAATGAATTTAATTCTCAATTAAACTTGAAGGACAAAGGTATTTAATTTAAAACCAAAACAAACCAAACCAAACCCATCCTCCAGCATAAAGGTTACATTCCCCAGCTGTGAACTGGAACAGTTGGTATTTGCCCGGCCATAGTTACAGCCCAGCAATTACAACCTGGCTGCCTGAAGCACCACGAGCTTCTCACCCACCTGAAGCAAAGCACCTCTCCTCCTGCAGAGCCCCAGCTAACCTGGCACAAAGGCAGGTTTAATCATATTCTTAGATTTTTAAAAGCCTTTTTACAATATTTCTCTTTTATTGATAAATAGTCCAAAAACGTTTTCTCTGAAATACAACAAAAGCTTCCCCCCACCTTCTTTTTTTCTGATGCAACCAGTACTCACATCTCAATGGAAACAAATTCAAGCACAGAGACCATTTGTAGCTCCAGACAGCTGCAGCGTAACACTCAACTGCATTTTAAACCTTAAAACCAGAGGGAACCATTTTCCCAGCCCTGCCAGACCCTCCTGGCTGCCCAACACTCCTCCCAGGGCACACGAAACACCTCAGTGCAGCCACAGAAATGGTGGTTCACTCAGAGAAGACACCAAATAACAACACACAGATCAGGCTACAAATGACCTGCCCGAAGCACGATCTAGGAAAGCCGGACACAACACAGCCCAGCTCCGTCCTCCCCCAGAGCTCAGCCTGGCCTCGGGCACAAAGGCAGCAGCTCAAGCCCCCTCCTCGGGGCCCAGCCCTGGCCTCCCAGCAGGCTCACTGGGGCAGGCACATCTCCCACCCCCCCAGACCCCCCCTGTATTTCTGAATACACATTCAGGGAGAACCTCTGTGCGCAGCTATAACATAAAACATCATTTCAATCAAAAAAAACAAAAGCCTTTCACCTACCTGAACTCCTCCTGCCTTCTTTGTCCCAGAGCTCCTCAGCCTTGCACCTCGCAGCCATCCTCCTGCCGGCTCTGCCCCAAGCTCAGCTGTCCCTCATCACCCCACCCGGTGCCTGATCCCCCACACCTGCCTGGCCCCCGCCCGCTCCCCCCCTGCACCCAGCGCAGCACAACCACCACCCAGCTGGGCACCCACTGCACCTGGAGACACTCACATCTTCCCAGCCCCTACCCTAATGCAAGGTCTGAACTTCTGCCGCCCCTCAGCTATGCAGTGATGTACTCGTGTACCCTACCCACGTACTCCTACCCTTTTCCTCCAGGAAAGAGCTCAAGTTAATAGATGTTACTTAAAAACAGGCTAAAAGTGTGTACACACCGTTATTGTGATCAGTCAATGTTAGATTGCTCAACAAATTTCAGAAACACATTCCCCTGGCCGAGCTCTGGGTATTTACGGGATACAGGGCAGCCCAGTGACACACCCACCCAGCACGGGACCGATAACCCTCCACAGCAACCTGCAGTTTAGCAGGAATTTTACCAACGACCAGGAGCAGGTAGAGAACCAGGCTAAGGAAAAGGTCTGCACTTCAGTGCCCTGGCATGCAGCCTGGTGTGAATGCTGAACTCCATTATCACCAGGTAAGCTGGGTTTAAGTGTAAATGAAACAAGCCACTAATTGCTTCAGAAAGTGTTAATCTAGTTCTCGGTCAGGTCCCAGATCAGCCAGGTACAGAACCATGTCAGTAACTTTTAGCCCAGAACAGTTGCTCTGCCTCTAGCAGCATTACTCAAGTGCTTAAACTAATGCACAGGCTTAAATCCTGTACGGACCCGGGGCTGTAATGAACACTTAAATAACCACAGAACAGGCTATTTGATCATCTTCAGGATTTTAAAAGGTATATTTTGTATCTGGTTTCTTAAATGAAGTTTCATTTTTTATCTCAGAATAGAATAATTATCCCCTGACCTTAACATCTGCACTTTATCTTCCCCATTTATTTCTGTAGAAAAAGTAATTATACACAGCTTCAGATCAGCGCTGCAACTGAAGTTAACTTACAGTTGGGACCAGTTGAAATATATTCACGAAGAATTAAAACAGATCTCTGCTTTTCTTAGTCCTTTCCTTTAACTGCCTTCTCGCCTCTCTGCTAGGGGGAAATTTTTGCAATGGTGGAATTAATACGAAAAGGTCCTCCAATAGAACTTGCCCCATCAACCCAGAGTATATAAATGGGAAGTCATGCAGCTCCTGAGCTGGTACACAAACACGTGTGCCTCTTGCTCTGAGTCGTCGGAGGCCCGTGAAGGAACAGACACTTGTTTCCCTGGCTGGCACTGTTCAGTGGTGTCTCACACCTTCAGGACACGGCCTTATCTACGGGCACCCCAGTCTGCTCTCAGCGCAGTGTGAACAGCACGGCTTTATTTTTCCAGGTTTCTGACCCTCCAAATGACAGTGAACTACGGCCCTTTAGTGTGCAAGCGTTTCTAAAGGATTATGGTAATGCTTTAAAGCAAGTGATTACTTCGAAAAGACACCCGAGACACACAGAGAGCACCCTGGCAAGGAGATTCACCTCCCTGGTCATGCGCATGGAAAACGGGTGGTGCAGTGACACACCTCCCAAGAGGGCACGGAGCGTGTTAGCACTCTGAAGGATGGAACTTGCTGCTTCTGTTTCCCACTTTTGTTGGACTCATTGGAGCTCTAGGAGTCAGTGAGCCCTGGGCTTATGGAGAAACTTTCTTAACGGAAAGTGCAACTACTTTGTTCCATTTCCATCCCACCCCAAAAATCTAAAATTAGAAAACATCAATTAAACACAGTGTGAAATAATACTGAGGGAGAATATATACTAGGTGCCCATCAGGACCCCGTACTTGCCAGGAGCCTCCTCTGTCCTTTACTGTCTGTGTAGTGTTGTCTGACACGTCCTGTTCTCTGCCATCACTGTCCACACTCTTTCATCTATGCTGTATTTTTGATCTTATGTCTACGGCTGTCCTGAAGCACATGTGAAACACACTGTACACACATGGCACTGCTGACTTTTGAGTCTCAATTCCTCCTGCATCAGATTCCAGCTCCTGGAGACAAGGGAGGACAGGAAAATCTGCTTTTTTAGGCTGAAGCCAATAGGCAAAAAGAGGTACGTTTAATCCACACCAGCTTGTTTGTCTCAATATAAAGGCATCTTTTATTACAAATAAATCAAGTAAATCAGAGCATAGAATTCAAATGTACAAAGTGCTTTGAATTTTCTGAACCTTACAGCCATAGGCTCCGTAAAAACAACAACTCAGGTTCAAGGACCTGAATCACACAAAGCAGAATTCAAAACTACTACCTCTTCTTGCATATACATTTGAAATGTATGCAGCAGGTATTTCCCCTTATGAACCATTATATTATTACCTCATTTGCAAATACTGCTTCAGATTCAACAAGGCGTGTGACTGCACATTTCCAAGTGACACAACCATCCATTTACTTGCTTTGAAGTGAGGATAATATGCACAGCAAAACAATCTGATATAAATAAATCCAAAGATAAACAGTACACTTCAAAAAAAGATTTCAGTTCTAGCTTGTATAGTAAAAAACTCTAAATTTTCCCTGTATTTACAAAAAATAGCGATTTATACTAGCATAGACAGTGTTAAAAAAATAATTTGCATCTTCACTATTAAGATAATCTATTAAAAGAAGTTTCAGAATAAATAGCAACAAAAGTTAAATTTAATATTTTTCTTAATTAAGGCTGAGGTTTAAAAGTCAAATCCTACAATCATATACATGTGTATGATTTCACATGTATAAGAAAGAGGATTTGAGCCCTTGTTTTTTGAAGATAACAACAAATGTGCAAGTGTTGTCTAAAACATAAGTTGATTCATTCTTGGACTGGCAGGTTGCAAAGCTCTCACACCCCTTTTGACTTCACGAGGGAATACAGCCCCAAATATATCTTCATGGTATCGCTTTTGGCTCTGTAAAAAAAGCAAGGAAACCCAAGAGATGTATTAAATACTGCTAGCTCCTCCTTACGTAGCAGTTAAATAACTAAGAGTCTTTTTCATTCCCATGACTGGTTCTGTGATAGTGGACTTTTGTTACTGTCAATAAAAGGAACCTGTCTGAGTCCCAGACACGTGCGCTCCAGGACGAGTTCTGTAACAAAAGGGCTACAAAAAGCCAGCAGACCCTGGCACTGTGTTCTCAGCGATGGGCCCACTGATTTCTTAAACTCACTTTCCTCCGTCGGTACAATAAAGTCTCAAACTCTTGATGTTCCAGACACGCTGCAAAGCTGATGTCCAGGACCAAAGGGAGACACGGGGGGAAACGGTCGGTGTAAGAGAAGAACACCACGTGTCACTCTTACACCCTAACCAAACAGGCACTGAGTTTTAAATCGTGGTGGGTGGACTAAGCTGACCACTCAAAGCTTTTTCCCTTGTGCACTCTGCTGAAAAGAAGCCGATGGCAGCCCCCAGGACCTTGAGTGTGACTTTGAAGACTTCCATAACCCATCCTGGAACACTGTCTGACGGGAAAGAACGCCTCGCACACCACAGCCTACCTTTAGCTGGAAGAAATACTCCTCTGCCTGCTGCTCACTGAGGGTCAGGTTTTTTGCAAGCATCCCTTTCAAAGTCTGAGCCACATCCTTGGCCATGCGTACGTCTCCACAGACATACAGATGCCCTTCCTCCTTATGCAGGACGTTGCACACTTTGGTCTCCAACTTGCTTTGAAGAATGTCTTGAACATAGACCTTAGAAACAGAAAAAGGATCATTAGACAAGGTTTCTTAAATACTATGTTGGCTATTGGCTTTTCTAAATTCAATGTGGGTCTGTGTAGTAAGGTTCTAAATGCCCTGTCTAGTCCAGCTGTGTGTTGCACCACAGCAAAGGGGAAGAAAAACGTCCTCATGCTGTCTTTACAAGCTCCAGATTTGGAGGCTAGACCTGTCTTCTGATTAAACTAGAGCGGACTGAGACTCTTCTTTTTTAGAACCAGTTACAACTGACAAAGTCTCCTACCTTGCCAGAAGAGTAGGACAGCTGAAAAAAAGGACAGCTTAAGTGCTGTTGTTTTCTCCAATCAAGATTTCATCTAAGCAAAATTAATTTCCAGGGTCACTGTGTCATTGAAAGGGTGACAAATGGCCAGAGCCAACTCATTTCTAACATAACTAACAAACCCTGCAAAATTCAACGTTTCTGAAAATGTCCAGCTTCTTGTTTCAAAGGCTGTTTACACTTAAAGTTTTGATTATATGTCTATTATGTCTCTCTGTATGGCAGTGAGGGTTTTATATTTATCTAGCTTGCTCGTACCGAAGTACACAGTGAGATTCTTTATTTTGAAGGAGCAGGGCCTTTTGTCACTCGCTCACAATACACTGAAGCAAAATGCTGACATTTCTGTAAAGAACATTGTTAAACAGACCCCAAATCTTAACTTGAGGGACCATTCTGGAAGGAGCCAACCCTTACAGAACAAAGGAGCCAGCCTTACTTTAGCTTGGCCAGGTTGTCTGGAGTAAGCTGTATAGACTTCTTTCAGGACTCCCTTCCTCTTCATTTCCTCAGTTTCTTCTTTGTAGATGTGATCCACGTCTGGCTGCCGGCAGCCAAACACCAACATCATGTCACCACCTTTGATCCCTGAAACCAACAGTGGTAAGTTTTTTTTGTCTTTCCTGGTAAGGCCTAGTATCTCCTATGACTATTCCCAGAGGGCCCCGTTGTCACATCTGTCTGTGTACATCTGTCTGTACAGCTACCTTCTAATTAGCCTTTCTCACTAAACATCTGAGCAGCAGAGTGTGTGTGTGTGTGTGTGACAGCTGCTGATTTTAGGGTCCTGCTGTAGGACTGAACCTGCCTGAGTCCTTGGAGAACTATGTGGAATCACCTGTTGGAGCAGGTTCCCCAGTGGGCTGATACAGGTGGGCCAAAGCATTTCCTTTCCATATCGTGGCCCCGTGCGAGTGCCTGAGGCAGTCACTGAACACACAGTATTTACAAGGACACGTAGGCTGCTCCCTCCAAGTGACCAAATACCTCAAGACCACCAGAACGGTCTCAAGCGGGATGGAATGATGAGCTGTTTCAGTTCAGTGTTCAATCAGTCCTGGGATGACAGATCTCTATGGGGTTTACTTGGCTAATGTTTCTGGGTGTCTCCAAACAGAGATTTTGTTTGGAGGACTAGGGATGTCTTCTGCTGCTGAAGGAGTTACGGCCTCCCCCTTGTGCCAGTCCCCAGAAGTACCTTTCTTTTCCAAGTCATAGAGACGCTGCTGCCAGAAACTTCTGAAGGGAGCAATTCCTGTTCCTGGGCCGATCAGAATGCATGGCTTGCCTGGCTCCTCTGGGAGCTGGAATCCATTAGCACTAAAATGCAAAAATATTTTAATTAGGTAATTAGTTTATGACTGACTTCTCAGTGTCAGTTTCCTGAACGATTTTGAGCAGCACAGCCTAAGCTACCAATCTGAAAACAGTACTGGGGCTCAACTTGGTGAAGGTTGCTTCTTGTTTCCTGAGCTTTACCTGCTCTGCAGCAGATATGCTGCCAGCTGGGATGGTGTCATATGAATAGAATTCTTTCAGAATTTTCTAATGATTTATGATTTTACTCAACATAAGACATGGCCAAGGATCTCATCTCTGGAAGACAGGGAGTTCCCTCTCTTCTCAAACTCAGATATTCCAACTGGCACTCACCGGTCACTTGAAAATCATATGCAAACAATGAAAAAAACCACTGAAAAAGCTGAACTAAGAACCACTGTTGTTTGTTTTTTTTCTTTTTTTCTCTGTCATACACTCACCTGCGTATAAAGCATGGAACTACTTCATCGAGAGCTATCGTATTCAGCCATGTGCTGCACACTCCATGGTGCAAAGGCCCTTGTCCATCTAATCAGAGCAAAGGAAAACACCTCTGTCAGTATTCAAAAGCTCTCAGTTTTTTAAAAAAAAGCACAGTTTACACTTAAAATTCTGGTTTTTTGAGTAAGGGTATATCTGCTAATGATTTATAAAATAAGGATACGCTGATGATGCAGGATTTTAGCAAACCCTGACACAGTGTGAGCATCTGCACTGCAGTAGACTATTCTGCATGTACCCCAACACAAACTTTTTGTTACAGATATGCTTCGTGCCATATGTGGCATGAAGCCACAGGTTTTTTCTGAACCACAATGCAGCAGAAATATCACTTAATTAAGAGAGAAACAAAACCAACACTTCATTACCTCTTGTCCTGTAGTTTACAACTGCAACTGTCAGATGAATCTCTCTGGGTGTCACGTCACAGGAGGAACTGACAGAATAGTACCTGGGTTTCAGAACCGGCAGCTGAGTCAGTAAGAAAGCTGTTGAGACCTCAGCAGAAGGAAACTCCTCCAGGACCTCCAGGATGTTCGGGCTGTTGTAAAACTTCCATTTATTGTATTCTTCTGTGCTCTAAAAGCCAAAGGCCATTATCACAATGTAACTAGGTCATGCTGAGTTCAGGAGAGTAGCAAGCACTTACTGCACCCAGGAGTCATTGGTTACTTAAAGCAACATCCCTCTTACTCTCACAGTACCAAATTCTCTGACAAAAGTATCTACCAGCCCCTCTCCAACCCCTCCACCTGCAAACTGTAGAGTCTTTTAATAGTGTATCATCAGAGACTGCCATGAGGCAGGCAAGAGAAACAGGCAGGCAAAATGACCCACCCAGAACCACACAGGAAATACCAGATCTGAAGAAATCTCTTGATTCCCACGCCCAAGTTGAGGCACAAGACCACCCTTTCTCTCACTGTGGCTGGTTTTACAAGCACACAGAACATGTAACAAAGGGATAAAAATCAAGCACCGTCACTACAAAAATTTGTTAAGCTTCTGCTACACAGTAACAGGCATCAGATGGTCCAGCATACTGTACTTCTAACACAAATCTAGCCCTAATGCTTACCTGACATAAAACTTCCAGTCTCTGTTTGTCTCCTTCTGCTGTTACCAGCTGGGAGAGTTTTTTTAGCAGTTGTTGGGAGGGTGGAGTAGTGATATCAAGCAAGTATGTCAAAGCCTCGGGGAGTGTGCAGGCTGGAATCTTTTTGTCACTTGTCCAGTAGCCACCTGGAAATGAGGGAAATGAAAGAACACTTGGCAATTCCCACGGCATTGGACAGCTGTAGAGCTTTGCAAAGCCTAGTGTCCTTCAAAATATGACTTCAGACTAAGGTGCAGCAGGTCTAGGCCGTTCTAAAGAGAGGTTAATGTGAGGTTTCGAACTTTTTGTAAGGGGAGGATCTGATGCAGAGAATTGCACGATAACAAAACACCACTTTAAAATGAAAAGTCTTTGACTTGAGGAAATCGTATTTCTGTGTGTCAGAATCCTACGATTTAGCAGATTGGTCCTCCTAAGATGGAAAAGATGGTCATGACATGTAAATCTATTTTAGGACGCTGACATGTAGTAACAATAAGCAAACTCTGTTGATTAATTTAATTGCAGTCAATGGCCAATTCAGCAACTGCATTACTAAGTGTTAACCCAGGATAACTCTGCGAACACACCATGAACTGCCAGAGTATGCAACATCAGAATCGAGAGTTATAATAATAACTAAAAGCATCAATAAAATCCTACTGAAACTTAAGAAAAGGATAATAGAATCAAATTCAGTCTATAAAAATTCTCAGGAATTTTAGAGAAATCTGTCAAACATCCTCCTGTTATTTTATCTAAAGACAACCAACTTACCATCAGTGCAGGTTTCCAGTCTGATAGTCTGATCAGCTGGAGGGGCATCTTTGACACGTGCAATGAGGCCTTGGACTAATTCTGGCTGGTTGCCTGGGAAAATCCCAATATGTTCTCCGGGCAGGTAGTGCACTTCCTGATTAGTCTCACAGGAAAGCTTAACTAGAATGGTAACACGACTAGATACAGAAAAAAAGAAATCACACAGATCTTGGTTACGTCGACAGGATTTCCCCTGAATTGTGCAGAAAAGGAATCAATCTGAAGTGACAGCTGGCAAGGGCCTACTTGTGTTCATTACCAAATTATCAGACCAGCTTAGCACTTCACGGAGACTTCAACAAGTAATAGTCCACATATGTGAAGTACTTGTCTCAAAACAAGACGCTGAAGTGCTGCCTGATCTGTCCAGTATAGAATAAACGTGCCTGTGATCAGCCAACGAAAGGACGTGCAGCTCTGCTGAAGGGTCACATCTTAAACCAGCTCAGATGACTTCCCATGACTTTATTTAGAACGGGGATGAAAGAGACCTGCCAGAGGATGCTGAAGAGCCATTCATAGATGCAATTTCTGAGACAGACGTTAGCACTGATTATCCTTCCATATTCTTTGTGTATTGTCTTGTCTCAGCTTGCTTTGCAGTACAGCTGAATGCAGCACCTTCTTGCACTATACCTTTTTCTTTTTTTTCTTTTTTTTTTTCCTGCCAAGGGGCAATTTTTCCCTTAAATGAAGTAAACAATTGCCTAGCATGTGGCATACCAAGCAAGGGAGAGGGACCATACACCTGACCTTCCACATTTAGTAGGTATCAAAAGGCCATATCAAAGTTATTTATTTCCCTGTACTCCTGAGACTCTACGGGGAAGTTAGCCCCTATCTAAACCAGAGCTAAGACTGTATGTATTCTTGTGGTCTTGTGATAATGATTTACTTCTACTAATGATGGTACAAAATTCATATATATTTCTTAATAACTGTGGGGAGAAGATGTTTACAACCAGGCATTTCAGATGTTTAAGATTTTAGTAAAATGTAGTATTGCAGTATTAAAAAGAATGAGGTACCGTACCTGGATTTTAAACTTTGAAGATTCTGTCTGAATTTCAGCTTCATGGGAATTACATCCTTGGTGTGAATGTTTGCAAGTGCTGTTGAGAAAAGAGGACATGACTCATAGCAATTTTGTGATTAGGTTTGTTTAAAATGTCTTCAACTAATGCTCAGAAAAGAACTGAACCATGCCTGCCCTAGAATGCAATATACTTTCAGTCAGTTACGTGTCCTATATGCATGCCTCCTCTGACTAAAAGTAGTTCATCTCAGCTTTTGTTCTTCCGGGGGTGTCAAAATGTATGTTAGTTCTGGTGTTCTGATATTATTGCACTGGAAAACATAATGATTTATGCAATGTAAACCAATGTCTTTTTTTCTCTGACCACTGTACTTTATCATATGCATTCTACCATCTAGCAGGACCAAGATAACTTCTAGAAAACGTTTACAGTTCAGACCTATCTGAAGCAAAATGGACAGAGGAAGTGGAAGGTGGGAGGTAATACCTCTAGGCAAGTCCATGGTTTGAGAGTCAAGCACTATCCTGTAGTTCTTAGGATCCCAGCTTTCATCAGAGGTATATATCTCAGGCAACTGAATACTGTTTTTCCCACGGATGTTAAAAATGTCACAGGCAGTCTAGAAAAAAAGAAAAAAATAAGGCTATTCATCGTAAAAAAAATATTCTTAGTGTTGTTATAATCCTAATGAGGAGATATCAATTTCACAGATTGCTATTTTTTATTGCTTCTGGTGAGTTCCGTGCTGTTATAGGGGTTCAGCGAGTTCAGTAAGGTTCCACTTCTATACCAGTATAGCTAAAAAATGGATCTACTTCACAAAATTCTGATGTTTGATGGAACCACCCTTGTTCATACTGAGCATTCCATTATCCAAAAGGTTTCATAGAACTTTATGTGAATAATAAAAGATAATAGAAAAGGGGCCCAGTTCCCTCTTCAACTTAGGCAAGCAGTAGAAAAGAGGGGAGCTCGAAATTCAGATACAAATTCAGATTGTTTGTTTTCCTTCATTTCCCCCCATCTTTATGGGACGCTAGTGAATACTGAAATAAAATGAATGAATGAACAAACTAAAATACCAGCTAACTGTTTATATAGTCACCTTGAAAGCACTGACTGCCCACGTGCGAAAGGCCTCTTCTTGCCCGTTGAGTTCATCTCCTTCACCTATTGGCGTGAGCCGAGAAGCCCCTAGTTGGGCCAGTTTTTGGTCAATGGCATGAGCAAAGGCACAGAACTCTGGATACATGCTGGATCCCAAACCAAACACAGCATATCTGCAGGAGGAGACAAAAATAAGATCGCTATGTTATGCTAAATGAAATGCAAATGGACTCAATCACCTGCAAACCAAACAACAAAGTATTTTTACCTGATTTTTTTTCTCAGCAGTTTCAGGGTGAGCAAGGAGTTCTTCAAGGTCTGTATGAAAATTCATAAAATGCTTGAGGTTAGAAAAATACTTTGATTTAAAACACAAGTGAGACCCTAATCCATATCTTACTCAAGTACATGGGACAAATGAAAGGGTTGTCTTTGATCTCAGTCTTTGAGTTGAGCCTCACATATACTGAGGTGAATATTACCTTTCCGTTATTTGGAGCATCTCCATTGCCAAAAGTGCTAGTGACCACTAAAAGAAGTGATTCTTTTTCCAGGTTACCAATGTTGTACTCATCCATGCACAGAACCTGGAAGGCATAAAGCTCATGAGAAATTGCTAGCAGACATCAGAACTAGCATTAGATATCTCTGTGATTGTCAGATGACTGTTGACTACACTGACAAGGCATTATGCTAAACGAATACAAAATCAAAGTTCTAGTCCAACTTATATTTATGGAACATTCAAAACATAGGTTTAGAGAATGAAAAAGCTTGCAGAAGCTGATAAAACTAGCCAAACTTCTCTCTCCATTTAGTGTGGATGACTTATACTTTCTTACCTTAGTGTTGAAGGCACAGCTGAACAAGCTGCACAGACTGTGGGCTAGTGTTTCAGATTTTCCCGTCTCTGTTGCATAGATTACAGTGACCTTGGACCTGGTTGCCATTGTTCGTAGCATAAGTGAAGATGCAAAGAGTACAGCCCTGGGGAAAAAAATAATTACATATAATTTTTAATATAGCTACACAGTAATTCAGATTGAGTCACAAACAAGCTAGGAAAGACTGGTTTTGGGCATGGTTTTTCCTTGGAACATGGTTCAGAAGCAATACACTATAGATAGCCCTACAGACAGCCCTGAATAAGAATCTTAGATATGAATATTGGACAAAAGCATGAAGACTCTTATTTGAACTTACTTTGCCAAGATCCTAAACTTTATTTCTTTTTTCTTTGGCCTCCGTGTCTCATCATGCCAGACGTGTGTTTTCCACGCATCCACCTTTTTTAAAAAAAAAAAAAGTTAAGCTTCAGGTAAGAAATGTAAAATAATAAATAAATGTATATCTTTGAAAGGGCCAGATTAAACAGAATCTGTATATACAATCCACTATGTACAAATACGGGATCAGTCTCTGTAGCATTAAATTGCATTTTAATTACAGCTTGAGAATTCAACAGAACTAACACAACCTTCCACTGTACAATAGATATTGCCTGCTATTTATGAATCTCTGTAGTTAACTTGCATTAGCCAGGGCTTTTCATTCAGACTTCTTCAGATCCCACATTTATCACCTGCACTGCTGAAGCTGTCTACTAGAATAATATTTTTTTGGATAATGTGTACCTGGTAGTAATAGAAGGGAGTGAGGACATAGTTCAACATCTCCTGGTGGAACACGGGCGTTATGCTCCCTGACATAGGAGGTACCAGCCACACCCAGTCCGCCGGGCAGCCTCCTCGCACGCGGTACTCGTTCTGCATGTATTTCATGAAGGACTCAGCAGCTGAGTGGTGATCCATGATAGTCACATTTTGTTTCTAGAATAATTGCAAAAGGAAAGACTTACATTAAAAAGCCTATTCTGCTCTTCTTCCTGATTTAGTTAAAGTAGTCCTTCTGCTTTGGTTAATGTTTCAAGGACTTTATTCAGTGCTGGGAAACAATTACAATCAGCAACTATTATATAGATACAGGTCGAGGTGGACCTTTGATTAAGGATTCTTACATCCTTTTTTTTTTTTACCTCTCCAGCTCTGGGAGTGCATGCTGAAAAGCCTCTGATCCATTTTTACCCATCTTTGTTATTGTTATGATATGTTAAATAAACTGTAATTGTAAATCAGAGATATTAATCCAATGGCTTTACATAGATTTTGACACTTCGACATAAGTGTTGAAAGGATGAACAATCTTGCCCTTAACTTCCTTTTCTTTTGTCTGCCTTCTGCCTTCACCTGAGATTTTTTCTGGCAACAATAGAAAATATGGATTCCTCTGCTTTCCCAGGTGTAACTCAAGAATAACTGTATTGGAATCACACTGATAACCTCCACTGAGCATTGGCCCATTGGCACTATATTAGTATAAAGCTGTTATAAGTGAAAGGAAAAAGAGACACTCAATATTCAGTGTCTCTCCAGGTACCAGAGTCATTGACTTACCTGGAAGCTGTAAAGCACAGCCACATTTATCTCAACAACAGCTCGGTCTTTCCATAACGATGAAAGTTTGTTTGTTTCCAGTCCCATTCTTCTCCCTACCTCCTACATGTGAAAGAGAGAGAGAAAAGGGAAAAGCAAATTTACTACGTGGGACTTAGACCTCATGGTTTCTCCACCTCATCACATTAATATGCAGGAAAAAGTATTGCAGAAGGGGGAAGAGTCAGTCTTCTGCTGGGGAAAGTGATGGCAGCAGAAACACTTGAGATTAGAAGGTGAACTTGAATTATGGAATTCTGCTTCTTGAGGCTATTCCAGTTTGGTAAAGTGGGAGTAGTTCTCTCCTGGACTAAATGGTTTAAAAAGTGGCAGTATCTGGTTATAAGTCATCATTATTAATTTGTACTGGTGAGGTGTCTAAGACCTGCAGCTAACCACCAGGACTCCACTGCCTTGTCAACAGCAGACTGGAACTGACATAAATATACCTCTAAGAAATGTACAGTCAGAGATTAAAACTCCTGAATCAGCAGGACTCGGGGTAAAATTGGGGAAGAATTCCATTTGGACACCATTTGCTATTTTTTTTTTTTACAGTTGCAGTTTCACCATTCTATCCAGCTATTTGGAACAGATACTGTCAGAACACTGTAAAAACCATCACACAATCTGGCAGTCATAATCTTGGCAGAAACTCAAGATGTCCCACAATAGTCAGGATATTGTGTCAGGTTAGCACTGAAGTGTTAGTGTGATGTAAAAACAACACCCATATCCCAGCAAAGACTGACAGCGTCTCTTTTTCAAAAATGCTTCACCCACCCAGTTCACTCCCTTGGCAGATCAGCACACTTCTGCTGCAGGAGGTTACCTTTAGGATGTTGTACCGCTGTACGTCACAGAAGTCTCGCACTCCTATCTCTGTCCCCATGTACCAGCCGTTGAAAGGACACCCAGTAAACTCCAGGCCTCCCACCTCAAGAAGCATGTTGGCAACAGCAGGCAGTGCATACCACTTCAGATCTAACTCCTTAAACCACTCGTACCTGTTAAACAAGCATTTTGATTTATTACTTCATGTGTCTCTTCTTCCTTTAGGTGATAACCAGAACAGTCCAGGAAGATAAAGAGTACTAACTCTAGGAGAAATGACCCACGAAGCACAGTCTGCATACTCTACATGTGCATTACACTGGTATAAGAAATGATGATTTTGTTAAATTCTGAATGATTGAAATGTAGATTGGGAAAAAAAGATTTCCAACAAAATTGCTATTGGCTTCATACTTTAAATCCCATTTCATTGTTCTAACAGGCATTTTATCTTTCAGGACAATTTACCATAACTTCATCCTAACAAAGAACTCACAAAATGACTGCCACAGGCGCAGGCTGATAACCTGCCAAGGTGAGGCAGAGGCAAAAATGCAATTATTTTAATCTTGCGTGCTTACTTTGGATGCTCCATTGGCACTTCGAGGACAATTTCTGGCGGGAATTCAAATATTTCTGGGTCTTGGCCATTTGCTTGGAGAACGAGTGGAACTACATCAAAGCGGCCATATTTCGGCTTCCACCCAAGCTCAATGCACAACTGTAAATAAAGAAAGTACATTTTGGGTTTTTTTAGGTTTCCCCCAGATTTGAAGACAAAAGAATGTTAACCCTCTATAAATTGTAAGTGATAAAGGTTATCTTTCCCATTCAAACGATGTTGAGACATGTTGTTCAAGTACTGATTGTGTCCCTGACTTAAGGGGAGCCTTAGCTCACCCTGTTCTGAGATGGAGGGGAGTATTTTTTATATCAGGATTGTAAGAAGTTATTGCTCCAGCCTGCACATAGACCTGTGGGGCTGGACATCCCATTCACTCCTTACTGCCATACTCCCCACCCACTCTGCGTAAACACACAAGAAAAAAAAAGACAGATGGGTTAGACAAGACGGAAAGCAGTTGTCATTCTGTATTTAGAACTGTACCTGTGTGAACTCCACACTGGCAGGGTCTCCTACGACAGACCCATCTGGCATTTGATATCCAGCATATCGGATGAGCTGGCTGTTCCAAACACGAAAATCGTGTTTCCCATCAGTCCTCTGGGGGAAGACAGTGATGGCTGATCTGCCAGAGAGACAATCAAATCCCATTACACCACAGCAGCACATCAAATACATTCTAATTATTAAGACATAAATTGTTACCAACAGCAGGTATTTTATATTTCTAAAATAAACATCAATAGAAATGAAATCATTCATCCTCTCTACCCACCTCCCTGAATCTACAAACCATCTCTTTTCCCCAGGAATTACAGAAATTTTGCAACATCAGCCATGAAAGTTACAGAATTTCTAAATGGCTGATGGTACACGAGAGAACATATAACTACCAGGAGAATTAAGAGCAGAGACAAGTTGTCAAACTATTTAGACAGACAATTTCAAGTCTTATGTAGAGTTTTGAACCCAGATCTGGATGTGATTTTTGTTGTTTAAAACTAAAATTAAAGAGACTTACCTTATATTCCCATTGTTTGTCGCATACTGAACATGACGACAGATATGCTCAAACATTTCCTTTGCTGTTTTACAATCACGTGCATCAAATACCTGTTGTGTTTCCAAAAGAAACATAAAGAAAAAACTGATTTTGAAACAGTAACGTAAGCTCATTATTTTTCTTATGCATTTAAGGAAATGAAAGATTAAGGAAAAAAGTGAAACGAAAAAACAGTATTTCTCAATTTAATTGTAGCTCCACTAGGAAAGGTTCATTTTTATTGTTCTCATATGCATCATTTGCACATGTAACAATCCTCCAAGGACCAAGAGATGCACCTGGTTCCACAACATAGTTGCTTCCTATGCTAGCACTCCTACATGTTTTCATTCAACTATGAACCAGAGAACTACAAAAAAAAATGTTGATCTTATGATATGTACAGGAGGGAGCAGTCCTCAGTTGAAGGAACTGGCATATTATACCAAAGGACATTCTTCTGATTCACAGCAGATGACCTTTTGGCCCATAATGTCTAGACTCACAGGTTACCTGTAGGTTGGACCACTGGATTCTCCCAATACACCTAGGCGCATTCCTCCAGGCCTGTTTGGCAGCAAAGATCAGCTCGGCCTTTGTCAGGTGGTAGGTTCCTGTTGTTTCTATCTCCTTGGTCACTGTTTCCAGTCGGACCAGGTGTTCTTCTATTTTCAGCCTTTTGAACGGGAAACAGCATGAAAAGAAACAATGAGAATTTCATTACTTAGAACTGATTTAAATTGCAGACATTCTCCTGATGTTCTGGGTCAAGAAGAGCACAGGCATTGCTGAAGCCATAAAGCTTTTGAGCATCCTTTTGCACAAGAAGCCTTCTACTTCCATTGCTGAATTTATCTGCCAGGATGCAGGTAGATTTCCAGGGAGGGGATTAGCATCTGTGTAGGCTGAGTTATGGCAGGTTTGGATAAACACTGAAAAACCTGTCCCTGTTATAAATCTGGATGTGAAACAGGTCAGCATAAAATACTCTGTCCTTTATGAAAACATCCATCGCCTCATGAAGTCAGCAATTTCACTGTGCTTTGGCTGTGAGCAGTCACCATCGTCTGCTCCCCACCTCCCCTCTACTGCACCACCCGTCTGTCCCCAGAGCACAGCGGTTATCTATGGCAGCAGTCTAGGGCCCGAGGCTTTTCTCAAAAAGCAGGGGGTATTCCAGGTAAAGGGAAGAGTTAAGTACATAGAACGCTGACTGAGGACTACTGAGGAGAATTTTTCCTGGCTTCAGAATTTAGGAACTGTTCTTATTGAGTGCAAATGACAGAGCTTATTAGCCTATGAAGAAACTAACACACTAGAAATTTAAGTAGCGACACCATCCTTTCACCACCCAACACATGGACTGATCACAAGCTTTTCTGTGTAAATTTTCAGTTTAAATTTGGATTTTCTAGATTAGTTTGGAAAAAATGGTCAAATCACAAGTAAAAGAAAAGTAGAGAACACGCCAGCTTCAGCCCAGAAGTAGGATTATAGTGACTGTCCTCTCAAAGCTCTATTATTTTCACAGGGGCACAGCTCTTCTGAGCAAAGTAAGTAGGATTTTCATTCCTAAAAGGAAGTGCTGAGCAATTCCTTTGTCAGGGAAACCAACTCTAAAATTCTTTAGCTTGATAACAGAGAATGAAGTCAAAACATTACGAAATATTTATCACAGCACAGACAAAAATTGTTTTGTTGGCTTACAGATAGAATGAAAATAGCCTGCACTGTCTGAGAGTTTTCACATTTTCAACAAGATGAAAGATCAAGGGCAAGCACGTAAGATAGTGTAAATCAACGTGATCAAATAGCCATGAGCAGAAACACAGAGATGTGCAAATGTAATACGCTGGCAAGTGAGCACAGCCTGTGTGTAAGACAGGGACTTTCAGAAAGATTCAGGTGGAAGAAAGCTTTGTAGAAGAGTTCAAAGTGTCTAAAGAAGTAGCCATTATGTGGCTGAGTCCCTTTGAAAGTCTGACAATGTTTTATAATGGGATGAGCAAACATTGAATTGTCACGTGAAAACTTTGTCACTGCAAACTCTTGGATCCCAACCAGATGTTTGAGCTTTTCCTGCAACAAGATGTCTCTGCACCATGTCCATTTTTGCAAAAACACAAACCTCTTCTTCGAGGCTAGAGCATCCCTCTCAGCATGCTCGGTAAGCTTATGTTGATGATAGCACAGAGCAAGGTTGAGAAGCAAGAGACTGGCCTTCCAATCTCTGGCTAAAGCCTTGAGACTCAAAACAGAGAACAAAAGAACACAGAGAAAAGATACTTGGAACAGCACAAACAAAAAGCATTACCCACATTATTCACGCCTAAGACTGATCTGAGCAGGAGCTGATCCCATTAACATCCAATGTTAAGAAAACAAGGTGACTTTCTGTAAGAGAGTCCTAATCAAGCTGCTTATTATAAACATACTATAATGCAACACACTCAGAAGGGATGGGGCTGAGGAATGCACTGTACAGAGTCCATTTCTGTATTCCCATGACCTGGGATTGGCTGATACAGCATATAAAGTGCAGCAATAGTTTTATTTACCCTTTCTATTAGTCCTTATCTATTTTTTGAATGCATGCTGTGTAACGGGATAGTCACTGATAGCTGTGAAGAAACCAAACACTCCTATAGTCTCACAGACAGGTAGGCAGGTACAGGACTTTTATACCAAACATGAAGGTAAAGTTGGCTTACTCTTTAAAAGAATTGTAGTACTGCTTGATAAAGTCTATTGCCTGAGGTAAAAGCTCTGCTGGTGGAACTGGCCCATCTCTAGTACCTCTCACCAGGCCCTTTGGGGTCATGAGTGCCCCTTGGCAGGCTTTGGTCCGGCAGTTGATAACCTGAAAAACAATAAAATGTCAAAAAACAATGTTGCACTCTGTATCTTCTCAAAGTTATGAAAAATCACTGTTCAGGTTTCCATATCTTACCTCCTTTGCTGTCAGGTGTAGCGTGTCAAGAAAGCTGGATCCATTTTCCAAGTTTCTTACTTTTACATGTCTTGGACATCTTGATATTTGGTTTGAAGCTTTGATACCTTCTTGGGGAGGGTTCTGGACAGAGAAAAGATAAAAATACATACTGTCTTCAGGCCTATTAAATACCTTAAAGCTTCATTTTATATTTTATTTGACCATTAAAATGCTGCAAGTTAAATTCAAGAAACTAGGTATAAATGTGATCTTCTCCAAACTGAGTATTTATTCATTTGAGTACAAAACTATTGACTTAATCCACAGTTTGATATGTCTGTGAACCAGACAATTTTAGAGAAAGGACATGTTTGTTACTAAAGGCTGGGTTTTCAAAGGTGAATAAAGGACTCAGGCACTCCAATCCCACTGGGTCACCCCTTTCCCTTAAGTCTTCCCAAAGCTGCTTTTTGTTCAGAAAAGATCTTCCATCCAAAGATCTCAGAGCAGTCCTAACCTCACGCAACCACAGTTACTCCTCATATGAGAACTTTGAGAAGTTTTGAGCAGGAAGCCCAACCCGTGTGAACTGTTAGTCTCGAACAATGACGCTAGAAACAGACCTCTCTCCCATCACTGGCCTTTGCTGAAGTTATGCTAGGTGGCATCTCTATCCGCTTCTTGCTCAGATCATATAATTTGTCATCATCATTTTCTAAGCTTTAAAAGAGAGAAAGACAATTCAGTACAACGCAATGTGCTTAGTTTTTTGTTAGTTTTACCTGCAGCATCAGTAGGGAGATGCTCAGAGGTGCCTCTGAAAGAAGCACTGAGTCAATAAGCCAACCATTCGCATCAGCGTGAGGGGTGGAGTGGACTAGAAGCAAATAGTAAAGCTACAATCACCCTTTCCAGATCACTATGTGGGAAGGAAAACAACAGAATGGCCTGGAATGGTAAAGGTTGAGTATCATTGCTGTAAGCTATACAAAGGACATCTGTAGAACTATGATTTGGCCAGAAAATACTTCGAGGTATTAAACAAAGAGGCTGAAGTCTTCAGGGAAATGTATGAAAATTTCAGCTAGGTCCAGTCTCCAGCTTATTAAGCAAATAACATACTTCTATATTAATTTCCTTTGTTTTCCGCATTAAGTCTTACTTTCTGAACCCCTACTTTTTAATTTGGATATCAGGTCTCAGAAGATGTTCAAAAACACCCGAGAGGCATCCAGACCACGAACTCCAAACAAAACCCTTAGTTTGGAGAGGGCAATGATGGGTTTTAGCTAGCAGAGCATACGTGATCGCCCACTTCCAATAGTTAGCTTCACGTATCTTCACATTTGAATATAAACTACTTTGAGCAATGACAGGAAAGGGTAGGGAATGGGCAGAGAAAGAAATGGTATGCAATAGGAAACTGAAATAAGAAACAGCCTGAAAATTGAGAAATGTAATATGCATGTGCAATTTATTTTATACAGTCTTGTATAAATTGTATCACAGAAATACTTTACCAACTTAACTACAGCATTAATAATCACTTTGCTAATTTTTATAGCATCACATGCCTTCTAAGTCCTAGCATACTTGAAACCATTCTAACACACTAAATAAATTTAGAACTATGAAAGAGAAAGCAATATGATACCCTTCCTCAAGCATTGTATAACTTAAACACAAAAGCTTAAATGTACCTTACCAAGTCAACACCCCGCAGTGACCCCCAGGGACAACTGCTCTGTGGTTAATATCACTGCTTTGGAAACACATTACAGGTTTCTGCAGAACCCACGTCACTTAATATCTTCCCTTTCCAAACGAAAGAGAAACTATGAAACCATTAAAAGACAAAGATCTTACCCATGGATCTTATTTTTCTCCACGTTATTATTGATATCCTTCTCTTCAGAGGACTGGCTCTTAGCTGCACGAGGTTTGAACATGAACTGCCACGGGCACAACATTTTGTGTGCTTTATTTATGATTTCAGTTCACAGTGCTGAAACCTTGTTTTGTGTGATGGGAGAACTCTTCTGAGGAGGGAAAAAAACAAGGTCAGAAACTCACCAGACTAACTGATCTGATCTAATTCACGTCCTGTTTCTAAAAATGAAAATTGCTTGACTCTCATAGCAGTGATACTAAAACTGACACTTCTCTCTGTCAGTGTAATGCTGCAGCCATACCTTACTGAAATACCAGCAAGAGAATTTCATATGTCCCCCAGTTACATGAAACAGCAAATATCAGTGTCTGAGAAAACCACACGCATGCTTTGCTTCTACAAAAAACATGTCTTGAGACTTGTTTTTTTTTTTAAGTTCTGTGTTTTTCAAAAGTTTGTTAAGTGTTATTAAATGTTCTGTTAATTCACATCACTATATGTTAGCTAGGGAAAGCCACGTAAAATGTTGCTGTGTTATTCACATAGTAATGGGAAAAAAAATTAGTTTGTAAATTAACCAATACATTTTGCAATGTATTCATCTGCCAGATGAAGTAAAGCAGAATTAAACTCAGTGCTTGAATCAGGTTCATAACAGAAATCAAAAACAGATGTTTCAAAAAAAATAAAGATAAAGGAAGAAAATATATATTGCCACATATTGCTGATGTAAATTATGTATTATTTTGTTATTTATATTGCTTTTCAGTAAAAGTAAAATTTCTATTGCTGGGCTCCCAAGATGCTGTCTGCTGGAAAATCACACAAGAAAAGGAATGCATGCAACTATCTGTGCAGAAACTGTAAGGTGTCAGGACTTGTCTGCTACTCCAAGTAAAAGAAATAGTGTGTAACACACATTTCTCTACAATTACAAAACAGGAACAAATCTAAATTACTATTCTGCAATAAAAACATGCTGCAGTGTGCCTAAATATTTTTTTAAAACACAGGGGGAAAAAAGAGAAGGATAGGATAGAGAGAAAGAAAGACAAGAAAGGAAGAAATAGAAATAAAAAGGACAAAAATAAAAACAAAACTGAAAAAAACCAGAAAAACAATACACAAAAAAGAAGAAAAAAAAATTAAAAAAATAAATAGGAAAAATAAAAATAATAAAAAGAAAAAAGAAGAAAAGAAAGAAAAGGAAAAAAGAGAGATGAGAGAAGACACATTTTCCATTCATTAGCATTCAGAGTAAAAACTTGACTGCTTTTCATGTTCTCCACAACAGGGCTCTTTAAATAACATTTACAGTATCACCTGTTACATGCACAAACTTTTACACCAGCAGAAAGGGCAATCAAGTTTTCAGAGCAGCAGGACAGCTTGGAAATAAAGCAGAGACTGATTCCAACACTTTACTCCTAACACAGAAAACCCAACAGTTTGCCATACAGTGACCCCCCTCCCGAGCTGCAGGGAATGAATGAACTGGACACTGACACAGAGCTGTCTTACCGTGCTTTCCTGAGAGATTTTTCCAAACCTGCAAGGAGAGGCTCTTCTCTGTCAAAGTTTCTTGCCTTTAATCTCTCCTCCTCTGTATCCCTCCTGTGAGGCAAAAGCATTTTATACTCCAGGACCATGTATGCAAAACAGACGAGTGAGGCTCCACATGGACAGTGGGCAAAAGGGGAATCCCAAAATGTCCCGTATTTCTTTCAGAGCCGGAGGGCGTGTGGCTGATGTGCTGTTGCAGTATTACATAATGTGGGTGACGGGAGGGAGAGCAGCGACTAGTTCCCGAGGTTACGAGCATGCCCTCCTTCCTGCAGTGTGCTCTAACCTTGATTTCTACACGTGCTCAGTGATAAGGACCATGTATCACACTGAACGGTTTTTACAACCCTGCAGGCAATGTTAAAATTAAAAAAAAAAATCCAGAAAGAACTCTTACAGATTTTAAAAGATGTAAACAACAACTTCTATAAACAACAAGAGAAATTTTACAGAATCACAGACCTCTGGGTACAGACCAGTAAAGCATTTAAGCAGGTGATTGTAACTAAGGACAGGAATTTAAAGTTTAACATAAATATATTACTTCCTTATTTTTGATCAAGTTTTAAAGGATCCTTCTCAACAGAGCATGTGTAGGATTTCTTCCTCTCCAGAGCTCCCCATTCCATCTGTTGCTGCCTGTGAGGTTTGTCCCTTTGTGCTTTTCCAACGTATTAGAAAAAACTGGAAGGAAATTGCAACTCCCTGAAGTATAAACTCTCCACACAATGTTGTATGTGTGAATGCCAGGACAGCTGGATGATGAAGATGGGATTATTGAGCGGATTTCCAAATTTAGACAACATGTGGACATTTACATATTACAAAACTAGGTTTCTACCTGGGGTCTGAAAGCCACAAGCAATCCCGGAGCCGCCGGTGACACGCAGTGCACAGTGCTGCCAGACAAGTGCGGACTCAGAAATGCTGTGGCATGCCAGCACGCTCTCAGGGATTTTACCCTGAGTTATTTGTTCATTGATACTATGTACGACTATTTTAAGGGAACTGTTTAGAACTGCTTTCAAATTAAAGACAATTCTTAAATCTGCTAACACAAGGTCAAAATCGTTACAACGATAACTAGAGAAAGATTTACAGGCGCTGATCAAAGCCCTACAGACATAAGGCATAAGGCTGCGAGACAAACAAGGAAGCACATTCTCTTTTCATCTGTCACTTTTTACCAGACAAGCTTGGGCAAGGCATTTTCTCTTTCTGTGTCTAGTTTCTTTATTTAAAAATGAACATTAAGTGCTTGTATAACACACTCCTAGAGGTAAACCGAGTTATGTGGACATGTGTTCATGGACAAATACACCCACATATATCCCATCCAGGGTTGCTAGAGATGAATCTCTTGAAAATAGACCTGAGTTTTCTGTGGTTCGAGCATTCATCTCCCTGACTATTCAAGCCCATGCTTCTTTGCCTTCACTGCTCATGAATGTTCACAGTCAGATTTTTTTTTTACATGATGACCTTCCTCTCACCAGAATTATCACTTGACATCCCTTTGTTTAAAATATTCCAGACATCTAATCAGCAGGCAGAAATAATGTGTGAGCTGTGTGATCCAATGCCATGTCACAAATTTCTACCTTGTTTCTGATCTATGACAGCTCTTCCCAAACCACACGGATAGTTACAATTGCTTGAGTGTGAATACAACTCTGTGTATCTCAGGGGTCAAACTGAAGGTGCTTGAGCTGAAAGGAAACTTCAGAGTTCAAAGAATGAGGTTACACTCTTCTTCGCATTTGCTGTTTTATCATGGTTTAAAAATTCTATTCACATTCTTCCCTTTATTATTAAATGTGACCCCTCTTTCTACAGAAAGAGGGGAATCTTAATGTCTAGTACTGTAAAAAAGAACATATCTCAGTAGAAATTTAAGTGCATTCAATTATGCCCAATGGCTTCTAAGCTTTTATTATTCAGCCTCCTTGTTCCCTGTGCTTGGAGGCTGCTGAAATCAAGGAAAGGCTACGTAGGGATCAGATAGGAAAAATCAGATTTGGAATGACCAGAAGAGGAAAAACATCTTCTTTTCTCATGAGAATTGTTTAAAGGATTGGCTGAGGTACAGCTATTCAGGGAACTGCTTAATCACTCCCATTTTTCAAACAGGACTTGCTCTTCTACTCACTGAAGTCAATAATAAAACGCCCTCTGTATAATAAGGACAAGAGAGCACCATTCACTTCTCAGGCGGAGTCAAGAGATTAACTGAAGCAGCTCACTGTGCACTCCTCCTACAAATATTCTACACTGCTTGGAAAGCTCCTTCCTCAGAAAAACAATTCCGCACATATTTCCTATTTTTGCACAGCCACTTTTGCCTCTGCCATACCAAAATGCAAGAACTAGTTGCTCTTCTTGCATTAACTTTGATGAAAGAGGTGCCCTTTCAGAGCAGAATGTTTGACTTATTCAGTTGCATTCTGACCATGCTGTCCTTTTGAGTTAAATTTTGTTTTGTTTCTGAAAATGTGATGGCCTGTAGCCTCAACAATAAGCTTTCTGCAATTTCATTCAAATCAAGTCACATTCTTTGACTGACTGCAATATTCTGCATCAACTCAAGAAGTTATATTCTTAAAAACTTTGAAGAAACAAGCTCTGTTTGTAAGGTTGCTCCTCTAAGATCAGGATACCTTGAGTCTTCAAAGAACTATTACACTGAGGCAAAGCTGATGATAACAAGCACCGATTTTCCCAACTTCATGTAACCCTAAAGAGACGATGTTCAATTGTCCCAATTTTTCGTAAATTATTAGTGATTTTTTTCTAACTCCCTTTTCCTAACTGATCTATTTTCTAGCTGTTTGAGATGTCTCCATGATGATCTTTCAGAAACGTTGCATACAACAGCACGAATCTGAAACAGAACATTGCAGGCACCTATAAACACTTGGCGTCTCAGCAGATTTGTTAAGGCTTTTGCATGCTCCTCGTGTGTAAGGATGAAGTACTCTGTTTGCATTTACAAACTGATGGCTCTGTCCTTCATGCATTTCCTTTTCCTGAGGAAACTACTCTGCTTCCTGCTTTACCCCATTTGATTAACTTCATTGGCTGAACAGGAAATTTGGTCCTTAAAGAACCAGTAACACATAATCATTAAAAAAGGATTGGAAAGGAACCCCACATGGCGCCTGGTCCATCTCCCTGCCCCATCAGCAAGGTCAGCTGTAACTAAGATATTTTTGAATCACCAGGAAACAATTAAAAGTCAGTTTGAGGGGCAGGACTCGCAGCAAAAAAGCTGCCTAGTAACCCGAGATGGGACACCAAAGAGTACAATAATCAGTCAACATGGAGTCAGATCACAAAAGACCATTTATACCACGGAAATGGACTCATGCTTTTCAGTAAAATGCTTACTACTTCTTTCACGTATGACCCCGTTGTGGTACAAATAACTTAACTCATTTGGTCCATTAAGAGCCTTCATTCACTTTCAGTTCCTCTTCTGGGCTGAAGTGCTCTTTTCTCCATTAGCTATGACACTTCATTCCCATTTCCCAGCTTGCTATCACAACTGTTGAAAAAACATAATTTCCCTGGCAACACTTCAGTGTGTATCACATACTTAAAAAGTTATTTTAAGACAAGTATTGTCTCTTTGTTTGTGCTGTATCCAATGCCCGGTATGACGGGGCACTGAGCCACAGGAAAGCCTCTCTGTGCTTCTTCAACTCAGAGGTAAATACTTACATAAATAATGACAATGTTGAGGGTTTGTGTCATAGACTGGGTGCCAGACCACCCCGGGAGAGTATCTACAAGTCTCAATTTGCTTGTAACTTTGCACTTCTCATCCAAAAATGTTATCTCCAGAATACATATTTTTAGTTCCCAAATTCCTACACTAAATATCAAATGTACCAGAAATGGAAGAGAAAGCTTGTGATATGTGGGTTGTGAGGAATCCAGTAGTTGTATGATAAGAACTTTTTAAAGGTTTTAGGTGACCCACTTCTTCTGTTGGTCTGTTTCCACTTTCTCACCTTCTACTTCTTTAAATGTCTAATGGAGACACAAAAAATGAAACCGGTAACTTTTACAAAAATGCAAGACTTCAAATTTATCAATTTGCTACATTTAAGTTAGAAGGTGAAAAAGAGAGTAAAAATCATTCTTAGAACACTTTCTTCCCTTATGACATTCCACCCTTAACCAGAAAAAAAGCTGGTCCGTGGAAGCCAAGTCCCAGACACTGCATGTCTTAAAATTAAGATTTACACAATGAAACAATAGAGCTTCTCACCAATTCTTTCAGCCTTGATGCTCTGGAACCTCAAGAGATTATCCGTTTTTATTGGAAGCTTATGGTAGTTTCTGACAAAGATGGATGCAATTAATAACACTAATAACTACTGTTAAAAAAGGTGTTCCCAAATATCTCCTCATACTGACTACTATTAATCATCATCTTTTACGCTGGTTTGGTTTTTCGTTTCCCAAAGAAAATTTGTTTTGTTTGACTATTCCCTCAAACCTTGCAAGATGGCAAAACGGTTTCTTTGGTTTAGTGTTTTGATTGCTTATTGTACCTTCAAGGATTTTAATGTATTTACCATTGACTGTAGCATCTTCTTCACTGGTTTGTTCATTATTTTGAAATGTTCTTTATAAAGCAGGGATAAGAACTTTCTATCAAAAGGAAAATAA
Organism: Nyctibius grandis; assembly: GCF_013368605.1. Taxonomy (NCBI): domain Eukaryota; kingdom Metazoa; phylum Chordata; class Aves; order Nyctibiiformes; family Nyctibiidae; genus Nyctibius; species Nyctibius grandis. The sequence goes on from NC_090675.1 coordinate 10,922,321, forward strand.
AATTGCAAATCTGCTATGTGGACTCCTTTTTACTTTCTGCAGATTTAAGGTATATTAAAAGCAGCAGTTTAGGGTGAAAAGTGTAATGTTTCCTTTGCCATCTCCTGATCTAGGCAGTGCAAGATTGCACGTCAAATGATGACAGGGTAGAGTGGAAAATTTCACGAAGTGAATATCCAAGGGCGAAAATGAAAGTTAAGGAGAGTGTTAAATTTACAGTGCTGTGCCAGTAAACTCATCCCTTCCTGTCTGCTAGTTGTAAGAGTTAGGCCAAATTCAGAAATGCAGTAATAACAAAATCCCCTCACCAGCCACCCTTTCCAAAATTCCCATGTGTGCTTATTACAAACATCGACAAGGAAGTTAAAGAGGGACAAAGCAATCAGACAACCAATAACCAGACTGCTTTGTGCCTGGATGCACGTTGTCTCAAGCAGAAGTGACGTCTGAAACGTACTGACTCACTGGCGGGATCCTCAGCCACAGCAGCAAGGGCAGCTCCTGGCAGATTAAAGCAGAGGAGTAAAATAGCAATTGGCAGTAGACTGGGCATAAAACCCAGCGTCCTGCGTGTGGCTGCCTGCCGGGCTGTGTGCCCTACACTCCTCGACAGAACTTCGTTATATTTAGCCTACTGAAGATGTCACAGTCTGGAGCGTGAGGAAAAGCTGGCATGTGGATAGGGAAAATGTACAGAATAGTGTTTGTTATCTCTGGTCCTGAAATTCACCTTATCACAGCTGACTGTAAAGAAAGACGACATCGAGATTACCATATGCAAGAAGATTTTTTTTGCTTGAGAAATAACAGTGAACTACAGAATTGCAAATGTGTTCTCATTTGTAAAAGCATGGTCTGAGGAAGAAACTCCAATTTAAGTAACAGAGCACTGGTTGATGTCAGTAGGATTCAGAATTTCTAATCAAAGTCAGATAATAGAAGAGATTTAAATACTGGTTTTCAAAAAACAATCCATAAATTTCTGGGCTGAAATGAAGAACAGAATATCAAAGTACAAAAGTAACTTAAATTCTGAAAGTTAAAAATACCTTAAACAAAAGGGAACAGAAGCTAAAATTCAGCCTAAGAAATCACGAGGACTATTTTTATGTGCTATAACTGCATTCTGCATTTCTGTGCTGTTTTTCATCCAAAGATATTAAAATATTGCTAAAACACATACCAAATATTGATCTCACAGCACAGTCCCTAACCGCAATGTGAAGAAACATACAGCCAATTGTTGTATTATTTCTCATGGGAATATGCTAGAAATATCATTAAAACAATGCACTTCCATAGAAACTGCAAAGTTGAATAGGGAATGCTATAATTCTGGAGGCTGATTTAGCCACTCTATAAAACCCTTGAGAAGGGTTATAAGTCTCTGTTATCATGGAGGGTGAATCACGTTCTTCAGCTTAACAGGACTTGAAAACATACCTGCAATTCACACCAAATAAATGTTTAAAGTCAGTCTGGGCAATGATGAGGGCTCTTAATCCAGCGTTCCATCACTGATTTCCGAGATGTGGGGTGTTTTGGTTTTTACCTTTTACATAACTTTCTCCTAAATGACTGATTTCACATGTTTACATTAGACTTGGTGTAATTACAAAATACTGTCCATGCTTTGCACGAAATATGAACAGAGACTCTTTCTTCAGAGTTTAATGAGCTCTGAAAAAGGTTATTATTAAGTCTATTGGGAAGTCCACCAAAATCCTCAGAGCCTGAAGTTTGCACGTAATGCAGTCTATTTCTGCCATATTCTGTTTTGGAAGCACATAGGCATAACATTAAAATAACAAAAATCACATTTTTGCTTAATACTAAACCAGGTAATATACACTCAGGATAACCTTAGATGCAAAGAGAAGCAACAGTGCTCCATCCTGGATTAAGGAAGTAGGAAGTTAAATCCTTATAAAATTATTAATGATCTGACCTGTATCAGGAAATAATCAGTAAAAATGCTTTCAAGTCCCTTTTTTTTCCCCCCCTCACAGCATAATCTTTTCGTTATCATTCCCTTGGTTACTGTAGACTCACTGTGAGCGCAGGCAATGACAATGTTCACAGCGATTTCTTTTTCTCTTTCCTTTGTGGACTGTGCTGAGGTCTTTACCTCTGGAGCCCTGACCACCTGGAAAGCACGTTTTCTCTGCTGAAGCATCACTAATCCTCCTGTCAGCCTTTCCCACAAAACCTCTGATGTGGACAACTGTAAAGCTTTCCTTGCCCTCCTGCACGGAACCCAGAGACTATGTTTCTCATTCTTCTCAATTTCTCTCATCCTGCTTCTCTCCGTACTTGAGTGCCTTCCTGACTGGCATGTTGATACTGTGTGATACTGTTGACACTGTGTGCTGCTGTGCACATTTTGAAAAGATACTGACCATCATTTCTTTGACTTGGGTCAACAGAAATCGGTCTTAGGCACAAGTTCAAACCTTGGTTGCACTTCATTCCCAAAGCAAGCGTTTGCATTCACTGTAGTACTGCATCCCAGTCTGAAAATTCTGGCTCTGCAGAACATGGACCAGTTGTGATATCCAGAGAAGGATGGTTCATCGTCCTGCTCTGAATTTCCTCACTAAGGGACAATCATGAAGCTGAATTTGAAGGGGACAAAAATCAGGAGAGAATAAGATCACACTCATAAATCGTTTTGTCTACTGAGAGTGTACTGCTTCCTTATTCATGCCAGTAAACCACGTGCTTTCTTTATGAAGCAGTTGTGAGACCTTTTCCTTCCATAAAAGGTCTGTGATGCTGGCTGGCTGAAGAATGCTAAAATGAATTTACCAGACATTACTAACTCATCAAAACAGAAGACAACCTCCTGCTGAACTCTTTCCAAAGTTCGCAGAAGTTGCAACTGCTGGAGCAACTGATCTACTTAATATTGAGAAAGAATCTTTGGGCATCTTGGTCATTTGGCCCAAAAACCTTAAAATGGCTCCACCAAACAGTCCACAGCAAATAAAAAGAAACTATTCAAGCTACCTGATCTGCGTATTTACCATGTCTTTCTTTCTTTCTATCAAGACATACTTCTACCCAAATATCTGGACTTTTTCTCTCTCTAATTGATTTCTTCTGATGACCAACAGGGAACTTTTCTCAAAAACTGCCTAATATTTCTATGTCAATACTGCCCCAGCCTGCTTATCTGTTTGATAAGAAAAGGGATTAAATGCATGGGTAGATCAAGAAGGAAACAGCCACAGGAACATTTCCCACATCTAGAAATGCTAAATCTCATTCTGCTGACCATGTTACCTACAACCCTTTGTACCCACCCTGAGTGCGGTTTTGCACTATCGCTAAGCCCACAAATAAGTCTTCTCTAACGAAGCAATATTCTGGCAAGTGTCAGATCTGGAAACACACATCTGAGACCAGCTCTGCACAGCCTCATGTTTCAGTAGTCGACAATCCATCCTCACAGATGTACAATGCAAAGCACTCTTTTTTGTAACCATGCATATTTCCTTGGGTCAACCTGGTTTGACAGACTTAAATTTATCAGAAGCGTTTTAAAAATGTCTTAGTTTTTGTGACAGTCTACCATGAACCATGATATAACCTCCATATAAACCCTGGCAGAGAGAGGCATTCATTACACAAGCACCTCAAATATGTCAGTTGTATGACACCAAAAAAAAAGAAATAAAGAAAAAAAACATCTGTTCTACCACTTTCTGGAATGGAAGGTTTTTTTGATTCTCTGGTCCAGATATACTTACCAATATCTACTACTACTAAGAGCCAGTGTGAAAAAATTGATAGAAACTGGTATACTTCTTTTTGGAAAAGAAGATGGGGGCATTTTATATGACTTCTAAATGTAAATTTTTTAGTCCATTTGGAATCTGTCCTTTTTTCCCTAATCAGAATTAGTAGTGAAGCCTTCCTGCCTCAGTCCCTCAGTAAATAAAGTGTTCCCTCCCACTGCTACCTGCAACAGAACTACACCTAGTTAATGAAGTAATTTCCCCTCACATCAGTCTCTCACCTGCTAAATACAGTACATGAGATCTCTCTGCTAGAAAGGGAAAATAATTTGCAGTCCCCAACAACAAGATTTCTCTGTCCATTCCTTTGTTTTTTATTGAAACATACAGCACTGCTGAAACAATTTCAATAGAACTCACGTGCTTATCTTTATTGCTGACCTAGAAGTCTCTAACTATTCCTTTACACCAGCCTTTACCAACTCAATTTTTTCTTTCTGCACACTCAAGCATCAAACTCTGGTCAGCACAGCTCAGCCTATGCAAAATCAGAGTGCATTCAGCTGCTTTCCATTGTTTCCTGGATGGAGACAGGGGTTTCCTCAGGCAAGTTTATGGCTCTCTTACCTTTATGATTTTTTTTACTGCTTAAGTTATTTTTAACGACTTCTTGCAAAGCACTACAGTTAGGCCAGCCTTGCCTAAGCCAGCACAACTTTTAATGCCTGCGAAAATTACATCACATTTTCAAAGCTTTCAGAGAGTGAAATCACCTTCCCTCTGTTAGCGTTAGGGACAAAAGCTAGTGCTAGAGGGTTTGCGGTAATGAGCTTACAACTCCTTTACTAGCAGCTATCTACCTTCCCCTACTAAAAAAGAATTTCCATGGCACATTCTTCAGCATCTTCAGAGTATTTTCAGTCAGAGTAAATCTTTGGACTAATTTAGGAAATTTTGTCTCTTATCACAATTCTAAATAAAGACTTTAGTCTGAACCTATTATCTCACTACATCTTCTATGGTTTTTTTTCATTTGTTTGTTGATCATCCAATGATATATGAACTGGAGAAACATTCATCATAAATTGTCAGTCAGCAGGAGGCAAGCAGACTACCTTGCAAACTCCTATCAGGCAGTGCTGTTAAAAGGTGATGCTTACTTGTGCCCTTGATGCTTTGTCTCTCTGTTACATACAAAAGGTCTGTTTTAGGAATATGTTCACACATATCCTGACTAATTCGCCACCATTGAATAAAGCAACTGTTTCCTCATTAGGAACTGCCTAGCAAGCAAAACCAACATGTAGGTGAACTTTAGGCAGTTGCTGAAATATGGTACACTGATTAGTGCTGGGATTTATGGGATGTTCCTCAAACATAACTCCCATAATCAAAATAAAGTCAGTAAAGAAACTTACATCATGCATTGGATTATAGGAGAATGCAGGTTGGAAGGGACCTCAGCATTTCATCTAGTTTGACCTCCTGCTTAAAGCAGGTCAGCTTTGAGGCCAGACCAGGTTGCTCAGGGCTTGATCCAGGCTGGCCTTGAAGACTTCCGATGAAGGAGACTGCACAACATATCTGTGCAACCTACCCTACTGCTAGACTGTCCTCATGGGGAAAAAGTTTCTCCTTATACCCAGTCTGGACTTCTCATTTCGCTTCTGCCCACCGCTTCTCATCTTCCCACCATGCACCATGTGAAAAGCCTGGCTCCATCTCCCTAATGACCTCCTTAAAGTCACTGGAAGGGTGTGATTAGGTTCCCTGGGTCTTCTCTTCTCCAGGCTGAACAAGCCTGGTTCCTTCAGCCTCTTCTCATGAGGCATGTGCCCCAGTCCCGATCATCTTGGTGGCCCTCCACTGAGCTCACTCTTCTTGTACTGGAGGCCCAAACTGAACAGAATATTCTAGCAGTAAAAGATGCAGATATTCTAATTGTGCTGCTTTTCCTACCTCTCTTTCTGTAGGAATTCTAGGCTAGGGAAATACTATTTCACTTGTTTCTCATTCAGCCAGCAAACATACTGCTTATTTACCCAACTCCTGACCACACTGACAGAGGATAGCCTTTGAAGCTGCATTTAGAGGGGGGAACATCACTTGGGAGTTTGAAAAGTCACCTGTTAAAAATAAAAAATAATAAGAGATGTGGAAGAATGTGTGTTGATATAGAGTAAGGTCAGTTTCCAGGAAGTGATGGATGGCTTTATGAAGTGGGTTAAGTCATAAGGTTTAATCTATAACAAGCAGTCCTAGCACAAACATCAAAGCATTGTTACAGATTAATTAGCAGGTGCTATTATTATCCATAACAGTTTTTGTCTCTATTCCCAAAAGGATAAGATGCAAAATAATCACTTCATGCAGTCTAAATGCTTCATCTAACCATTGCAGTGAGGTGGTATTTGGACCACAGCCACCAAAGCAAAAGGAGCTGATGTAGACTGTGTACTTCACTGTTAAGTGACAGAAATAGTAAGATTTTTGGTCTAAAGCATGTTCTTGCCTCATCTTGTTTTTGTGATTATTAGTTTTGGCTTAGTCATCTGAGACCTGGCAGAAGGGAATGTAAAGGGGAATTTTCTGTGACTTTACAACACTATCCATAAGGTTAAAGCAGCTCAAGACAGCTCTCTGACCAGCACAAGCTGAAAATCACTATGTTATTTCCTTCTCTCTTCTCATGTACCAGCTTTTAAGACGTAACTATAATATGAGAATTCTCCAAAAAAGCACACTGTTCATCTTCCTAGTAGGGCTTTCAGGGATCAATATTTCCTGTATTTCCAGGAAGTGTCAAAACCCTCAACCAACATAACCTCTCTGATCCTGATTTCCTCCCATGTTTTTGCTTTCGAAATCCCATTTCTTTTCAATGGAAGAGCAAATCTGCATGCATGAAAGACATGATTGGCATCCTGAAATGATTTCCCAGTGATAAGAGATAAATCCTCACAGTTAATGTCTTGATTTGGTAGAATGACCGTATCAGGAAAGATGACTTCTCAGGTACAGAATGATATACCCAGTTTCTGCCCACACAATGTCTGATAGCTCTGGATAAGGAACTAAGAAGTGATAGCTCATGCATGCTTTTGGTAGGTTTTGTAGTAAGTTCCTCATCTCACATCAGTTCCTACCCCGTTAGATGATCATTCTGCAAAAAACACACCACCCCATCTCTGATTAATTAGCAGAAGTGAATGCATCATGGAGAATAAGTGATCATTTTCATCAGAGAGGTATTCCAGGTCAGTGCTGATAGGCACAAATGAGCACAGTATAAACTAATGATCAGCAATCCACCAACTAATTTTTAAATAGAGTGTAGGTTTTAATATTGTTAAAGTTGAAAATGAGAAAAAGGTAATGTAGTTCTTCAGCACAGAATACAGCAGCGTGACTTTTAATGTTTACTTTTCCAAAAGAGCACATAAGCATGGGAAATGAAAGCAACTAATTAGTGGCCAAAGAAACTTCAGAATCCTCTTTATGCCTTCCCCTTATTTAGCAGTTGTAACTAGGAGTAATGCCTTTGCTTCCAGTCTCCAAGCGGACTTGCTGAAGGCCAATACACCCACAACATCAGACCCACCTCTTGAACTTAGCCCATCTGGACCACTGCAGAGACTATGCTCTACAAAACTGGATAAACAAAACAGTTTCACTTTTAATTCTGGTAAACATCATTAAGCATGGTACATTTCTCTAAGCATTCAAGGTAGTGAAAAATGGTGTAAGATGGTGAATGCTCACTGAAGTACACAGGAGCCTTTCCCTTTGATTTCAGTGGCTTTGGCTCAGAACCCACGAACAGGATGAAAAGTAAACACCCTGATAAGGAGTTATCTAAAACGCCTTTGTTCTTATAGACCAAGACAGAATGTGATAGAGCATAAAGGCAAGATTTGTGACTCCCAGCTTTTCTTTTAACAGATAGTCCCTGTGAATTCCAGAGGTTCTTGGAGTGTTATAGAGTTCTACAGAGCAAAGTTACATAATTATGATCTGTGATTTCTTTCAGATACTTATAAAATTGAAACCACTTTCTAAACAGTATATAAAAAATCCCCCACACATATAGTACAATAAAATCAGCTCATTACAGGTTCAGTATAGTACCCAATCTGTTCCTTTCAAAGCGTCTTTGTTAGATGAAAGAGTTTATGGTTCTGTTCCTCTCTCAACCAGAGATGTTTTTCATTCAAGTTACTTTTTATGCTAAATATCACTTATATTGTGTACATTCTTTGTATTATTACATAAGCAAAGGTGCAGGTTTTGTAGCTGATGAATTAACTTTGAGGATAATGAACAAGTTATAGAGGGCAGGGATTGGCTCTTCGCCTTTTAAGTTTCATAATACACACTCAATGCCTTTTCACTGCATTTAATCAATCAGAAATTACCAGACTTGGTACAGTGTAACTGTGAAATCCTATAGGCTGTGTTATGTCAGTTGGGAGCTGAATTTGGAGATCTCTATATTTTTAAACTGTGTTTCTGAAATAATTGTAAAACGATCATTACCTTTTTCATACCTTCCTAATTCAGTCACGCTAGTAGGGGAACAACCATTTTACTGCTACTCGCCAACATAGTCCTAACCAGAGAGGTGCTCTGTGCACTGAAATCATCAGGCTAAAGAAAGATGAACACAACACTGGGAGTGGGAACGAATGAGTATGCAAGACAACCAGCTAGGTTAAGAGCTCTCATTTGTTCTTAAAAAAAACCCCAGTATTAAGATCCACTATAAGTTGTTGTTTACTCTTGTCTTGCCCATGACAACACAATTGTTAATCGCCGTTACAATATGCATCACTACGTAGACAGTGAACCAGAGACCCTTCTGTAACCCAAACGGGCACGACAGAATATGAAATAGCAGCCTAGAGAAGTGAGCTTATTTTCCTGAGGTTATACGGCAACACAGTGAAATATGTAAGACTATCACCAAGTATAATTTTTAAGGTCTCCCAAGTTAAGTACCTAAAAAGCAATCTGAGAATTACTTTTGTAAATCTTGGCCGTAAAGCTGCAGCCTACTGTGTGAGATATTTCCAGCTAAGAGAGGACAAATTCTACAGAGCTCCTTGGGAAGAGAAACTGCCAAGACTCAACAGGTATCTGCAATTCTGTACTGTAAACTGCGGTTCAACACACTGTTTTGTGACCTCTAAAAAGAGGAGGAAAAAATAGAAAATAAAAGAGAAAGCAGCCCTTGCAGTTACCCAATTGTGGAAAAAAATAGTCTACTTTTAGGCATGAAAAATCAGTCCTCAGATTGGTGAGTATCAGGGAGGTGTCTCCAGCAAGCACAGCCTTTTCCTGTGTCCACCATCATGACATAATATTTTCCAGACTACTAACTCCTGTTTGACATTTGTTTTGAAACAGTCTTCCTTGTTCCTTGTTGCATATCATCTGAGATATAGCTGACTTTCTCTGGATGAAATAACTACTGAGAAAATGAAACTAAGACTGAGAAAATCCCAGGTCCTGTGTGATGTTACCTAATACGGAACATGAGTCAACCTAATCAGTTGCAAGAATTTACTGTCAATTTTTTATCTTTTAAAATCCATTCTGTAGAATGGCAGGAAATATTAATCAAAACACCACCATTTTTAAACATCTTTCAAGAAGGATACCAAAGACTGTGCAAAAAATAAGTCCTAATAAAATGACATAAAGTGCACTAGTTTTTAATCAGATGAAGCTGAACCCCAGCAGAAGGAGGCGCACAGGTAATGAGGCAGTTCAATCTGATGTTGTGGGGTGGCAGCTAAAAGAGAATATTTTATACGAGGTAGTGAAGCACCCAAACAAAGCTGACTCAGAAGTCACTGATTAAAAAAAATCAAGTTAATCCTTTTCAAAATGGGTTAATGCAGAATACGAAGGCAGATTCTTCTGGGGGAAAAGGCATCCAGCTTGACAGTTGCAATAGACAGCAGTTCCAGAACTGTCCTTTTCATAATCTACCAGGTTACTTAAGCATGCAGGATTATTCCCTTAAGTGTGCAGTGTCAGGGACCTCTCCAGCCAGTGATAAATACAAGCATTGTTAAGCTCATAGCTGCAAATGACAGATGCCTCCCTTTGCTTCTAAACTTTTAAAAAACTATTTTAAATATCAAACGCAATTATGAGGAAAACAGAAAATATTCTTCAAAGAACAGGTTTTTTTTAAAAGTTAATGTCTCTGGCTTGATTAATCACAAGCTGAAAGGAGTACTTGATGACTAGTGTATACTTCAGTTCGCACTATTTCATAAAAGCTGGCTTGACAGAAGTATAAGATAAATTAACCAAATAATACAGAAGTTGAAAGATGTGCCAGCTGGCTCTTGCTCAAGAAGAAATACACAGCCTCTGAGCAGCGGGAAAGACTGCAGTGACCAAGTGGGCAGTGCACTACACTGTGAGGCCATTTTCATGTGTTACTGACTTGCTTTAGAACACAGTTCTTGACAAAAAGTCTACTCACACACTTCAAATAAACATATGCTATTTGGATGATGCTGAGGGACACTGCATTGAGGAGCATAAAGCTCTAAAGAGTCGTTCTTACGGTTTAAGGTCAAGGACTCTCATAATGAATTAATATTATGATACTGAATGTCTAAGACTCACAGCCACTGTGCTGCCTGTTCAGTTTGCATCTTATCAGAGATTTATATGAAGACACAATTTATAATGTGAAGTTAAAAGTTATTCAGAAATAAGGAACTGTTTCCTTTAAAAAAAGAATCACGGGGAATATTATTTGCTTCTCTCAGAAATAGTGTCTAGATGTTTTCTTTACAGTACCACAATAAAGATCACTTCCTTATGACATCTGAAAATGAGCCAAACACCATAGAAGAGATGCTTTTGTTTAGCATCAAATACTTAAGATCATGTGTCTCTAAACAAAAAGCAATGCCTGTGACATAACAAACCAAGTGAAAAAGAGTTTACAAAGTGCTAAAGCTGAAGAATGATTTAAAGAATATTCAGTTATTGACAAATGGTGCTAAGCAAAACCTGGCTTGGGATGGAATTATTCTATTCAGTACCCACAGGGCTCAAATGACTTTCAGTGGCAAGAGTGAATGGAAATCAGTTAACACCTCTGACATAAGAATATGATCAGAAATATATACATCTTGTTAACCATGTGAAGTGCAGAAGAGTATCCTGTATTTTAGGTAAACCACAAATTGACAATCTTTTCCATAACAAAACCTGATATCAACAAATAAAAAAAAAAGGAAAGATTTTCACTACACAGAAATCTTCTACATGAGGCTTCAAGGCTGGTAATAACAAAAGTAGACCCTTTAATATTTGTTTGTGGTCTTAAGAGCAAGAACCTATGCACTAAACATCAACTAGCCCACCAGTAAATTGCCATTGTTCCAGTCTTTCTAGACACATCATTTAGATATTCGTAATGTACAGATTACTTCCACATGATTTCAGCTTTAGGTTCCTAAAGTTTTTTATATATATATATATATGTAAGAAAAGAAAGTATAGCACCAAACTTAGTTGCCCTTAGACTGCATGTTGGTAAGTCTATAAGCAGGAGCTAATGACTAAGAAATTTTTTATCATTTTCCTTAGCTAAAGTGTGATCTAAATAATCTGTTTCTTCATACTTCAAGAATTAAAAGCATGATCCCAAACTATTAAACAGAAGTCTCCCAACTGTCTTTTCCTTGTTTTAATGTTTGTCTTGCATAACAAGCCTCCTGTGAAACCTTTCTCTAACTTAACTGACAGAGTTGCCTGTACACAACCTTTGAACAGTTAGTTCCACTCAACTCCTCTAAACATAGAGGAGTACTTAGGAGAAGTTATTGACCCAAGGTCTTACAGTAACCAGCTGCAAAACTGTTGTTTCCAGAATGTAGTTATTACACTTGTGTAAACACAATGAAAACCCTCCAGCTAATGAATGGCCAGGTGATACTATTCCACACTGAAAGTGATGCTGGTAACTGAATGCTTACCATTGTAGTGCTTATCAGCGCGGCCAGCAAAAACTGGGGCTTTGACATGACCTTCTGATGGGCCCCTAATCATTCAATTATTGCATATACTTATCAACAGTCCATTACTTACCAGAACTGGCATGATGTACAAGTACAGACGCTGGTTCCTCATTTCAGTAAAAAGAACCCAAACCCTATGAATAGAACAGGCTTGTCTGTCCCTTCTTACTGACATCACCCTTTGTTGCGTCCACAGTTTAATGACCACTGTCAGCCTTTTTCTTTTAAACTCTGCAATAGTACTTACAGTATACAACACTGTCTCTTTTATCATCTATTACTTAATTTGCACCTAACATCTTTATTTTCAGAGATTCTGGATGACTGAATATGGAAACACAGATGCACCAATCTATTTGGTGTTATCTTCTTTGCAACTGCCAGAGAACCATGGAGGAGGCTGCTCCACGAAGAGGTCCCCTGTGCAGCAGCAGGAATAAAGTTATGCCTGCAACTGTGTAAGTCTTTCCTGCAGTGGGCCCTGCTAGAGCCACTGGCAGCTAATCATTAGCACAGTGGCATTAACACCAAATGAAGACATTGGTGGAACAGAGAACAGTTCTCAGTCTCAGCAAGGCTGGGTGGAAAAGAGTTGCTCAAACAAAGGTGATCCTGGATATTACTGAAGAGAACTCAATTTACTGTATAAACTCTCGGGTAAACGGATCAGTGAGTGGTAAATTAGAGCAACTCCAGGATTAAATGACTTCTGAGTAGAAGTTCTCTGGATAACAATTCTGGTCGAAAGTATTGAAGCTCTGGCCAAATCCCTTTTCAGAGTTTAGGTTCTCATCTACATCTAGGCTAATATAACATCTTTGGTCTCAAATTATGCTGCTGAAGAACAGAATTTGTATAATGTCTTGAAAACATAAAAGCCTCAGCTATGCAGCTGAATGACTCTTCAGCCCAGTCATTAGAGAAATATGTCTGTCTTAGACTTTGGAGTTACTTTCACTATTACAAGGAAGTAAATAGTTGTTGCATCATGTCTCCTCACCACCAAGAAAATTATTTGTTCCATAACAAAGTAAATAAAGTTATCTTCACATTACATTTCCATTCTATTAAAAGGTTATTTTGAAAACCAGATTATGTTTGTATGAAAGACTCAGATATCTCATCATGCCCTACAACTGAATCACTACTGTCAAAATATTTAGTCATGATGTCTCCTGCCTCAGCAACCATGTTCCCGTCTGCACCCTACTAAGAACTGCATGCTCTTAACAGTTTCCAAAATCTAAAATTCACAGATCCTGGTCCGACCATATCAGCTACATCTATCGTACCTTTCGTCTGTTGTTCCCATATCTCGCTGGCACCTCAGACATTTGGAGCTGCAGACATGCCACGGTTGCACGTTCCAGCTCCTTGGTGCTTTCCCTCTTGAACTATCCATAAATTAAATAACAGGTATGTAAGAATGATTTAGACACATGCAATTATCCTATTTAGTCATTGAACAAAACATTATGTTTCACACTATAAAAAGCCAGACAATTAAAGCAATAGAGGGTTGTCAAGCACACAACATTTAAAGTTCAGGAAACTACTGTGTTTCCATACACTGTTAATCCTACTGAGTCTTATAGTTTTCACTATTGCACTGACAAAGTTCAGTGTATCTCCATGCTACAGACTAAATACATAACAGAACTGGAGTAAGCATGGGTCATCTGTTTGCTGTTCTTGATTAAAGTAGCACATTCAGATATCTACTATCAAAACTGCTTGAGATTTTGTATTACAGTGTTCACTTTCATACTGGATATTCCTTGTCAGCTGCCAAGGCTGAAGTTTTTTATGCTCTGCCTTGCATCAAATTATTTTGAATGTTTAAACCAAGATGGTTGCACTCTCAAAAAGAAGTATTTAAGTAGAAAGACAAGTGGCTTTCCTCACATGAAGAAAATCTTACACCTGCTTTGTTGAGAAACTCTACTACCTTCATGCTTTTTCTGAAATAAAGCGGAAGGAAGGCCCCAGCATAACACCTGAGTATCTCCTGATGCACCTGTCAGAAAAGGATTTGAGGAGGAGAAAGAAGTGGGGTAGAGAGACAAGATGAGAAAGAACAGAATTAAGGTATAGGTAGAACAAGAACAAAAGCTGAGGGTGTAGAAGGTGATGTGAAAGATGTAGGAGTAGCGAGAGGAACAACAGTGGCGACAGCAGAGGAAAGAATAACAGAGGGCAGGAATTCTTGAAGTGGGGGGTTTAGGGGTAGCAGAGACAAAGGAAATTTTTTCATACAATACTTTATGGTATAAATGTTCACTTACAGCCCCTATTTCTTTTACAGGGTTTATTAAATTCTTCTCAACTACTTTGAGCTAGGATTTTCTTCTTGTTTCTTTCATGGCTAAATGAAAAAAAGAAAATCTGGAGCCTAAAAGAGATCTGCCTTAGCACTTGAGTCCTATTTTGGCAGGTGAGGAAGCTCACCAGTTTGGAAACAGGAAAAGCAAAGCCAAGCCCAGCACACGCGGGGCTGCGGACACGGCTGGCAGTGTGCACTGCCACCCGGAGGCAACCAGTCCCAGGTACAGCTAAAGGAAAGGTCATGTCTCACAAGGAAACTCTTTTACCCCTAAGTTAATTTTAGTTAAGACAGGCAGTCTATTGAGTTTTCCCTATTGAAAATCTATTTGGGCAGTGAAAAGACGGTCTTTTTAAAAAGGACATGGACTCCCACTTTTAAAGGACATTTATTGTATGTTGTGAAGGCCTTTATATCTGTACAACATTGCACATTTCAGTGATTATACCATTCAGTGCACAAAACCTGCCTGAGTGCTGTCTGCTTTCATAAGAGTGCAGAGATTAGGGTGAGAAGCACGTATCTTTAAGAAAAGACAACCATTAGCTCGAGTGCAAACTTACAGAGTAGAATGAAGATACACCCGTAGCATGGACAGGCAAGTGGGAAATACTGCAGTTCAAGTTTCAGATGGGCTTAGAGTTTTTGTGGGTATGCTCTCCACTCAGTTGCCTATGCTTTTGTGTCTGCTACTAAACTAAAACCAGACCCATGCTCTGCCCATACCTCTGCTTCACTCTGAAAATGTATCTATGGTCCTGACAGAGGACGGTCTGACACAACAGACTGACTACCATAATTCAGGATGTTACACAAACTTAAATCCACTGTCACTTATGCAGAAGAACCTTCCCACCAAAATAACCTACACAGTAAGTGTACCAAACACAGCTATGCTACAGTGGGTCTAGGCTTAACAGAATAATCTAGACCACAATCAAGTAGAGAAGTTTGCTCTGATCCTCAATGTGCATTTCTCAGGTTTGCTGGCTCCCAGTATAGACCTTTATGCTCAGATACTACTTAAGTTCTTTCAGATGAGTTGCTGTTATTCATCACATACGAACAACAGACAGGGCACTAATTATTTGTTAATGACTTGTACTCCATTATATTTTTATTCTCAGTAAGTCTTCCTGAGAAGCTGTGTTACTCAAAGCTTAGCAAGTTTGGGGCTTTAAGCCAGAATTTGTGATTATACAAGCTAATATTTGAACCTACACTGTGCCTTTTAATCTACAGACTCAAATAGCTTCAGAAATATTAATTTAGCTTAATGACATCCCAATGAGATAGATAATACAGATACAATAATTTGTAAGAGAAAACTCCAGGCAATAACTATAATATAGTACTGGGCTTGACTGCAAGTCCTCTAAGGATGTTTACCAGTGACATTCTTGTCTTCATCATTCCTCTTCTACTTCTGTTTTTTATACTAAAAGAAAAAAAGAAACAATTATTTGTGGGAAAGAGCATGTAACTAAAAGTAACAGTTCATACTAACAAGGATTTACAACGCTCTTCATGATCTACATAAAATTATCTCTGTTTCCTTTAAGTTGGATTGAGGTTTGACAGGCTTTCCCTCTACAATATAAAATAATGCTTCTTGGCAGGCACTGTGAATCGGATCCTCCTCTCACACAGTTCAATTACCAGTTTTCCAGTGAAGCAGACTACAATCTCTGCAGCAGAATCAGAATGAGGCTTTTCATAGTTGTAGGGAGAATAAAATCAGATTCAGGCACAGACAGTTATTTAATAGGCTGTAACTGCTGGGATTTGGCTACTGCTATAATTTTATAATCTATGACTAATCTGTGCTTGCTCCTGTAACAATTCTCATTTGGATTTCATGGACTGGTAGAGAGAAGGACTTAACAGTCATTTAGTAAATTAAATCACAGATATTTAGAGCAAGTTGAACTTTTGACTTGTTTCATTATACTCAGAAATCCACGTTAACATATCATGCTTCTGAACCACATTTAAATCCAAGGAAGCACAGGTGACTCCCAGCTGTCTAACAGTAAGCAGTCTTCATTCTTTTATGTAAGAAAAAAGTCTGAGTGGTATCCTTCAGAGCTGTGATAGTAAAGAGGCATATCTGCTGGGTGATAGCTATGGCACAAGTAAACCAGTTACCACAATTTGCTGCTATATTGTCTAACCCTGATCTGTGCAGCCACAGGCAAGATCTGAGGCGGGGGGGAGTTTATATAAACTGACTAAGAGGACAGATTCCTGTTAGGAAAGCACTTGATGCATATCAACAAACTGTGGCTTGCAAAATATTGTCCTTTTTTTTTTTTTCTTTCCTCTATAGTAGAGTTACACTAGCCACCACTGCTGAAATGTAACAGAATTCTTCACGGAAACAAAGATTTATACAGAGACCAACTTAAAGCATCACTGGTTCTAAAAAATACACTTAAGTTTATATTGACAAAGAATTTTTAAACAAGAACTATCACAATCATAAATCCCTAGTGGCTTAGTATTTCCTTTCACCCATACACTTCAACGTCCAGGCCAATGGAACAGTTTGCTATTCCTAACTTGCTTACCGATGTTTTCTTCTTTGATCTGAAGAGAGAGAGCAAAACTTAGACAATCTGATGCACTTACTTTATTCATGACCCAGTCAGCATCTTCAATGGCTCTCTTAATAATCTGCTGGATTCGCTCAGGATCATCTTCATCAGCATGAACTTTGAAACTCTGCAACATTCCAAGTGTTACACTGACTAGCCAACTTAACGCAACAGTTGTCAAAACAAGGAACACTTTTGAATCTCAAAGAAAATACTCGATGCAAACAAACTGTTGATTTGAAAAGGTAAAAAAATAGATGTTGTGGCATCTGGCTCTGCTATTTCCATAACAAGTCTTGTCAAATGTAATTTCTTATTAAGTATTTTACTCCTTTCACACAACATCAGCAAAAAAACCCAGAGAACTTCAATTCAGAACAACAACTGAAGTTGTCTGGTACATTAAAACTAGAAAGACACAGGACAACAGGTATGATCAAAGGCACGAAACCACTTCCATATGAACAATTAGATGAGATTTACCCAGCCAGGGGGGGTTCGGGTGGGATATATGTATTAAAAAATGACCAACAAGGAACCAGTAAGTTTCACCATAAAAGATGTGTTCAGGTGAGTAAGGAATGATTGTTCATTCTCTTGACTAACACAAGAATTAGAGATGGAAGCCAAGGAAAATAGAAGGTTTCAGATCCAAAGCAAACAAAAAGAAGTGCTCCTTCAAATACTCCCAGCATAATCCTTCAAATCCACTAATGTTTCAAGCTTGCAGAAGAAAAATTTCTTAAGTGCCAGGAGGTATAAAAAGTTGGTCCAAACTGTAGGAGAAGAAAACCAAAAAAACCCCCCTCACAACACTGAATTCCACCAACAGAAATCCTTCTCACCTGCCTGATTGCATGTCTGTAGTGCTGACGAATATTCTCTTCAGGAAGTTGCTTACAGCATCGAAGCAGGTAACGATACAACTGCACAGAGTTCTGAACTAATTCAGCATTCGGTAGTGGGGCCATTATCAAGCTTTTTAGCTGTAGAAAATTAAAAAAATCATTAGATATTTTGATTTGTGTTTTATTAAAAACACAGAAATAAACAGGTAAAGTAATTTTGAACAATGAAAACAGGGCCAGCAAATTAAGATTTAGCAGAATAACTTGAAGAAACTTTAGAAGAAAACACAATGTGAAATGAATCAGAACTTGTTTCATTTATGGACAGATGGGGGTTAGTTGTCATTGATCAAGGTATTAAAACACAAAAGTGTGCAGTTCATGCAAGAAGATCACTTTATGATGGTAATATTAAGGTGTATTGCAATATTAATTTTTTTTCTAGTTTAAAAAAAGACCCACAGCGTAAACTGCTACCAGTACACAAAGTATCACAGCTCCAAGGGAGTTTTCTGCTTGATAAGCCATGATTCTTAGATTCATCCAAGCTTCCAGTGCTTTCCTTGAGCATCCGTAACAGTCCATCCACATAGTGACATTGTAGAACGAGTATGCTCATAATTGCTACAAGTGGTGTTGGAATTTAACAGTATTCCTAATATTCACAGAATCAATCAGGTTGGAAGAGACCTCTGGGATCATCGAGTCCAACCACGTTGTCATTCTCTCAAGACTGTCTTGTGAACTGGCCTATGAATGTCAGGCCCTAACTTGAAAGAACATGTATAAACATAGGAGAAGACAGGCAAAAATACTGATAGGTTTGAAATTTTCTATTTTTTTGGTAACAGCAACAGGAAAAGAACAAATCTAACAAGTTTCACCTCCATAATGATACTTACATACTGTAACAGTAAGTCCATCCAAGCTATATAAAGTGCTAATCAACTACTATAAATGACTTGTCATTTAACAGATGGTTACCATCTGCAGAGAACTAAATTAACATTTGGAAAAAAGCACTTTTGCATCATTTCTCTTAAGAATAAAGATAATAAATAAGTAACTGAATAATGAAGTAGGTGTATGGCATTATTTTAGCACCCGTTATGATACTTACTCATCATTTAGAATATTTTTTTTCCTTTTTCTTAAGTAATTTAAGTCCTTTAGCCAAATTCATTTCAGAATAGAACACCACAGCTACTGCATGCCTGGGCTGTATATAGACTAGCTCTTCTGCAGTGGGGAAAATCTCCTCACTACATACCTGTAACATGTCCATCTTATGTACTTTTGTAATCTGTATTTCCAGTAAAACAAAATTCCACCTCAGTCTATAACTCAGTAGATTTAAATTAGCGTACCTCTGTAGCAGTAACAAGAGCGACACTGACGTACGGTAGCAGAGGTGACTGAAAAATCTTTAACATATTAGGCACAAAATTATGATTCTTCCATGTGAAGGAAATTAAAGAATTCTCAAGAATAAGACATATTCTGTGTTTTTGTCATAGGGGTGGGCCTCTACAACATTGCTTTACTCATGGTACAAAACCACAGTACAAAGTCATATCTGAGCACCTCACGGTGTTCATTTTTTTCCTGTTCATTACTGAAACATTGGGTGAAATCTATGCTATATTATTTTTTTGAATCTAAACTATCTTTTGTCAAAAGTAACGTCTTGTAAAATGAAAAGAAGCTGTTCCTGTGGCAGAGCTTTGTGTCTACGGGAAACGTGTGAGAAAGAGCCTTGCAATATTAGCATTATCATCTGTACTGGAATTGTGCCCGTACTCTTCAGTCAAGGATTCAGGCTCTACCACGGTAGCTACCATATATACATACATACCTAATGAAAAAGTTTCTGCCACGAAGAATTTACAAGGCAGGCTAATGACAAGTCATAAGATGAGCCAGAATGAAGCAGATGAGCCAAACAGGTGGGATGGGAACGGGGAGGAGGCGACAGTAATATGAGCCTGTTTTTGTGTAGACTAATAGAGCACACTGTATAGCTCACCACCTGCTTAGCTGGTATCTACAGGCAAGTTTTATAATGCTATTTTTTTAAGGACCTGCAGAAACACAGTGAGTCACGGCTGATGGGTGTTATGGAAGCCCCTAAGAAAGGCTCTGATGACACTTCAGAAAAAGCTTTTCTAGCCTCCAAGGGAAAAAGATGACTGTCTTAAGGAAGTACTTAACAGGGTTATTACCTCATGAGCTGATGATGTAAATTGATAAAATTAATTCTAAGATATACAATAGGCTTAACAGGCATAAACCTTTGAAGAACATACATCAGGATCCTTTTCCTGCTTATTTACACTGACATCTTTCCTTACATCTGCAATGGGTTCTGTGTAGTTGATTTGTGACTTTACTCAAAATCACTTTAGCGACACTTCAACAAGCACTGGTATAGTTCCACTGACCCTAAGAACCTGACCCCGTATTTCACATTCCCACCAAATACAGTGAAACATCCCAATGCAATACAGAACCCAAAACACACTTTGGAACTAGAGCCAATTTGTTGAGTTGTTTCTAGGCTTTGATCTGTAAACTCATCATATGCCACTGTGCTCTAATTAAACCTAAGTGGTGCAACAGATCTCCTGTCACAAAAGCAAAGATCCCTCATGTATTGGGAATGTATAGGACATCTTGAGTCCACATAAGGAAAATAAGCTATGGGAGAGAGCAAGAAACCAGAGTCACATAAACATGTGAATATGGAAGGATTAAACTGATCAATATAATTGAAAATGTTGTTTCACTATAGCTAATTAAGAATTTTCCACTGCAGTAATTTTTCATAGGAAAATAATGAGCTGTTGAATCCAGATCATGTGACAAATACATTTACACTGATGAATTTTGGAAAAAAAGTCCTTCACCTTCCCACAGATACTGGACTTCCTAATAGATTTGAAGATTGCAGTTTTCACCAGGTCTAGTTATCAAACATAGTGTACTAGGTGCTCATACTGAAAGAAAAAAAAAATCCTGAGTTCTGTCAGCTTCATAACTGCAAAAATGCTACAAGTTTTGTGACATGGGTAGGCTTCACAGAGAAGCTTATCATCAAAGACGTGAATTTTTCTGAGCATGTAACTACACAGTGTTTGCAATATCATTTCAAGTGAAAACTTCATTGGAAATCAACCAAAATAACCATCAAGTTTTCCACATGATGTGGTAAAATGGTTGTTTAACAAGAAAATCTTATGGCCTGACCCACTATTAAGTTCTAAGTTGCTGGGGCATGGTACAAGTACAACTCAATAGTGAATAGATCCCGAAAACAGGTAAGGCTAAGCACTGCGCTTGTACGCCCCATGACATTGGAGAATTTTTATAGTTACTACTGTAATTTGCCCCTTACTTGGCACAAAAAGGACAATGAAGCATAGTAAGAATCTGCACTATTGCCTTTTGTTCTAAAAACATGCCCCCTCAAATTCCCACAAATGTTACCATTTTTATCAGCCAAGAAAAAAACCCTCGACCTCACAAAATCTGGCTATAATCCTGACTAATAATGTAAATCTCCTTCTGATAACTTAAATATCATGCATAGCACAACAAACTATCTAAACCAAGAACTGTTGAGTCAGAAATAAAATAATCCGCTAATTGTGCTTTTCTGGAATGGATGACTGTATAATGTCCTAATCAGAAAGCTGAAATCACATTTGCATTTAGATAAAGCCCTGTTTAAAAAGAGACAAGTATAAAAGGAGACACTGAGACTATTGTGGCATTTCTCTGCATTGCATAATCATTTACATTCCTGATAATGATATTCAGATAGTGAAGCAAAGGCTGACCAAAGCCAATTAATCTTGCATTCTGAATTAGCAAGCTTGTCAATTGACCCAGTGTATAGCTGAACCCATGATGATACTGATATGACACCATGCCACTGCTCTCAGATGGGGTTTTTTCCTGCTATTGTGACTGTTTTTCAAGCAAATCCCTGCGGTTCAACAGTTAGAATCTCAGTCCCTCCAGACTAGTTAAACAGCCACCAAAGCTGGGCTTCAGAGACTAGAAGTATTAATTAAAGGACTGCAGGAGTTACCTGAGCTGTTTACAGGTTGGCTCCCCCTTCCCTCTCTTCCCCTGCAATATAAAGGCTGGAGACGTGGTTTTTTATTATTTCAAAGTATTCCATCTTTAGAAGTCTAACTCAGGAATTTATGATTCCCTGTCCTAGTCAGACTTCATGATCTTTAAAGTATTGTTTTTACAGTATCCCAGTAAAGTAGCACAGTAGTATTATGTCCAGTTTTAACAATGAGAAACCAAGACAGGCCTGGATTTCACTCACTCAGTTTGGCCACTTCACTGATGCGAGTAATGATCAAACTGCCAAAACAAGAAGGAAATCGGAAGCCTCTTGAAACCTCTTTAACCACAAAACATCTTGGTTCTTGTTTTGACATCAGTTCAGGATGACACCCAAGTGGACTGCTGCTGCTCAGAAGGATTCTTACTCTTTTGTCTTACTATTTGGCTACATCAGTCCTCCCTTCCAGGTTTCACAGGTTCCCAGCTGGCAAATATAGGAAAGGCCTATGACTCTGGGCTCTGACTTCCTAAATACACTTACAACCTATTGTAGCCGAGTGGCAGACCTTACCAGCTCCAGCAAACTTACTGCCTTCTCTGGTTATTACCCTGTATTTTCTTTATTCCCTAGTAGGTCACAGGAGAGTGACTGGTGCACCGTGTGCAAGGCCAGCTCTGCGGGTTCTGCTGCCCTAGGCAAACCAGCAAATGCCCACCCCTACCAAGTCACATTCCCTCATAGAGCTACTGAATATTTTGCAGCCCTGGGCAATGGCCCGCCGTGTAGATACACCCCTCCTCATGTATGGGTGAGCATGTACAATGCTGAAGTCACTTTCTAATAAACACATCTCTCCAGCATGCTGGGCTTTTATGAAGATCTGCTGTTTTGATGTGATCACTTCTGACGAGCTGTGGCCTGTCATTGTTGTGGATTTTGTCCTTTCTAAAAATGATCTGTAAAGTCTTACTGCATGAATGATGATAGCCAGTCTTGTTCTGTTCACTTCTATTTCTGTTCTTCTCTATTTTATGCTTTGCTTGATGCATGAGGCAGAGAAGCAGTGCCAAACGACAGTGCAAGAGCAGCACATTTTGGGGGCACAGCCCTGCAGTGTAAAGTCAGCTCTACACAATATTAGTAGAGCACACGGGGATTAAGAACTGGCTACATGACAGATCTCAAAGATCTGTCTGTTGACAAGGAACCACCATTGGCTGGACATCCTTCATGCAGTTCTATAGCATCAGTACGAGGCCTGATGCTATTCAACACTATCAGCAGTTGCCTCCCTGCAAATATAAAATTATAATGGGTAAAACTTGAGGATGACAAAGATTGCTAGAGCTGTACATAATGACAACAGGGAAATCGGAGAGAATGGGGTAAATTTCTGGATAAACTGGGTCCAAAGTTGTGCTTTAATATACCTGAACATTACACAAACAGCTCAGAGTGCAGGTTATACCTTCACAACAGGGAACCATAACACAGAAGGAATAGTTCTGAAAGAAAGAACTAGACAGCCATACTGAACATCAGCTCCCAGTGAGCTGCTGTGCAAAAGACAAAATTGATGGAGTGATCCCTAAATGTCTAACCCAAGGAAACTATGAATAAAAGGGAAAAAAGTAACTTTACCTCTAAAAGTGGAAGAGAGCTCAATTGTATTTTGTACATCCACATTTAAAACCAAAAATTGATATGGGCTGTCACTATCATAGCAATTAATTCAGCCCTCATCCAGCCTTCAAGGGAACCAAACCTGCAGTGGAACAGGGCTTTCACTATGACCTCTCATTTTACCGATCCACCGCAGCACACCCTTGCCAGTCCTAACTATACACATGTAATCCCCAGGCTAATGACGAGGGTACCCATACAATGCCCTGGCACCTACAGTTTGCCCTGCAATTGTCCTTCCCAACTGACGTTATCCTTTACAGCAGCACCAAGAACAACTTGCTGTCTCATTTCAATCCACACCTGCTGAAATCCAGCATCTTCCAATCCTTTGCTCTAATCTAAGTAATAATCTGAGCCAAAACCTTCCCTGGCATAAACCCTGCCTGTGGTGGAATTATACCATGGATGAATTTGGCCCACCACATCTTGAGCAAAATACACGCCTGTTGATGGGAGAAATGTTTCTAAGCAGCAGTATTACAGAACATTTAAGTCTAGGAGTCCTTAGCCTCTTAAGGGGGATTTTAACTTGTACAGTTCACTAATCAGGGATTGTTACCATGCCAACAGCTAATCATGTGGGCAGATGCCCACCATATTTTAGGAACATTTCTGAGGTCTTAAAGCCATATCTCAAGTTTTCCCCAAAACTTCACTGTCACTCTCCATGGCCTAGCCTAGCTCAAAGAGAATCTGTTTCCTGAGAAAAACAAACAAAAAGTCTGGCTAGCAACAAGCTTATCACAAAGAATGACTTCCCAGTCCAGTAACTGGCTTTTGAGAAAGGACCCTTATCCCTGAAAGACTTCTGCTGGCGGCAGTGGGATGCCACAAGAGAGAGCTCCTCACAAAGCCAGCTGCAGTACGAGACATGTACATTCTCCATACTTTGGATGGAGAGAGCTGTATGACTCCCGCTGACTTCAGGGACCATTCTCCTCCACATATAAGATACTGTTATTTTAGGAAGTTATAAGTTTTTTTTTTTGAGATGAAAAGAAAAATGTTGAAGGAACTCCATCATCCAGGAAATCAGTACCTGGCTCCAGAAAGGGCTACTTAATAATTGATTCCAGTGCTTCATGATTTGACCCAATTAAAAGAGAGAAGTAATTAAAACTACAGCTGAAATAGTGATGGTAGATGTTACCTAGTGTAACGTATTTAACTGGCAGGCCTATACATTCCTTGAGTTCAGGACTAAATGTGTTGCCTGCATTAGCTCAGTCCTTGTTGTTTCTCTCATATTCTGATTTATTACAGGCTTCCAAAAGGAAAACAGAAGCTGTATATGCTGGAAGAAGACAGTTTTATAATTCCTAAATAGTCTTCAACAGATCAGACTTCTAACAATATCAACAGGCTAGCACAGCTCCACTAACAGACCTGCAGCCATTTATAGTGCAGGATCGGACCTCCTGGGAGTGTAATTCTCCCTGCGGTGCTAAAAGGCCATCTGTGCGCCCAGCACACCCTGTGTGGAAGAAGGCTGTTTGTCATCTATTCACATGGCAAAGTCATGGACACGATTTAGATGAGAATAGAAAGCATATGTTGAGATTTTCCATGTTAGCAATACGACTTCCCTCCTCCTCTCTCATCATCAACTAGATGTAAATTAACATCAGTTCAAGCAGTAAGATGAAAAAACAAATATTTTGGAAAAAAAAAATTTGAGAACTGCAGAGGTATCTCCAATTTAAAGCCAATGTTGTCTGTTGCTTAGAACAGATAATCATCTCTTGATTAGTAACAGTGTATTAGTGTTATACACTATATTATTAGCAATATTGTATTGCACCTTTTCAAAACAAAAGGTAAGCTTATTTCTTTCCAACCTGATACCACCTGAACCTAGGATCAGAATGTCAGCACCACTCACTTTCACTTTGTCCCAGAACCTTGTAAGCAGTTTTCAAGCAAGACAGGGTTTTATCCACCTTCTGCAGTCTGTCCCAGAAAATTCACCCATTATTAAATAATCTGTAACATACAGAGAAGTCTTAGAGCTCAAATCAAGTATAAATGCAAACCAAACATCTTTAGCCTTACTTTACCCAAAAAGACAGATTTAGCAGAACCAAAAATAGATCCTGGATATCCTGTTGGCCAGGTAAAAACCTTACAACTGGAATATGATTTCTTCAAATTTTCACTTCCTCTCCTGCCTTTTGGATATTTTTGTCACTGAGCCAAAATGACATAACAGAGAAACACCCTCTAGAACTCTGCAGGACATTTGGTTTTGGAGGTACTGAGCTTGCTTTTAATTGATTACACACAGTGTACCAACTGTATTGAGAAACTAAGTCATAGCTCTGGCTGAGATAAAATAGTTTATGTTTTATTGTCTATAGAGTTAAGTTCAAGCCAAAACTCTTGATCTGAGTGTCCAGCTCCGAGTTCTTGCTACAATAGATTAAAACAAACACGCTGCACTTTGCAGAAAGCAGCAGTTGGCTCTCAATTTTGGCCCTTGGTGCTAAAGGTAAAAGCTTGCTTTTACCCTTGGCAAAGGCAGAGTTCGATGCTGAGATCCATTACGATACATTGAGACACCAGTGATTCAAATATCCCACTGCACTATGCCTAGACCACGGATGCACAAGCAGGAGATGACCCTAGCCTCTTGGATCTCTAAGAGGAAAAATATCTGAGAAAAGAAACTGTGCTCCAGAAAATGCAGTGTCTTGTGCAAAGTCACACGATGAGTCAGTGGCAGAGCTGGGAATAGAAACCCTATCTTCTGATTCCCAAACTACCACCTTAGACAAGGAATCGTGCTATTGATTATGTCTTATGCCATGATTCACAATAGCATCCCTAATTCAAAAAGCTATCCTCTGAATCTTTGGAACCGATGCCTTAATTCTTTTGGATGTACGTTAGCTAAATCAGATTCAATATCTTCTATATATCTGAATTTTTATTAATGATTATTCTATCTTTCTGGGTTTGACTGAATGGCTCTGGAGTGACTAAAATATTTCATTTTTTCTAAAGTTCTTGGCTGTTGATACAGAATGCCACGGTATTCTCTTCCCTTTGCAGCAGACAGCACGCTTATCAACCCTGATCTGAGTGAATGAATGTGGCAGGATAGTTCTAACTGGCAAAAGCGCTTGATGGAAATGGAGCTGCCTTAGGTTTCGTCCATGATTCAGACTTGTTTACATTTTGTGAAACCTCAGGAAAAGGGGGATAAAAGCTTTGGTTCAATTGAAGTCATGTTGTTAACCTCCAGTGCTAATAATTAACTCAATTATGCTGAATTAATTTGATGTAATTATTGGTGATAGGGCAAAGAGTGGCCCAGAGAAAGTTTGAGAGACAGGAAGAACAGAAGCCTTAACAATACAAAATACCCCATAAATAGCATCTTTTTTTGCCAGAATGAGTCAAAGACACAAAATGAGTTCATTACAGTCATCTGGCTTCACTCAACCCTCCAAATTACCCCAATACCCAGACAAATAGCTGTGAAATCCAGCAAGTGAACTAGAATTAAAACATGCCCTGACGAATTTGACACAGCACTCAGCACAAGTGTCTTTCCCTGTCCTATTATCTAAACAATACAGATTTAATAATATATTCGAGAGCCACAATGCTTTTCCTTTAACTGAAGACATTAATTAAGAACATTTTCTTGTAGTGTTGTCAGTGGGTAGTTTTTTGATGAACAATCTGGAGAATGCTTATGGAGTCTTTTCATTTGATCAGCAGTTTTTATCTAGTATTTTCAGACTTATTCAGTTCAAAACAAACTCCAACTATAAAACAAACATCTATCTTTCTCCTTCCCCATTTAGTATTTCTGTCATTTGCTTTGAAAAAGTATAACAGAAATGCATTCTTTGCTATGAAAATACACATATTTTACTGGGGCATTTTTTAATTGTCTCATGTACTAAAAAAGTAATTGGAGGAAAAAAATCAGATGTGATTGTCTTAAGTCTTGAGAAGTAGATTAAACTGAAAGTGAAAAATAAGAAATTCTATGCAAATTAATGGTTTAAGTATCACCAGAATCTTTACAGGACTCTCCTCCTCCCTCCACTCCTCGAGGAAGCACACCTAGACTGCTGTTACACTTCCATTTATGGTCTAGTCAGATGCCACAGACAAGGGATGCACTTACCAAATAAAAATCCCAAGAGAGAGAATACCAAATATTGCAGCCAAGTCACCAACACAAGCCTCTTACTACTCAGGCTAGAGGCTGGCAGGAGTAGGCCTCTCCCCATTTGTGGGCCTATGCACCTTGAGCACACAGCCCACCACACACTGCAGTTGTGTGTATAAAGCCTGAGGTGAATCTTTCATTGCCTTGTTTCCATCCAGCTTCATTGTGTATATGCATTAGCACCATGGGTTATTATTTTCCTGCTGTAACGAATTTAAAAGTTAAGACTTTTAGATTACAGCATCACTATATTTAATATTTTACAGTCCTGGAGGACTGGTAATACCTAACCATGAAGAGTTGGGCGCCTTTGCCTAGCTTCAGTCTGAAATACTACTTGACTTATATTTATCATAATGCTGTAAATATACAAGCTTTAAGCTTCTACTGCATTTTTATTATCCTTGGTGACAAGGATAAAAATATTACCTCTACATCACCAGTTACTTCTGAGGAGAGAATCCAAGTGCTTAGCTGTAAGAAATGAATAGTATTTTTCTAATTTGATAAGTAGGTGCTGCTAGCACGCCTACAGATCACATCCACATTGAGAGTCCTGATGGTTCTCAAACACAGCTGATCTTTCAGAACCCAGTTTAATTGCCATCAGGCTCAGAGCAGACTCATAATTTCAAAGCAAGCTGTATTACATGCATAATTTATGCATTTGATTTCAAGCGATTGTTTTCTGCCCAGTTCTGAGAGGGCAAAAAGTGTTTTCCATGGGGAAGCTGCTAACATTTTCTGAAGAACCAAACCGACTTTCCTCCAAAACAATTTTTTAAGTTATTTGTGAACAGACACTATATTTTAAAGTAAATTTAGTATGATGGATTGTTTGAAGTCTCCTACATTTATTTGGACAGCTACGGCAAGTTTTCTCTATGCCTATTTACCACAATCTATTTAGTTTTAGTTTAATGAGCTGAGAGTTACTGCTGGAAGTAGTTAAAAAGAAATAAACTGAAATAGTGTATTTTGCCATAAATGAATTTATGTCCAATATAAAATTCTTGAATACTGGCATTATATCCGTATTGGAACTCAATTTGGAGGACTTAATTTTTCTGCCACCATTTCTCCAGGCAAATGCCACTGAATGCAACATTAAAGTCACTAGTCCAAGTTCTTGGCTGGTGTAAATCAGCACATTTCTATTAATTTCTGTTGAACCACAAAACCTTACATTTGCTAGCGACCTGAATGACTGGGCTTGAGTTTTATGATTGTGGCAGAGTTTCTCCAAAGTTACACACAAGTAACTGAGTCGTTCGAGGCAAGTGTCTGTTATAGATGGACAACAACACTCCTGCAATGCAAGTGTCTTTTAAGAGTTAATTCATGTTTAAAGATATTTTGAGTATATAAGTACTTTATATTAGCACTCTGAAGGCCTACTAGGCTACTAGATTTTCATATACTATACAAAGCACTTGAAAAATAGTTATTTTTTCATATATTTCCACTGTCGTTTGAGTAAATTTTGCTAGATGTGATTCACAAATTTTATATGCCTCCTCGCAGTTTTTTTTTCCTTCAACTTCTTCCTGCTTAATCAGGTACATTCTTCCTTTAACTTTACTACTATTTGTTTGGTTACCCCACTAGAAAAAAAAAAAAGTCTCACCTAGCTAGGTGCAACCCTACAAAATGCATGCAAAAATAACAGAGACCTGAAGGGGAGATAATCACCAAGGAAAGGGCAGGTGGCATGGCCTGCAACAAGCTGGAGGGAAGCATGGCTAGTAACTTTTTTAGCCAGCACAGAAGGAACAAGAGATGTATGTGGTCTAACATTCTAAAACCACACCAATCTGACAATGCAAAGGGTGTTGGTGTAGGTGAGAAGTTCACCAGCTTTTCCCTGACACCAGCCCACGCCTCCATCTAGAACTCCCTCTTCTCACACCCCCAGCCCTGCTTTTCAGTTCTGTAGTCACAGACTTGATTTTCCCTTTCATGGATTTTTGCTTGAAAAAGCATCACTGCCTCAGTTGTCTATTTTCAGCCTGTATTTAAGAAAACCCTTTGGTTCCATTTGTAGTCACATCCTGTCTCAGCCTCCCCCTCTTTTTGTTCCTAAATATAAGGCTGATGCAATTTGATGTGACATGACAAAATAGCACATTTGCATCGGCAGAAACTTTCTCTCAACAGCAGTAATTAAAGGGAGTAGATGAGACATTGCCAAAATTGGTGTTTATTTAGCCTGAAAATAAAAGGCTTAAAGAGGACTTCAGAGGGATGTTCAAGTGTGTCATGAACACGAAATTCATCGATGAGTGCCTTCTTTTACGTGCTTCCTTACTGCAAAAGCAAACGATCATTCAAACAATGTTTAAAAAAAAAAAATCAGAGATTTCTGTAGACCATATTCCTAACCAGTGAAAATCATTTAATGTGTTTCTTTGAATTACAAATAGTACCAAGACACTTGTGGTTACACATAAGACAAGGTCATTGAATGTCTAACTTCAGAGCACAGGGTCTCTCAAATTAAGTAGAAGAGAACAGAGATCTCATTGACTACAGTGAAAATTAGGTGCTTAAAATATCTTAATTTTTGAGCTGAGAGGCACCAGCAGCAGACAGGTACTCACCTTCACCTACAACATAGATTTTTTGTTACTTGTCAAAGACAGGAATTCAGAAAGAGCAGCCCAGGGCTCTGAATGCCATGACTTCAACAGGATTCATACAGCAGCTTAAAAACATGTATCTACAAAACTTAGGAAATAATTTCCTGTGACTGGTTTTGCTGAATGGATACACTGCAAATACTTGACAGGACCAGACACTGCCAGCTTCCTGCACTGTATTCCATTATGGATGACAGCAATAGAAGGCAACGGTGGGAGGGAGAGCAACGTTTGGAAGTTGAGGGGTTTTTTCTTAATTTTTAGAAAGTAAGTTTAGTTTTCTTAATCCGTGTGAAGAATTCATGGAAAGGTCTGATGGGTGTTCCATAGGATTTAACAGACATGCTTTCAAGTGAAACTTCCTGCTCTCAGGAGAATCGTCCTTCTCTTCTTGTTCACTTCAGGCTGTTTTTTTAAATCCATCTGTGACTGGCACTACCACTCTGCTTAAAACTGGCAGACCACATTTTGAGCAGGCTCATTTCCATCCTAACACAGATGGCACCAGGAATAGGGCAGGCCAGAAAAAAATCAGTTTCCATATTATGCTTCAGCTTTTATGGGTCAGATTACCATTCAAAGCCATCAAAATGGCAACCCATACGTGATGTGTCTGCCATTGGAACTAAAGTGATACACCATCATAATCTTAACACGGTTGGTTAGAAAAAGTTTGATTAACCATTAATTAACCTCTGAAATTTAAAAGTAAAACGACATTTTCCTTTCCAACAAAATTTTGACTTTGGCAAATCAAGAAAATAGCTTTGGTGAACCAAAAAGGAAAAGACATTATCACATCTTCATCCCTGAACAACTGTGTCAGCAAGGCTGTCTTGGCAGAAGGTAGTTCAGCATCTATGCCAAATATTTGCTTAATAAGTGAGCCAGGTGCAGATGTTGGCTATGTAATTTGTTCTAACTTCTTTGTTCCACAAGCCAGAAAATTGTTCCCACAGCTCTGGGGAAAAAATGGGGGTATGAAGAGCTCTTTGCATGTTTTCATTGGTGCAAGAAAATCAGCTGTTTTAAGGACACTCTCGTAGAAATAAGAAGTGTGTCATTAGCACCACGTATAACTATTAATTATAGAATCAGCAGAGAGCTGTGTCCTAAGGATACTAAAGGGATGCTGAAACAAGGTCAAAAACATGGCATTGTTTCCAGCCTCCTACCCACATTCTGCCTCCCTGCAGCAGCCTTCCAGACACAATTGCTGGATTCCCTGTACTACAGGGGGTATTATCCCAGATGCTCCAGAAACCATGCTTCTACATTTACAGGGTTTAAAGCAGGCAAGTCCGCTCTGTACTCTAAGTCTCCTGCTACGTTATCATGGCACCTGAAATTCAAACAATTGTTATGCTAAATAAGAGCCAGGGCCACCATCCTGTGTCATTACCAATGGGAAAATTTTTCATTCATAAGTTTTATCACCCCTCTGACTTCTCTACAGGATATTCTGGTTAAGAAGCTACACTGATACTGCAGGTGTTTATTCTCAACCAAATACAATACACACAGCAACAGCAGATTCCCTCCATTGTGCTGAGATTACTAATATAGTTATAGTCCTTATAGAAGTATGAAAATATCATTCCTTTGGTACCTTTACTGGCAATTTGCAATTAGGGTTCTGCTACTGCATTTATCAGCGTGGCTGGAATGGAGATAGGAGTGTCCCCGAATACAAAATGCTGTTTAGAAATATCTCCTGCAAACATGTATGGCCATATAACAAATTTGCACCAACTTCATTTCTACCGTTTGTGTGTGATTTGGCATTTCCACCTTCTTTCCCCCTACGTGAGGCAAATAGGCTCTTCACGATTTCCATAAAACAGAAAAAAAAAAATCACTTACAGCATTCAGAGGAAAGGAACTTTAATTATCTTCACAGCTTAGGTCTGTCGAAGTCCAACAGTAAGCAACAGAGACCTGCAGAGAAGAATCAATTTTCATTATCTGTCTCTCCTCAACTTGCTACTTAAAGTACCATCAATAAAGAAGTGCAGAGAAGCCCATCTATAGCACAATTTATCAGTATGTAAGCTTTCACTTCTGTCTAACTAGTTACATTAAACATGAATTCACGGCCTTGACATGAATAGGTTATTGCTTTCAGTAACCTACTCAGAAAACACTTTTTAATAAATATACACTACAAAAAGATATAAGTAGAGAGAAATTCCAAAGCACTCAGTGGAACTGAGCCTTCAATATTTCCTGTTAAGAGTTTCCGAAGGCAAGAAAACATTTAACTACTTTAAAGAGCCATAGTTTCCTGTATTCAGAGCTCTGTATAATGACATAATAATTTCACAGAGATTTACATATTTGTCAGAGAGCAGAACAGTGCTTTGGAAAAAAGTATTTATCAACATTAGGACAGCCTGGTAGCTCCTCAGTAAAATTTAAGAAGTATTAGGCCTGGATGGTTATTTGGCTTTCCATTCCCACTGCCGTAGTGGTGCAGTCTCATCTCAAAATACTCAAGGACACTTCTGCAGGAAGAAGCAAAGGGAGTAACTTCTTGAACAATATCCTACTTGCAGTACTGACCTTCCCTTTTAAAAATCATCTCCGAGGCGTTTGCAGAAAACTAGGAATTACTTCCCCGAGAGTTACTATTTTAACTGAAAACAAACAATGCACAACCAACACAAAGTAGGACATTTTTGCAGCTGTAGCAGACAAACACCACCCGAGAATCTTCCCTTTTACAGTATTCTAACTGAACACGAAATAGGATTTAGGTACCTTCATCTTTATACCTTGGGTTTCCTTGAAAATTCTGACTTTGCAGACCCAGAACAACAAAATCAAAATAATTCTTTATATTTTGTTCTTCAATTTTTTGTGTTTGTCTTCACATAAATATTTGCTTCAGTGGGCAGACAAAAACTGAAGCCATATACACATTATTTTTAAAAGGGTTGCCAACATTTGTTAGCTGAATGATGAATCCCATACCCCTGTCTCTGTATAGCACAACTCTTTCCCACTGTCGTTAGAACAGGCTCAGAAGCGGAATCAAGTGACATTCACATTTCTTCCACGGTGTGCCCTGGTCAGCTTTTGTTGAGAAACATTTCCATAATAATCTGACAAGACTTCTCCCTCATTTGTTTGAAATGAAAGAGTTAATATCTGTGACCCAAATATGGAGACCCATTTTAAACTTGCTGAAAATTGCTTTTTAATCCTAGCTCTCGAGGATTTCCTTTGAAACCATCTGCCATGCATGCTAGGTACTCTTTTCCTGTATATATGCAGGATTACTATAATATGGATTCTTCTGTGTAACTTAATACATTTCAGCATATTAAAAAAAGAGTTGAAATTTCCATTCTTTTCCATTTCAACTGTATACCATAAAAATGACTAGAAGTCAAAATTAGTGACAACTTCATAGCAAAACCGACACCCATATTTATCTTATTTACTGCAGTATTTACATTGCAATTCTAATATATTTAGTCAGTCTAACACTGGATAGGATTTAAGCAAATAGTTATGAGTCATTTAACTAACATAACTTAAGCACATGCTCAAAATTAAGCTCAAGCGTTTTCCGGGATAGGAACGATTTAAGCATGTGCTTTCCCAACTAATGCATAGTTTGAAGACTGGAAGACACAATTAACATCATGACAATTAGAGATCAGAAAAGACTTCCAAATATTATTTCAAATCTATTGTTCAGCTTTTTCTATTTTCTTGCTATGAACCTTTATGCAGCTGTACTTTTATAGCACGAATACTGAAGAGAAGCAATAAAGTCACATCCATAAATAAACCAAATCTTAAAATTGGCACATGGAACTATATATACAAAGCATAAAACAAAGAAAACATATTGCTTCCTATCACAATAATCACAGCCAGAGTGATTGAAATAGCAAACATTCAGCAAGACAGATTTATAATCAATTTATTGGATCAACCTATAAAATAATCGAAATCCCAACACAATTATGGAGCATTTTCAGTGTGGAGTACTTTTTAAAAATTGTGATTTGCCTGCAAGTATTCTGAGAAGAGAAAATAAGGGAAGTTATTTGCATAGTTTTAATCACATAAGGCGACACTAACATTTCAGAAGACAGACAGGCCATAGCCTATGAACTTCTTCGTTTCACATAAACACCCTTGAGAGCAACATAGCTGTGCAGGGCTTCACGCTAGCAGCCCTCAGAGTCCTCATTCACATTATTCCATTTCACAGCCAGTCACCTAATATCTAACAAAAGTGAACGGCAACACAAAACCCCACACCAAAACATTCCCCTCATAACCCAGGACAGAATTCCATCCCCTTTGATACATTTTCCCTGGAAAGGAGCAGTGCTAGATATGATTAATACACAGGAAAGATCTACACATGCAGATGTTGGAAGAACGTGGACAGAGGAAAAAAACCAAGCAAATAATTTTGTTCCATCAATAACAGATGTTGGAGCATCATCCTGCAGACATGTTACTTTTAATACAAAACTGCTCATAAAGTGAGCGAGGGGGTGAGGACAGAATCAATGCCCAATTACCCAGTTACTTCCGTGTTT
This sequence comes from Nyctibius grandis, assembly GCF_013368605.1. Taxonomy (NCBI): domain Eukaryota; kingdom Metazoa; phylum Chordata; class Aves; order Nyctibiiformes; family Nyctibiidae; genus Nyctibius; species Nyctibius grandis. Next base: position 10,957,040 of record NC_090675.1, read on the forward strand.
CCATTTTAATGAGCTTCCTGTATGATTTTGTCCTTTTAATTTTTCTTCTCTAATAATCATATTAAATTATTTTTGTCTTAAACATCAGAGAAAAGAAATTCAGCTGCCTAAAAAAATCCTAAGACAGCTGGTAGCAGGTTCTTAAAGATGACATGTTACACTGTCATTTATTTCTTTATAAACCCAGAGCAATTCACAAGATACAATGGCACTACTTGGGATTAGACTTGAGTGACTGAAAACAGCTTCATGTGCTGATGCATCTGCTGATATGGCAAATGGATAGCAAAAGACACTAACAGTGCTATGGCATTTGCAGATATATCAATCCTGAAAAAACAACAAAATGCACAATAGATTAAAACCACCTTTCTCTGGCTGAGGAAGGGATTAACTGACGCCTGGTCTGCATTCCAGCTTTCCTGCTAGACTGCATTTACCACTCACGTTATCAATACAGCACCAGAGTTTCCACTTTCTTAAGCTTGGTCAGTGGTGTGGAGGAGCTGGAGAGACACCAAGCATGTAAGCAGTGCCAGTACTGTGGCTACAGAGTATAAAATGCAATTGATATATGCTTTGCTCTCACCAAGTCTGTCTCTTCACATTCAGCACACAAAAAAAACCCCAAAACCCCAGAAATAAACACATGCACAAACCTATGTAGTGGAACACATGGACAAGGCTTCCAGGCAAGGGCAGTAGAAGCACAGCATGCAAAGGCTAAGCAAGCACTTCATTGATAACATCCCAGTTCTCTACTAAACAACAGGAACCTAATAATGTCCAACTACTTACCAGAAGCAATTAAAATTTTACATGCAATAGATGTGAAAATGTTGATGCTGTACAGATCCTCTATGACCTGCTGAGCAGCATAGCATCACACTGCAAAAATAAGGCTTAGTGCACGCTGGAACAAGAAAGCCATCTCTTCTTCATCATATACATTGGTATATAAGGCTGCAACAGCAGCTTCTGAATTGTGACCGCCATCTAGATAGAGTTTCTCTTTAGACTGCACCTCCTTTTTAATGCCAGACTGCTACTATGTCACCCCAAAGTCTCATTTACAGAATATTTACATCCCACTTTCCTTTACAGTGAGTTAAGCTGAATATCATTAAGACCACAGGGCAAGAGAAGAGTTACCAGCAGCCTTTAGGATGCCTGGAAATCAGGCCGATACACTTCAGAGAGTGCCATCGCAGTGGCAGCAGGCACACATACACCAACAGACACAAGATGTTTATGCAATAGCTACAAACGACTGTTGTACTTTGAGAATCCTGTATCTCTTGGATGACATGTTCTCCATCGTAAGTATTTTTGGAATAAATTTGCTTAGCTGTGTATAACATGGCCCCTCATTAGTACTATGTGAAATCTGTAGGCAATTAACATCCCAAAAGGAGCTGGCTAAAGCTACCCTGTATTTCTTCATGCACATGAGTAAATCTGCAGGCTTTCAATAGCTGCCACATAAAAGATGTATTTCAAAACAAAAATCTTCAACAAAAAAAAGTAAAGACAAACCCCCAACAGCCATAACTGTTTACAAAACAGCTTTCTTGCAACTGACTGGTCCACCAATACCACAGAAATTAGTGATGCGTAACTAATTGATACAAATCTCCTGAGGGGAGTATTGCTGCTGGTTATCTTGATATGAGAAATTTAGTCCAGAAGGATAAATTGGATGGACAGCTGAAAAGCTTTAGTTCCCCTAGTAGGAAAGCAATTGATCTGGTAAAGAAAGCCTTTAAAGGGATATTATCATGTCAAGATGCAGGATTAGGAAAAAATTAATAGTTTTAAAACAACTGAGAGAACTTAGAAAACTTCTTGTTTCTATCAGTAATGCTAATTATTTCCATCAATTATTTCCACCTTCACACAAAAAGTGAAAAATTGAAGATCACAAATTTTTAATACTTCTCCTATTCAAACTTATGATACGGATACAACTATGAAACTGTTTGCTACAAAAAGTCCATGTTCTTCAATTAGTGATTTCATTTTTGCATCTAGTACTTTTAGTTATCAATTCCCCGTCTACCAAGTCCAAGAAAAATAAAAGTATTCAGATATTCAGACCTGTAGAAGATTCTCTTCATGTTTCTGGCAAAATGTTGTATCAGACTCTTCCTAATTAATTTTTCTGACCGCTCCTGTACAGATTACTCAATTCCATAAGCAAGATGGGTCCTCCATTCATTAGAACTATTTTTTGATAAACAAAATAAATTAATATGTATGTTAAAAGGCACGCATTTTTTACTCCCAAGTACACATAACACAAGATTTTCTTCAAAAACATCTAATTTCAAGTACAGGATTACTTGAAGCAACAACATAACTAATGAATTCTCAAAGCGTACCTCACATGGAGTCCTGTTTCATCTGCAGATGAAAACACGCTGAAGTTTCTTGGACTTCAGAAACAGAGCCCTGCAATGTATTCAGAGAAAAGACAACAGATGTTATAGCCAAAACAGCCCCTGCTATACCTGCTACTGTGTTCTGTCGCTAAGACCAAGCATTGGCAGGGGCTCTCCTGAGGCTGCCGGGAAATCAAGCACTCGAAGACAGCTGATCACTCGGGCGGAAAAACATCAGCAAGAGCTCTTGAACTAACAAAATTCTTCATGTACAACATAATGATTGTTGTCTGTCTAACCAAAGAAACAGACTTTCCAGTCACCTGAACCAGTAATTCCCAGGTTACATGTAAATAAAGATTACTTCCTAACCCTTTATCTTTCTTAGCTAGCAGGTTTGAATCAAGACAGCAATCGAACTGCATGACATGTAAACTCGATGCTGAATTAAGCAAATGTGTTTACCCAACATAAAGCTGAGAGGTGTAAATTATGTGATTAATGTCAGAGATTTGCCCTGACAAACCTCCTGATCTTTACTTCTATGCCTGACACTATACTCACCATATTTAAGAACATAATAAACAAATAATTGTGCCTATGGTCGCAACATGCAATTCAAAGAATCCACTAATATTAGAGGTATCTGCTGAAAACAAGGGAATCAAAAGCACCTAGCAGCAAAAGCAGTCCAAAGAACGTACCCAAACTGTACTAGACTGCATAGGGCTAGAACCACACACGTTTTATATCACACATTAATCAGTTTCCTTGAGGGTTTTGCCTGTACAAAGTATTTTACATGACACCAGTGACAGTGTCTGCTATCCATAGAGGCCATGGTTGCCCAGATCCTCAGCTAGCGTAATTTAGAGCAACTCTACTCAACTTCTTGCCTGGTATTACTTTTAGCTAGTTTTCACTCCAGAAACAGTGGATCACATAGAACAAGGTCACTAAACATGTGACATGTTTAAACAAGCAGCAAATGGTGATGCAACTCTTGGAAAATATATACATGTACTGTCACACACAGATTAAAGTCAGTGTTTTTTGCCTGGAGAAATTGGTTTCTGTTATTTCATTAACAATACTGTGGGGAAAAAAAAAAAAAAAAACACAAACCAGAAAAAGTAAAGAGTTTCTGGCTCTACATTTAATGTTGATTACCTGAGATTAGTTATTTGAAATTCCACTAAATAGATCCTTTAATAACACCATAATATTTAATGTAACTTAGTATCTCTATCTATGAAATACTTTTCTGTAACAGATAGGAGCCCAAAGCACCAAAAGGTATGTAAACCTATGGTAAAAGTAACCAATGTAAGACAATAACTTGGGCAGGTGGTTCACGAGCTCCGACACAAACACACCAGGCTCAGACAGGCAGCATTAGCACAAACACCCATTGAACAACCTGACAGAAGTTAAATAAAGCACATGGAAAACAGAGCACTGAAGGGCTCCATACACCACACGGCACAAAAAGCTGATCTTTATAAGCTATTTCCATCACAACACAGTTAAAGAACCTTGCTTCTAAAAAAGATCCAAACCAAAAACCGGCATGGAGGTCAGTTTGAAAGAAGCCACACTGACTTACATGAACTATGCACAGATTTGGCTTCACACAGGCCATTTCAAATAAACATTACCAAAGTCTACGTTCAGATACATGGATATAATTCTGGAGTCAATATGAGATTTGTTTTTCACATCTGTGATGATCTAAGAAAACACAGGCTTCGAGTTGCACTAATTCTAACAAATCTTCTATGTAAATTTAAGTTTAATTAGCATTACATCATCCCAGTTTACCAGGATCACACTCTGAAGACAATGCTGGAGTGAAACATCGTCATGAACCAGGCTGCAAGTTTGTTATTTCCTATTAGTTTCCAGATGTCTTGGTCCTGTATGTATTCCTCTCTTGACTATTTGTGTATGACAAAGAAATACAGTAATATTGGCAAGACCACAGAGAATAATCACTACTCTGTATCTCAGACAAACTATTTAAGCTGCATTCTCAAAATTGCCCTGCTGTAATGGATAGGTGTGCTGCTGCAAAGACTGCAATTTAAGAATTACTGTTTAAGTGTTTCCATAACACATTGTTCTTTTTTTTGATACTGAATGTATATGGTCTATTACAAGACTCAAGGAACTCTGACATGGTGAAGGATTTATGAGCTATTATGCTAGACAAAATTAGTCATAACATGAAAAAGCACTGAGAAGCTATCCCATCTGGAAATAAGGGAGGAGGGGGAAGAGGAATCAGAATCAGGTTGGACTTTGTGCTATTATAAAGCTAGAGCAAACAAAACTAGCTGATATTTACAAATACATCATCACCTGCAAGAACTTAACAACCTAAAGGTTTAATCTCCTACCTAAGACTTCACTGAATCATACCTATAGAAGATTGGGTCAAAATACAACTAATCTGACATTGCAAATCATTGCAAGCACTTTGTTTCAGTGTAATGGAATGCAGGACAAGAAATAATCATGACCATTAGCCATGATGTTGCAAACAGAACTCTTACCAAGAGGCACACCATCAGAGAAGCACACAATCAACTCAGATCAACTCAATTGCTTTGTTCAATTTGTTGTCACTGGAATCAATGGCAGAACAAAAAGCTAACTGTGGGACAACCACAGCTGGAAGTCAGGTCTCTGAAAGATGGTGTTTCCAAAAATACCACCACAGCAACGGTATTTTCTATTCTTATTAAACCTACAATACAGAAAATCCAACATATCGTAAGTAACTGGTGTCTTAGCTTCCTTCCTCCCTCCCCATCTCTGACTAAAAGATATAGCAGAAACAAAGTGTTTGGATATTATTGTACCTATTTTAATTTGGAGGAAAAGTAAACAACCCGCTTCTCTCCCCACTCCAAAAGACATTATTTAGGGATCCTGCTCACACAGAAACAAGTGGCTTGTGGTGTTTTTTAATTCTCCACCTTCTAGGGAAGATAACATTCCGTGGAGCTATTTTAAGAACATCTCATTCACAAAGGTCTCCAATTCAGTCTTCAGAGACAGAGATGATTTTCTTGCTGCTTCAACATCTTTACTAGCATGACATTTGCTTCAGAGGGAGTTCATTTGCTGTTCCAACATCAAAATGGAGCAAGAGCAGCTGCCAGGAGAGGGATAAAAGGAAACACTGGTGACAAAGAGCAGCAGGGTCATTTCTGGTGCAAAGAAATGTAGAACAGAGAGAACTGCAGAACTGTCACTTTCTCCAAAAAGCCACAGGGAATAAAGACCTCCCCTCTACCTCCTGCAACTGGTGTTTAGCAGCAAGAAGGAAAATGAGACAGAAAGAACTAAACAATCAGGCTGAAGTCTTCAAATGGCAAATTATTATAAACCAACTTTAAGCACCTGAGCACTTCCAGTTAAAGCCAAGCTCACGCTTAAGCTCTGCGGTAAGCAAAGAATTCAGTAACCCCTTCAAAAACTCAAAAGAAAACCATTTTGGCTAGGAAGGACTACAGGGTCTGGAGTTCAGTGCTTTGGAGGTGTCAGTCTTTGGGATGAATTCAAGCCCCAGTGCTACTCATGATTTTCATATTTGTATATGCAGTGTACTGAACAAACTTGGGGCAGAGCTATCAGCCGCAACATGACCACCACAAAAACTGCACTGCAAGAGCCACAAACAGGGCTGACAGGCCAGTGAAGCAACATAAGTGCCTGTAGAGTCTGATCTCCGGCATCAGAGATATGCAGTATCTTAGATGACACCATCTGTCATTTACACCAGTTGTCCCCTACCCCATATCTCAGTCGTATCTGTGCAGCTCTGTTGAAGTAAGTACCGTTCCATCATTTTAATCGCTTTTCAAAGAAGCGGCCAAGCTCCCACACTGCTGCTTTAAAGACAAAGATGAGGCTCATCTTGGTCAACATGCCTTTTTGATAAACTAGCAAGCTTATTCTAGGTCATCCACTTGGTTTGACTACTTGTTTTTTTCCCCTATCTTCTTATTAATACATTGCCCAGAGCAGGACAGGGACAAGCAGAACCCTGCGCTCCTCTTAGCTGAAGGCATATTGCAATCCTTGCAAACTTTAAGACACAAGCCTTTATACATCAATTAGAACAAAATATTCTTCCCCTCTATCATCACTGCATTTCATTAATAGATCAATTTTTTTCTTTTCCAGATTCATAGATAAAAGGCTTCAAAGATGAAAACTGTGGGAAATTATTCTTTGCAAAGAAAAGGACTTCAGCATTAGGATTTATGAATAAAATATTACCAGGGTGTTACAGAATACTGAGGACTGTATCTGCAGAGTTGTATATCCAGGTATGTGGGGGCTTGTCAAACACCCACATGACAAATTATCATTAGTGCAGCTCAGAGTACCCCTTTTGTGGGTCAGACATAAATCTGTGCAAGCATTTTATTATGCTTTGTTCCACTTAATGTTACTTTTTCTGCATTAAAGGGTCACAAAAACCCCTACATGCATAAGTGCTTAAGGACATTTATGCACAATACTCAGCCATGAAATCAAAAGACTTATTCTAATATTCAGAATCCTGTTTTCACAGCTAGCTCTTGTGGTACAAGAAAAAACCCACAAAGCCTATGTCTGGAACTGGACCACAACATTTTATACTGTGCAATATGATACAATCTTTTTTGGAGAATTTTAAGCTTAAAACGCTGCTGAGGAGTATCAAAGAAATAGAACTGGCTGATTACAAATTGTCTTCCACCCCTTGCTCTTATGCAGAGTGCTGTCAAAAAGATTATAACCCTGCAAAGCAAGTGCCAAATCCAAGGGGAAAATAAATCTCTCAAGAGTCAGAAAAGACTAAACTTGATACACTAGATTTTCAAAAAGGGACAGGTCTGTGCCCTGTCTTTCTAATGCAAGTATTTACTTTTATATGTAGTTTTTAAATGAGTTTAGCAAAAAGCACTTGACAAATCTAGATGTACTAGCACCCAGTGTTTGCTACTCAAACAGCAGACTTGCTACTGCTTTACAGCACTCTTACTGTGAATAAAATAGTAAGAGACAGATGCATGTCCCCATGAATAACTGTCTTCACCAGTAAGAGATTAGAATTGATCTGTCATGTTTCATCAGCAGTAGTCACCAATCACATATCTCCATGCATCACTGCAGATGACAAATTAGTTGCAATCAAACTGGGCTTTGGCAGCATCTACAGCAGCGTCTCTACCTGCCCAGTTCAAATTACTACAGTTAGATTTTGCCAACTCACTCATCAAGCCGCTCAAGCTCATTGAACTACTCACAAAACACTCTCTCAAAGGTACACGAGCCAGCTCTGCAATGAGCTCCTCCTCAGCAGAATTATGCTTCTTATACAGAGGCATTAAACAAGGCAGCACTGACTTACAATAGTACATGATTCATTCATTCTGCAGCCCTGTTCTAAGTAGGAGTGATTCATACAACTAATAGGTAACACTTTCAAGTAACAAACCTGTACTGAGGAAACAAAGGGTCTATTAGAAGTTGAGCACTTCTCAAGTTTCATGTTTCCTTAGTATTCTTTTAAAAGTTTTTTTCCTTAAACATACCATGAATCAACTGGATCTTCTCCCCCTTAACTTTCACAGCATGGAGTGCCTAAAAAGCAGTTGAACTGAGTCTTAAGTTTCACAGCACGACAGAGGCCAGGGACACCAGTTAAAAGTGTTTATAAACCCAGTGTGGAAGGAAGATATACTTGTTAGGGTGGGTCATTCAACACCGGCATCTGCCACAAGTCCATATGGATGCACAAGATAAGTGTATCCCTTCAGCTCCCATCTCACCAGTCTCCCACCTCATTGAAAAGCGCTGGTTCAACTTCAAAGGGCAAATAAAAGACGGATAATATTGTTGTAGCATTTAGTTAAACTAAAACAAATAACAAAGTGGCTCCCAGATTTTACTTACACTTTACAGACATGGAAATTGGAAAGAATCATTTGTAGTAGTCCAGTCAAGAGCTGTCAGAAACACTCCTGACAATGCCAGGACTGCAACCCAATTCACTTCTTTTGCTCTCACGGTCTAAAATTCATCTACATGACAGTGTCCAGTGACACTTTTAGAGTATTTCTAGGACATGACACTTACTCCAGTGGCAAGAACAAGATAAATAATTTCTTCCTTCCTTTTTCTTCCCAACATGCAGTTGAAGACGACTGACTTTCAGCAAATACACCAGTAAAAATTAAACTCTACTGAAAACCAATTGTTTAAAGACATGCAGTCCAATTAACTCAGTAATGTACCTAACCGAAAATAAAAATTAAGACGACACTCTATATTTGGACTTGAATAATGCCACTGAGACATTAATCTGCAAATACATTTAGAACCCAAGTTTCCCTAGGATGATTATTAGGCAATTGTTTGATTTTACTACTTGGAAAGATTTTGTAATAACAGAGAAAGAAAATTCTCCATAATGAAAATGTGTGGGAGAGTTTTAAAAGCCTTCCAATCCCCACAGCACTTCCCTATGCCCACGCCCACCCAACCTACTTTGTATCCACTTCCTTCCACTGTCCCACGCACCACACCATACCTCTCCAGAGCTTGAGGGGAAGCAGAGACCAAAAGAATCCTTGGTGCATACCATATTCACATCAGCAGTTTGTTATCAACCTCAATAAAAACTTCAGACAGCTACGAGTTCTAAATAAGTATTCTGTCTCTTTTTCCAGTACATAGCAGTATAAAACGGCTGCAAACCAAATCTACTCTTGCTTTTTTTTTTTTTTTTTTTAAGAGTGAAGTCTCTGTGTTTTTTAAACTGTGACATGATAGTAAAACTCTACTATAATTCCAGACTGGAATATTAGCTAACAACATTTCAAAATGCAACAGAAACAGTTTATTAAAAGAAACTTGTCTTAATTCCCACAAGACTTTTCTTCTTTACATTCTGAAAGAGCAGACAAAAAGTATCCAAAACCCATTCTTAAAAAGATTTTACACTCAAGTGTTAGGAATTGCAACAGGCTTTCATATTTATAGTCTCCTTTCCCCCATGCTGTATTGAAGTCCAATGATGATGTTCCATTTTTAGAAAGACATACATAAAAGAGATCACAGCACTTGATGCTGTGCCATCAGGGATTTCTTGGTAAAACTTCAGCAATGCAGTTGTGCTATTATAGCTCTGCCAGGCTTTTTTCCTCTGTTCAGACAGGAATCAGATACAGAGGAGGAAAGGCTGTCAGCTCACTGTAACAGGGGCATGTACAAATTCACCATCAGTCATTTATTTCCTTTGGAACTGCTCACCCAATTTAATCATGTGAAGGAACCTCTTTATCACCATCACAGTTAATTTAACTCTACTACCATCATGGGTAAGGCTCTGATAACTAGGAGTTTTCCTGAAGTAAAACTATTAATCAGATATGATTAATATTCACACAAGCAAGTGGAAAGTGTTAAAACTGTCACATTTTTATTAATCTCTCTGTTTTAGGGAACACTTATGCTTTGAAGAACCACACTGCACTCCCCAAGCATGCAGATTAATGGCACAAGTGAACTAAAACAACAAACCACAAAAAACCACGTTTTGGTCCTAGGTTAACACGTACTTCACATTTGAAACACAGCTTCTGAGCGTGTTGATGAGCATGCTGCAGCAAGCCTCAGAAAAACAGACTTAGAGGAGAGTTGCCTATAGTATCTGCTACTAGCTATCTGCTGAAAAGCTACTAAATCTCTGATTTTTAATTTTTCCCTCCTGAAGCTCATCCTACAGTGTGACACTGTGCTCCCCACCTGGAGCCTACAGACAAGGCTCAGGCCCTCAGTGCCAGCACTCTGCACTTTCCCCAGTCTCACTTGCTTCACGCTTTACCTTCTGGTCTTCAAACTGAAGGAAAAAAAAAAACAAGAAAAACCCAAAAAGACAACCAGAAAACCCCCCACACATTTCGAGGCCAGTCTCCGCCTTTAAAGCACATTCGCCTTTCCGTTAGCTAGGTTAGGCAAGCTTCTTTTGTGAAAGACAGCTTTAGTAATCACCTTCCTCTGGAGAGCGGGGCTGAGGCAAAAACATCTACCTCAGGAAACCGAGCTGCTCTTCCCCCGCTCGGCCCTGGGCGGGCAGGAGAGCGGGCTCACCCCAGAGCCAGCACCGCCGTCCCAGGCGCGGACGGCCAGAGGGTCCCGGGAAAGCCACGACAGCGGACAGAGGGCACAGGCCGCTCTCGTCCCTGCCGTGCCGCGCCGCGCCGCGCCCGGCCCTCACAGCGGCTCGCGCTCCCCTTCCCGCCCGGCCCTCACAGCGGCTCGCGCTCCCCTTCCCGCCCGGCCCGGCCCTCACAGCGGCTCGCGCTCCCCTTCCCGCCCCGCCCGGCCCTCACAGCGGCTCGCGCTCCCCTTCCCGCCCGGCCCTCACAGCGGCTCGCGCTCCCCTTCCCGCCACCACCCTCAGCGCCCACAGTGACCTCCGCGCCCCGCCGCGTCCTTATCTCACCCCGCCCCGGGCGCGCCATTGGCCCCTCCCGCCGCTCATCAGCCGGCTCCCCGCCTCCCATTGGCCAGCTGCCCACCTGCGGGCGGGCGCACCAGCGACTTCCTCGTCCGTCACCCGGCGCCTCGCGCTGCGATTTGCACACCAGCGGCTCCTTTAACGCCCATCGCCGCTAATCACTCGTGCGGGGAGCTGTCAGTCACGCCGCCGCCTCGCCTCCGAGTACTATTGGCCCAGTAACCCCTTTTCGGCCTTTCTTTTCTTCTCATTGGCTAATTGGATGGGATAGGGGGCTGCGATTGGGCAAAAAGCAGGTCTTGGGGGCGGGACTCGGCTCAGGGGGAGAGTCCATTGGCCAGCAGGCTGGAGCGGCGCCATGTGATTGGCAGGAAAGGTGAAGAAGGCGGGGCCACCCGAGGTGAGGGTTGTATGAGGTGAGGGAATCTCGCGGGGTCTCGCTAGCTCTGGGCGCGGAGGCGCGCGGTGATTGGGCGGCGGGGGTCAAGGGGGCGGGACTGAGTCAGGGAGTCTCTGCAGCGGCCGAGTCCTATGGGCCGGCCGAGCTGGGTCCCGCGCGGTGATTGGGTGGGGGCGGCTCTCGCGGAGCCTGGTGGGCCGGGTCCGATTGGCTGCGGGCGGGTGTCGGGCGCGCGCCCCGCATGGGGGCGGGGGGGGGCCGGCGGGGGGGAGGGCAGGCCGGGTGCGCGTGCCCGCTGTGCGCTCCGCGCTGGGGCTCCGTGAGGAGGTGAGTGGCGGCGGCGGCGGCGGCGGCGGGTCGGGCGGCCGAGGCGGCGGCGGCGGCGGCCGGGGGGCGGAGCGGCGCTGCGCGGCGGGGGCCTGAGAGCCCGCAGCCCCCCACCTCTGCCTGCCGCACGCACGCAGCGGAGACCCCCTCCCCCTCCCCGGCCCGCGCCTCCCCCGCCCCGCCGGAGGGGGCGGCCGAGCCGCCGGCGCCCCCCGCAGAGGCGCTGCCCGCCGCCGGCGCCGGGTCAGCCTGTCAGGGCGCCGCCGCCGCCCCTCGCCGCCCCCGGCGCATCCTCCCCCTCGCCCCTCTTTATCCCCCGGCCCCGCGCTCTTCCCTGTCATTCATTTGTCACTTTCCCCGCTCCCATTTCTGTCCCCTCGCCCCTGCTCCCCCTCGCTCCCCCGTTGTTTTCTTCTCTGCCCCGTCCCTTTCTCTTCCTCCATCTATTTTTATCTTCTTTTCATCCCCTTTTGCCCTCCCCCTCCTTATCCTCGCCCTCCTCTCCTCACTCCTTCCGTCCCTCTTCACTTTTTCTGGGTGCGTGTCTGTGTTCCAGGCCTTCAAGGAAAAGTTGCAAACTCCCAAGTTTTGTTTTTTGTTTTTTTTTCTTTTTTTTTTTTTCCTCTCTGTTTGAGGGAGCAGGTGTCTGAAAGGAGGGAACTATGTAGGAGGTGCCTGGGCGCTCAGGGAGCTTTCGAGGAGATAAATGGAGAGGATGTGGGAATGGAAGGGGTAGACTTGTCAGTCCTCTCAGGGTATTCCAGGGGAGAGACTCTAAATCCTCCTGGAGGGAAGGGGGATTGATCGCCGTATTTCTTTTTTATTAAAAAAAAACAACCCAAAAGTGAAGGAAAAAAAAACAAACAAAACCCAACCCAGTTGCCCAAGGATGGAGTTTCAGTAGCCAACCACGGCTGGACTCTTGGGGGAAGAGGGTTCGTGCACTCTGGCTCGCGCACACATGAAGAGATTCTCCAAATTGTTTGGCTTCGTGAAGAGATAAGGCCAGTTGAGCTCAATGTTTTTAAAGGTGGGCCGTCTATGATGAAACCCAACTTCTTTTAAAGCGTAGCAGATTTCATTTTTATGGCCAAATGACAGCTTGACCCAGTTGTTATCCAATCAAAGGGCATTTTTTTGAATGTCTCTTTGTGGCACAACAGCCAACGCAAAAATGATGGCGGCTTACAATGGCGGTACGTCTGCAGCAGCAGCAGGTCACCACCACCACCATCACCACCACCTTCCTCACCTCCCTCCTCCTCACCTCCATCACCACCACCACCCTCAACATCACTTGCATCCAGGCTCTGCGGCTGCAGTCCATCCCGTACAGCAGCATGCCTCTTCGGCGGCTGCGGCCGCGGCAGCTGCGGCCGCGGCCGCGGCAATGTTAAACCCAGGGCAGCAGCAGCCATATTTCCCATCACCGGCACCGGGTCAGGCCCCTGGACCAGCTGCAGCAGCCCCAGCTCAGGTACAAGCTGCAGCAGCTGCTGCAGTTAAAGCGCACCATCATCAGCACTCACAACATCCACAACAGCAACTGGATATTGAGCCGGACAGACCTATTGGATATGGAGCCTTTGGTGTCGTCTGGTGAGTAAAGAACAAAACCTGAACCGATTTGTCCTTTTCATTTTTTTACCAGATCATAATTCATTCTTGCTTTTGTCATTTGAATCAGAATGCGAGAAAGCTGCTTACTACGAATTTTTTTACTGGTTCTTCTCTGTTCTTAGAAAGTTGGCTTCACTTCTTTTTGTTGGCAGAACGAGGTTTAGAGTGGTGAAGAGCAACCTCTGACTAACAGGCCACACCATCAGTCTCTTTTGAGACAAATGCCACATGTTTATGTACCTTCTGTGCATTTATTAGAATATGTATTCTCTGTAGCTAAGCTGTGCTTCCTAAAATTTCAGGTTAACAAATGAGCATTAGAATATATGTTTTGACCTGACTTAAGAGTTAGAAATTAAAAGCGTATGAAAATGTCTTCCTTCTTCAGTCACCTGTCAAGATCTTTGTCTAGGAGACTGTTTGACCTGCAGTGGTATGCTATATGCCACCTGAAACAGAATTATCTGAACTTTGCTCTCCTCTCATAAATGTAAATGGGATTTTCTGCCTTACTGTAGTACTGCCTACAGGCCTTCTATTTCCCCAGCTGCTATTTCAGAGGATTCGGTCAGTGGAGCGTAATCTCTTCGAATATATTTTGAGACCACCTTAATATAATTATGTAATTACTGTCCTTCAGGATCGCTGACGCAAAGCTGGCATGATTTTTTATATTTTTTTTTTTAATAAAAAGTTGTCAGTTCGCCGCACGCTGAAAGGTTCATTAGAAGCCCGAAGGATGCCTGGGTGGTGGCTGTGGGGGCCGGCGGGTTGCAGCACATTTCCTGTGCCACAAACACAAAGTTTGAAGCGTGCCACTGCGCAGAACTTTCCGCAGCGTTCGGTCAACACGGCTTTCTGTGGTGCTTGAGGAGTTTTGCTCTAGGTACTGTCCGTACGTTAATTTTACTGGGACAGAAGTATTACGTGGCTGGGGTTGCAGTCTGTACCAGCGTGGGGTGGCGGAGTGCTTGGCAGGACAGGCCTCAGAAGAGCAAGACTCCTTATTCCTTCGTCCCAGCCCTCAAAGCTGGTCACTCATAACCAGACGAGTGTGTGTAATAAAACCGTGTTTTCTGAGGAGGCTGAACAAGCTGCAAAGACTACGCGTAGGTTAGTGTAACAGTCGATCTTGTGGCCCTTAATTCGGAAGGCCTGGGGAGTTAATTTACATGCTAAGTTTTCAGCGTCGGAGGGGTGCTGTTGTACAGTCAGCGCTGCCCTGATCTTGCTGTGGTACAGGATAAAAAAGTTGGTAGAAAAGAATGAAAACTGACAAGAAATCTGCTGTAAAAAATTATCTAAAGATTATTTCCATCTGTTCCTATATTTTTTGATGAAGTGTGGAGTTTTTTTAAGCTAATTGTTACAGGCTTGCTTAAATTTAGATTGTTATGTAAGATGAGACCTTGTTATCGTTTCTACAAGCATTTTGCTTACCTGTATGTATTTTCTAAGTCTTTAGTTTTTCAGTTTTATTTGCCAAAAAGTAAGGTGCCGAGAGAGATCTGCTTTCATAATATTCAGTAGAATAAAAGGTCAGGCTTGCATATTTAAATATAATATCATTAAGAATGCTGAGGGTAAAAAAAAAAGAAGTGTAGAAAGCAGAAGGGTCTGCACTTGACTGACATCAGGTAGAACGGAGCTGAAAGTGTCCACCCATCCCGAGACCCCTGACCCTGCAACTGCGTCCACATGAGCAGGAACTGCCACTAGTGGGACTATGCTTGCAAAGTTGTAACTACAGCTTTTACATCAAGGTAACAACAGCTTGGGGGGAAAGAAAAAAAAGAAAAAAAAATAAAAAAGGAGGGAGGGTGTTAAATAAAATAAAAGCAGAAGCTTGGAGGTCAGGTCTGCTTTGGTAAAGCTGTAAGGCTACGCAGACTGAGAATGTAATTGGTTGGAATTAGTTCCTCTTTGCTCACGTATATTTGAATTCAGTGGTCACTGTTAGGCTTTTGGCATTTCGTGTTAACTTCTGCAAGTGAATGCAGACTGAATCTGAGAGTCTGTAAGCAATAATTAAACTGAATTTTAGATTTGATTCAAAGCATAAAAGAAGGCTTGTGTAATTTAATTTTAGCCATGTGAGATAATGCAACTGAACATAAATATTGATTTGGATATTTATAGTTTAAGTTGACTTAGATGTGAAAAATGTATACTTTGGTAGGAGAGTAACACAGAATTTTCAGTAACGTGAGGCCTGAGCTAGTTTTGCGTAGGGATCTGTATCTCTTTCTGAGCATGTATGGGCACTAATAGATAACTGGAAAGCTCCTATCTGTACTTCAGAGGGAAATGGATGTTATTTTACAGACAGTGTGAGTATTTGAAGTAGTCGTCTTTCATCTCGCTACTCAGATGTGTCATTGCATTGTCTAGAAAGAGAACTTACCCTGCAGTTAAGTTTAGCTACTCAAACAAGGAATCAGTAGTGTGTGGTATTGAGTTTCCCGTTAGCTTACTGAGAGAGATTTTGACTTGGCAGTTGAATTAGCGTTTGTCATTAGTTCATTTGTCTGGTACTTTATGATGTTTTGGGGTAGCTAATGTGGCGCTGGAGTTTTTCACTCATGAAGAGCCAGAGCGTCGTGCTTCAGCATTTTCGTTTTTAACTCCTGCAGGCTTGAATTGCTGCCGCCCGTGTTTGTGTGCACGAGCTCTCCTTGCTCTTCTAGTCACCCTCATGTTCTAAATCAGCTACCCTTGGCACGTTATCTCCTTTGACTACATGTGGATTTTAAAGTGAACTTAACCCACGCTGGAGAAGTAGAAGAGGATCTTTTGAACAGTCGGCATTAAATTGCTGCGTTTATCCCTCTTCATTGTGCTTTAACATAAAGATGTGCATGTTAATGCAATGTCAAAGCTTGGTGTTTCTGAACGGTGACAAAAGCGGGGCAGGGGGGTTGCTGGAGCAGGAGAAGATGTGTAGGTGCCTTCCCCCAGGTTCTGCAGATTTGCCTAACTGCGCTTGAGCGTGGCAAATTGCCCCACACCAAGTTGCGTACCCGATTTGCTGAAAACAAAGCGATTTGCTCTCGAGTCTGCACTGTTGACACGTTCTTAAAGCGTTGAAAAAAAAATCCAGATTTTAGTTTTAGCCACAAACTCTGTTTGCGCCGTGTTTCAAATTGTCTGTGGGAT
This sequence comes from Nyctibius grandis, assembly GCF_013368605.1. Lineage (NCBI taxonomy): Eukaryota > Metazoa > Chordata > Aves > Nyctibiiformes > Nyctibiidae > Nyctibius > Nyctibius grandis. Next base: position 10,973,448 of record NC_090675.1, read on the forward strand.
TTTTGGAAGTCTTGTGTATATTCTAAGAATAAGGAGCTGTCCTTTGCAGAAGTGCTCCCAGTTTTGCTGGGGAGACATGCTGCTGCCATCTGGTGGGATCCTTACAAATAATAATAATAATAATAATAAAAAATCTGATGAACCTGCTAAGGCTCATAGGTTTGGGAGGGCGGGGTAAAGCCTTCATACCTCTGCGAGAGGCGCTCGTGCTGTTTTCGTGCAGGATTCCTCGACCAGTGAAGAGGAACTGCAACTTCTGCGGAGGTAGATGGGGAGTAATTGCTTTTGTTGCTGGTTCGCGCTGTTACTGCTGCTGCTGGGGTTTTATGAAAATGTCTTGTTGGTTGGGATATATCCACTCCTGTGGGATAAGAAAGTATGACCCTGTAAGGTGTGTGGGGATTGTATTTGTCTTATACATCGCTAAATTTGAAAAGTTAGTCCTTCATAAAAAATTGTGAAATCAAGCAATCTGTTTTATTATTATCAAAACTATGTTAAAAGGCATCTCTGTGGGAAACCTGTTACAAATGACAATAGAAAAAAGTATATGACTTATTTTTTTAAAAAAAGTCCTCATTTACAGATCTATAAATTGCAGTGTGGTTTTTAAGGTATTTGCTTCTAACACTTTTTATTCAGAAAGTCAAACAGCAGTGTAACATTCCAGTCTGGTTGTCGGTGTTGAGATAGGACATTATGTGCAAGCTGCCATAGCTTTTAGAGGCAGAAATAATTTAGCCTAAATCTAATGTTCATTCCTGGCCTCCAAAGGCCTGAAATCACTAAAGTCATTGCTAAATAAAAATCCGGAGAATACTGCCTACAATTGATTGTTGCCTGGACCCTAGAACTATTTTAAGAGGGTTTTATCACTATACTGATACTAAGCACAGCAGCAGGAAAGACGTTTCCAGGATAAACCGATAATCTCCTAACTGTTACTTTAAAGGAACGTGTCGTGCTGAGCCAGTACGCAATACAGATAATTTGATTTGGACAAAATTGCTGGAATGTATATCAGGAAAAAAAGAGATGCTACAGCTTCAAAAATTATGAATAACTGCAGGATAAGTTCCCCTTCTGATGTCTGATATTGCTGAGAACCACGATGATGTTTTGCATAGTTAATGCAAATAATAATGCAAAAGTCCAGTCTGGTAAGCATTAAATTTTAGAAAAAGGTGTATTATGAAAATTTGTTTTATGAAACCCTTTAAGACTTACGGTGTGAGAGATTTTTTCCTAAGCTAAAGCTCTGTATCACGGTCTTTTTCCAGTCCCTCAAATCTCACCTGTTAGTGGAAAACAGTGCTTGAAAATTAGGAAAATGTCCCGTGTTAATTAGCATTTAGATGGACAATTGTTTGCTTTGCTTTAAACTCGTTCATCGGACATTTTATATTAGTCTAAAATGACTTTTTTGTTATTGATCAAAAAAATACAAAAGGACTCTGAAGCTTATCCTGGAGCTCTCCTCCTGAGTGAGCCTGAGCACAACCGAACCGCAAGCAGGAGGTGCTCTCTCTGGGAGGTGGAACAGAATATCCACCAGGATTGGATCAAGAGGCTCTGGAAGGAGTAATCCACGCCGATAATGTTATCCGCAGAGAAGATCCCTACAAAACATTCAAACTAAGCAAATCCAAGACAAATCCAAAGAGCCTTTTAAAGTACTGATACTACAGCTGGCTAAGATGCAGCATCGGTACTAACGAAGAATATAACTCGGGGTTTTTCTTAGGAGTAGAAAACACCTACAGTGTGATATGTTGATTTTTGGTGTAGTGAAATTTGCTGTTAGTAATGGGCAACAAATGCTTAAAATTAATAAATAAAATGGTCAGAACTAGTTTTTAAAAAAAATCCTTCCAGGATGTTTGGAGCACTTGGCTGTTGTGTTTAGCATTGCTGATGGTCCTCACTCGTCCAGGTAAATGTGAAGCTTTTCCATTCAAATGATGCATCTGCTTTGTCTGCGTAGACTTTGACAGAAAAATGTGAACAGAAATTTCCAGTTAGAAGATTACCACTGTTTAGTTCTTTCTAGTTCCAGTATGCAAACACTTTCCATTAGAAGCTGTGATATAAATGTCATTATAATTGCCTGACTTCTTATGGATGGTGTTTTAAAGGTAATGTCACCTGTCGTTGTCCAGCTGGGTAGAGTCTCTCCACTGCGAGGAGCCTGTCTTGAGCGGGCTGTGGGTACCGGCCAGAACCATCCCAGTAGGAGCTCCACGCAGTACTGCCTGCTTTGGGTTTGGGTGATACTTCAGTGGGTTTTCCTGTTGTCTGATGCAGATAGGCAGTGATTTCCTAAGAAAGAGATTAAGTCATTTTTATCCAGTTATTTCTTGGAGAAAACCATGAGGATGCCTGAGGCAAAAGAGGCGATGCTGGCAGTGGGCACATTACAGAGCACAGTGTGTGTTGTGTTTCACACTTACCATCACGATGTCAGGATCTGCAGGTGATTATCTTTAGTCTCTATGTCAGTGTTTTTTAAACGATTGCTTTATCTAAATTGAACTCTGACTCTACTTGTGAAGAAGTATAGTAGAACAATGATCTTATTAGGTTTTTTTATATGGGAAATTTTGCAAAGCTTATATGTTTAAGTTGGGTTTTTCTTTTCAAATTTCATGAGAAGAAAAATTCTGTTAACATTTAAATGACTATTCCCCAAATGTGCTGAATTAAATGAAATGGATATAATAACTCCTTGCATTTAAATTAGATGTTGGGAATTAAGTGAAATTCTATCTAAGTAATATACGAGATTGTTCATTATTGTCTTGTAAGTTGATGCAAGAAGGAAGGAATGTGAATAACATTTTTTTCTCAAAGCTGGGCAAGGACCATTTTGGATAAATCAGTTCACTATAAATTATGCCAAGGCCAGCGTTTCACAGGTCACTTGAAATGCATGTTGGTTTGCAGCACCTGCAAATCTTGGTGTGTTTGTATCCACATCCAGCTGTATGCTGATGATACAGTTAGGCCCTGGTAGCTTTCCCTATTTTCTCTTTCCTCTCAGTTCTGCGAATGTTCACAGCAGAACAGCTTCTGACTGGATCTACAGTCCAATATTGATTTTTCAGAAGACATCTCTCAGATGTTCTTTCCCCCTTTCCCCCCTGCATACTCTTTTAGCTTTTTTTAAGAATGTGTTTAAATTGTCGATTTCACTAATCCAAAGCCACAAACGCCTTTAGTGTTGATAGCTGCGTGAGGGTGTAAGCATTCATACCAGTGGGGATGATCAAATAGAGAGTAAATAAAGGCAAGTAACAAGTGTGTGTGGTGCATGGGGCTGCTTGATGTCGCTTGATTTCTTGGGGGAACAATGGGATTGAGAGTGAAAATAGCTTTGGGCAGGTAAAGCAGAAGGAAGCCTTTGGGATATGTTTGAAGTGTTTTTTGATGACTTGTAATGGTTGTATCTGGGTCTCATGTATCTTTAATCCTCTGGAAAGTTTTGCCTTCTAGTCTGGAATATATAACATTCAGCTTTTCACATGAGAAAAGCTAGCTCGAAGTTGTATAGAGCTTACTAAAACTGAGTTTGCTTTTATTAAAATGAAAAATAATTTGTTAATATAATTGGTGATGTTTTTTAAAATGGCATATTAAAAAAAATCACAAAGAACTGTAATTTAAGTGTTAGAAAATAAGAGGATTGAGAAGCTGGCTTAGTCTGCAAAACTGAGCGTAGATGAATGAGTTTTATGATGGAGGGAGAGGTTTGAGGGAATAATATTGTATTTCAGGTCAAACTATTTCTGTAGGCTCCTGTATGTAAGTAGACCCATCTGTTCTGGGTTTGAGGGTTAGCTTTTCAAGTCCTGTTTGTAAGCAAACACTGAACAGTAGCTTTACTACTAGATTTTGTGTACCAACGAGGTCTAGCTCCCAGGTTTTTTTTATATGGCAGTTTTGGTTACTTGAGCACAGTGTGCATTTCGTGTCTTAATAAGAAAAGTTGCAGTGGAGCAGGCGAGTCCTCTTTTTACACAGAATGTGAGAAATTTTCCCCTCTCTATTTTTGAAAGATTGAAGTGGCACACAGGGAACGCTACAATCTTCTTGCACGATCCGGGGATAGTTTATTTGGGTGGAGTGTGCAGCTGGGTTGCAACATTTAATCAGTTCACATCTGTATTCCACTGGGTTGAGCAAAGGTCCTTGGTGCTGACTGCGTGGTGGCCACCCCTATAACCATTCTGGTGTTAGGATTTCAGCCGAGATAAAGAATAAATTAAATTTTTTTCTACATTTGTTGGTTAATACCTTTGCTGTGTTTAGTTTTCTGTTAGTCTGATTTCTGTGCTTATTTCCTGACTCTGGAGATTTCCTGAGAATAGAACTGGCTACTTTGTTGAATTCATTGAAAAATTAAAGTCCTTGGAACAGAGAATAAGATGATACGGGGGAAATTTAGATTTTAAAATCCTTCTGGGGTCTGAGAAGCAATGTAAAAAGTAGGATCTGTCCTCAGAACAGCTTCTAGGGTTTACTGAAAACCCATTTATTTCTGGTCAAAAGCGTTCAGTAAAAAGAAGCTTGGCTCAGTTGCTGCAATTTCCTCTGTAACCTTTAGAATCTGAGAGTAAGCACTTGATTAAAGATTAAGTTATAAGTATTATTAGGAGAGTAATCTATCTGAAAATGTTTGGGTTTTGTTTCTGAAATTCAGGTATGTACTATGCCTGGTACTTAATAGCTGATGTCCATTTTAAATTTCTGTAATAGATTGTTTAATGACTGTGATCAATGACTGTGTTCGCTGTTGTTTAGTACCAGGTATTTACAAAGATATAATCACTTTCTGTAAACAAAATATAGTCTCAGTTTTCCAAGCTGTAGCTTGGATTTATGCCCGTTTGAGTCTGTCCTAACTTTCCTGTAAAGTTGGGCAATTCTTAAAGTAATAGATAATGTTTTTAGGTCATGCAGCCTTAGTGTTGGTTACAGTGGTAGAGACGCATTAGCACTGGTGTAGATTGTTGTGCTTGGAGTTAGATCTCGTCCCGTGTTACCAGTTATGGGAATAGCAGCGTACGGTGGTGTGTGTGCTGGAGATGGAGGGGAGCAGAGGCCAGTGGAGCGGAAGAGTGGGAGCTTCTAGGAGGAGAGACCTGGGATGGGGGTGGGTTAACTGGAGGTGCAGGACGGGGGCGATGGGAGAATCCTGCTGCGTGTGAAATGTCCCACTGGCCGGGGCCAGAACTGTGTCACGCGTCTGTCACTGATGACACTTCTCAACGATGACAGTTGTCTGGGTGGGAATAGTGCAGACTGGCTTTCAAACACAGGAGGAAGCTCTCGGAGTTGTCTAACGTGGATGTGGTCAGCTGTTCTACAAACAGGTGAGTGCGGTCGGTGCGGACGAACCCCCAGTGTTACAGTTTGAAAATATCTCACATGGGAGATGCTGGAAGTTTAGTTTTGTTGTGAGTCAAACTAGCTATTACATCCAATTTTGTAAAAGTAGGCCCCTGAGTGGGGTAGTAGATGCTTAAATGAAAGTGGCTTATGACAGGCACTACAAATATGTGTGTAAAGGATAGAGGCTTTTGTGGTCAATGCATTTATTTATTGACAATAGTATTTGACCATAATAAGCAGTAACAAGGAAAAAGAGAATGCACGTGGTAGTGGATGTGATGGGTAGTGAATAAGGTTGTACAAACCATAGCAATTATCTGCCGTCTAAATACAGAGAGGTTATAAAAATTAACGTCGTTGTTGCAGCAGTAAGCCATGTTTTTTAAAAAAATGACAGGGGTAACATATTTTCTTTATTTTTCCCCCCACTGTGTTCTGACTGTCCTTCTCATAACTTCCACCCCTTTTTCTTATTTTCCAGTGTTGTCTGTGGTACTTTGTGTGAAGTGCAGCTTATCAACAGCATATTTAAATGAAGAGAATAGTGCTTAGATACGAGGGCTAAACTGTAGAAAATAAATAGTGCTTCACTGTGGAGATCCCTAGAGCTCCATCCGTAGTGCCTTGTAGGAGTCACCTGGGAACGGGCAGAGTCTCCTGCTCTCTGGGAACGTTTGGCGTTCCTTAGTCTGTCACATACGCCATGGGAAGGGGCTACAGGCCGGCCTGTGGGTGTCACGTGTGTGCAAGTACTTGTGATTCAAGCGTGTAGATCACAGAGCTGAGTATCTTTTAGGGAAATCTCGCCTATGGTCCGAAATGCCCTAACTTGGCCAAAGTATCATATATTAAAGTTTTTACAGTGCTGATGTGTCTAATATTTGTTTATATATTGTAGAGTGCACTGATAGCCTTGATCCATCAAATTGTCAGCACGTTTTTCTAGGTTTCAGAGTTCTGTAATTTTGCTACAAGTTGCCTATTGGGAGTTTCAGTGATCATGGAAAAAAAGACAGTTGTGTTCAGCTGAACTCAGCTGTGTGAGGTGAGAGTGCGTACGACACGGTACAGGGATGGTGCTGGAGCACACGAGTGCACACAGCTTTGCAGGAGAGGGAACAGGAGACTCCACAAACGGCATTGGGAGGATACAGCCCTTTACCGAAATGCATTGCTCTTCAGTACACCCCAACACCAGAAAAATCTGGAGTTCGTTTTAATATTTAAAGCTATATCTTTTTTATTTTGTTATGTGAGAGTGATGGGTAGATGAAGGTAGACTCCTATCAGCCTTGATATTAAATAACCTCCATGGCTGTGGCTGACTTTGGAACATGGCCAGGTACAGTGTTTAAAAGTGCTTAGTAAGAATTTGAGCTTTAATCATGAGGGCTGTAGCAGAATCAGTGTGTCCTAGTAGTATCATTCTTTAATTTCCTGATGTGGTATTTTTCTACAAAGGCTTGGAAGCATATGTGTGTGAGTGGAATTTTTATGCTGTTTGTGATGTTGGATATAACACCAGAATGGTTATAGCAGGATCATTTTGTAGAATGTGTACTTTGATAAATTATCTTCTGTTATTTCTTTAATTTTCTTAGAACATGGCATGATGGTATTTGTGTAATTTGAAAAAAAAATAATTCAGAGCTTTCTGTTCAAGAACGCTTGCAGGAAATTTTGTGGAAGAGTGAAATACACTGGAAAATGTAGTCGTCCTTGGACGCTAGAGAAGGATTTTCTTTTCCCCACTCTCTTTCATATGCAAATACATTCTAATAGGAGCAAAAAAATTGCTCACCAGAGAAACGAATGTTTTAGTTTCCTTGTCATTTTGGAATGGTGCTATTCCAAATTTTAATCCTAAATCTATTCCTGGTTTCACGGCAATATTTTCCTTCATTATTCTGGCACCAGCAGGCGGTGCTCTTAGAGTTCTCATCATTTGGTCCAGTAAGTGTAGCATGAGAAGAGAGCCTTGGCTTAATGGGAGCAATAAAGCTGAGGACGGTATGGAACTGATGGTCCAGTAGTTATTCTGGCTTTGACCTACATTATCAGGTTTTTTCTGAAAAGCTACTGCCTTCCCCTTCTCTTTTGAAAGTTTGCATAGGGCTATAATGCGTTTTATTATTTTATTTAATATAAATTCTATGAATAGCAAAACTTATTCCATAAAGCTAGTAGCAATTTTCAGAAATGACCAATCTTCTCCGTGTGAAGTAATTGCTGAGACCTGTGCTAGCACTTGTTGAGCTCTGCAAGTGAGACTTGAAAGCCAGTCTAGTTCTGGCTTGGGAAGGAGAGAGTCTAGCGTGTGGTCTGGGTCAGTGGACTTTGGTTCACTGAAAACCATTTCATTTTTTCTTTTAACCGTTTTGATTCCTAATTAATGGGTTAAGGTTTATTACAGGAAATACAGGAAAAGTATTATCCCAGTCCATTCTGAACCCTTTTCCTTTATGTGTGGCACTTCTGTCTGGAGTGGAAGCTCACAGTGCGCTGACTTCTGAATAGAAGTGTATGTCTTGCTGTCTTTTAACAGAGTCCCTTTTTGGCTTCCTCCTGCCTTTGTTTTTAAAGGCCCTTGAGAACTGGTATGGAACTATTTGAAAGCCCTAAATAAGAGCACGCACCCCCCCGACATTACACAGTAAGCAGAGCAAAAGCATTAGGAAAAAGGCTGTTCTCATATAGCAATATAACTTCTCTTTGGATGCTTCTGTAAATTCTTGTTGGGTCATTTACTTCAGATCTCAGATTTGGAGGGAAATATCGTGCAGGTAAGCTTTATGGGAGAAGAAAGATAATAGATCAGTTATTCCCAGACTGCTTGCAATCCATCTTTCTTAATTTTATCAATTCCTAGGCTAGTGTTCTTAGGGAAAATGAACAAGAGAATTTTCTGAATCTCTTAGTGCTTTCTGCATCTGCTGTGTTCTCCCCAAGTGCTTTTGAAATCCTGTAGACCAGACCTCCTTGATGTTGATTTGTAGCTTGTGGGTATGTTGATGAAGCAAAATTATTCTTTTTGTTATTGTTCTGACTGACTGAAGGGACATAGATCAAATAGGTCACGGAAAGACAGGATATTCATTAAATTAATATGCATAATGTAATGCTGCACAAGGTTACAGATGTAGACTGTATAGAATACTTAGCATCGAAGCGTGCCTTCACTTCAACAGTTACTGCATCTGGCTTGAGCTGTGGCTGACGGCTTCAAGGGTGCCTCTGCAAACTAGCGCTTGACTCTTAGTGTACATTTAACAAAAAAAACCAGTCAAAACAATGTAAGAAAAATTGAGATGCTGTTGGTTTTTTTTTTAACAAAAGTGAGGAGTCTTCCATTCAATTAGCATTTTTCAAGTCATGATTCCTATTCCAATTGCAAGGATGTATCCAGAACAGAAAAGAATAGACACGGTCTGAAAGTGACGTCGTGGAAGAGGAAGATCTGCCAATAGTTTTTGTTAAGGGCACATGTCCTCTAAGTCATCATTCTGGACACTGATCTTGTAAACATGATGTACAATTAAAGGACAATGGAGTTTAAAGGTTTGTGTTTTTGTGTAGTTCAGCATATGTAAATGAAAAAAAAACCACAAACACAAAAGCAGCTGCGGGTTGTATCAAGAAAAATACCCAACTCTTAAAGTGGAATAAGCAGAATGAGTAATAAGTAGCATCTACCTTATTTTTTTGTCTAAATTCAAATTGTTGGGGAGAGAAGCTCCCACATAATAATTGCTGTTAATTTAAATAGGGAAAGCTCTGCTTTTCCTCGTCCATTGTTCCTTTCACTGTTTTGAATTGACCGAATGAATTCACTGTTACTGCCTAAGACATTTTCAAATTTTTTTGGATGCCTCATCCTTGCTGACAAGGATAGTAAATATCTGATTTGAAAGGCTCAGTTTAATTTAGGAGCTGCGTTTGGGTAAGGATGCAGTCTCACAGCATGTTCGTGGCAGCCCATCCACTGTCCCTGAGCTGGCATTCGCGTGGCGGTGCCCTGAACTTCAGTCTTCTGCTGAGCGCTGCTTCGCAAGTGAATATCCAGATCATGAACTGGAACAAAAGAGTATGAAATTAAGTATTCTAACAGAGACTGTCATAGAGCAATACTGATAGGCAACTGTATTTTTTTTTTAATCTATTTTGCCATAGGTCACCTGATTTAATTCAAGTGAATAAGACTTCTACCTAACAGCTTAACTAAAAGGAGTTTTAAATTATGAAATTAAATTTATAAAAGAAAAGTACCTTTTATTTGGTTTTTTTTTTTAAGTCGTTATAGATAGCTTAAGGTATCAAAGTGCTTTTCTGAGCATATTTGCTCATTGATTGTGTTTGTGGAAAGTCAGGATTAAGGTCTTCCACTGTGCTTTTGACAGCAGGGCACTGACGTACTTACCCAAGCTCATAATCAGAATTGCAGCTTTCCTTTTGCCCCTGCTGAAGGAGAAAAGCATTTGTGTTCTTTAGGTTTGGATTGTTTATTGTTTTCTGAAGCAGCTGAAGAAAAGTAGGTGAATGTTGACAGAATTGGGACCAGCCTTGACCTACTTGTGGCTTTTTCTCTGATCTCTGTCTTGGGCATGTCACCTTATCATTTTTATGCTACTGTTTACTCATCTAAAGCCTCATCTAAAACATAAGGAGCTGCAAGGTGTCTGGTAATTCGAATATTAAATGTATGGATCATCACTCCCACAGTTGTTCTCAAGAAGATTTTGTCACCTATCATATGACCTAGTAAAGGGAATCCTTCTGTAATAATTTTTAAACAATAGATTAGTATGAAATATACTTTGGGTTTACAGTGCTTTAGAGCCATTAATTTCATTCCCCTTTGAAATTCTCCATTTTCTTCCAAGAGTCTGTATTTTACTTTAGAATGTCCCAAGACTGGAATTACACCCATGGGAGTGATTTATGTTATCACGAGGCTTTTGGCTGACTCAGAATAGAGAAACATATATTAGGACGCTAAAGCTCGTGAAGTGTTACAAAGGTAGAAGGTTAAGGTGAAAAGCTTGAACTTTGACAAGCACAATACTGACTGCCAAATGCTCAGTACCAAGCAGTTACTTAAAAAAAAGTATAGACAAGGACTTGCTTTTACCTGAAAATTTAGATTTTTCAAATTTTACAGTATTTCAGTCACTTGAGTAGTAAGTCAAACGATCTCTCACAGAATTATCAACCCAATGAGCAATTGCATTGGTTACACATTCTGCTTGTCACAGACATGAAAGACTTAAAACGTCTTGTATTCCTCTCAGCAGGCTGTTAATTCAAAGGTACTATTTACCTGTCTGTTTTAGTCTGTCACTCTAATATCTTAATATTTCTGAAATTGCCTTTTGAATCTAATGAAAAGGAGTGGTTATGGCTCCAATGTAATTGAGACTGTCAAGGAAATAGGTGGAATTTTTACAGCACTGTGAGACTTGATGGTATGTGACAGAGGATCATTCACTTCACTGGTCCATGGTAATGGGAGACTGACGTCTCTTTAAACTCCCTGTTAAGAAATATAAGCCTGATTTTTTTCTTTTTTTTTTTTCTTCTTCGCAAGGTTGTGGATCTTTCTTAAATCTTCATTAACATATACTAAAAATAAAAAGCACTTCTTTCACATTCCAAAAATATCCCACAACCCTGAAGCATCTTCTGGATTGTACAGGTTGTTTATTTCACACTTGTGTTTTGACACATCCCTTCTGTTCCTACAGTAATTCAAAGAAAGAATGACTGTGCAGTGTTGATCGCATTGAAATCTTTACACAGGAGAAAAAAATAGCAGCAGTTTGCAATAATTTACATGAGTAAAATGTACAGAGGAAGCATCAGAAAAACTTGACGTCCGCTTGCCTGGTACACAATGACAAGGAAGCTGCCGTTAGGGTAGTTGGGCTCTTTAGCACTATTGTCAAAATATACAAAGGATTATCTTCAGTTTGAGTTGCCATTATGAGAAAAAGCTGTGTTGTCTCGGAAGGAGGTAGCACTGAAAGAACTGCCATCAGATGTGCTGTTTGTTTTTTTTCCTTAGATTTGGTTTATTCAGTAGAGGAGGAATTGAGACATCTCTGGTTCGTGTTTACTTGGGCCATTGTTAAATGTTGGTGTTGGGAATTACAGTACCTTATAAGCTTAATGTATATTTTAAGTAGTATTTTAAAGTTCTGTGATTCTAATATCCATTCCCGTGCAGGACAGATACATAAAAGTACTGTTGTCTAAAATAATTTCTGGTAAACGGAACGGAAGAGAGAGTGGCAACTAAGAAATATTCAGAGTTGCAATACTGTATTACTGTAATAAATATTTGTATTGTGATAAGGAATGGGCAGGATATAAGTTGAAACTTGAAAGGTCAGTAAATAAGATTTGCCTCTTCCAGGTAAAAACCTTGATGAATGTTCATAGATTTATCATTACTACAGAATTTGGGGAGACAAATATAAATAGCAGTATTTCATAAAATTAAAAGGTACTGTGAGCCTCATACAACAAATATATCACAGTCCTGAGGCTTAATACTTAACCAACAGATACAGCTATTTCCCTTGGTGGTAGCAGAGAACCCTGGAGTGTAATTACTTCGGAGTGAAGTACTGCCTTTCAAATATTTGTTGCAGACTTTGGTTTGAAAACTCTTCTGATTTTTTTCATATGCTGGCAAACAGCCAAACATGATGAAAAAGATGAATGGCTGAAATGGGGTAGATTTAACCTGGGAGATGAAGTATTGAGATTTTAATTGAGATGAGGTGTGGTGCTGGTTCACAGTGATTATTGTGTGGCTTCAGGGGAGTAATGAGGCAAAAAAGGAGTTTAGTCGCTGTTTTTTGTCGCTTTGTTTTGTCCCTGTCCCCCCACCCAAGGGGGTGGTTGGGAGGATGAGAGGTGCAAGGGAAGCTGATAGTGAAACTGAAGATGTTGGAGATAGTTATTGTGGGAAGCCAGGTATCTACCTAGAGGGTACGACCAGAGACCTTATTAACCTGCTTTGCTACGGAGGTGCAAAAATACTCCAGGAACTGTGCCAAAGCCTGGAGGCTTGTGGGACTTGGAGAAGAAGGTTTCTCATTTGGGTTTTCCTTGGTTGGCTGGTGGGAATGGGAATAGAGGCCAGGAATTGGGCCAGGAGTGTAGTAGTTAATGTAATTGTGGTACACGCTTGAAAAATAAAGAAGAAAGAAGTACAAAAACACGTGGAGATTTATATGTTTATTGGGCATGTTATTTATTTATGAACATCACAGACCTTACAGGGCTATGCCATTGACTGAAAAAAAAAATAATTGCTTTTATGGAATTAAAAAATGTATCCGAATAAATGTCCTGTGTAGTGTAATAACTTATTCTAGCTGTGGTTCATATAGGCGGTTGAGAAGTAAATAAAAAGGCCTCAAGCATAGCCAGAAAATTTTGTGTAAATGGGGAAATAAATTTGATTTGGAAAGCAGTTTCAATTTTAAGCTTCCATGAAGGAAGACAAATTAAACATTTTTAAAGATATTAACCGTAACTGTATCCCTTTAATTTTGTATCCTTTCTTTTAAGTAAGATACTCTGAATCCATTTTTGTTCAAGGAGACAGATTTCTCGCAGTAATCAGTTTTGCTTTTAGCTCTGATTTTTAAAGAATAAGTGATAATGGCGCACATGCTTGAGGGTGTGATTAGAACGCAGCATTAAAAGGCTTTTTAGGACATCGATGGTTGAAAAAGGAGCTCTGGAGAGGTCTGCATTTGGCAGCTGAGCGTGAATAAAGCATACCTTTGAAGTGTGGGGTGAAGAACAAGTCGCTTAACCCTTTCCCATGAAATACCTTCCAGTGAAAGTTAAATCTAGGTGTTTTCTTCAGGCTCATCTGGGAGTTACACATTAAATCTCTCAGCCTGTGTGCGGTCTGTTCTTTCCCTGAGGGAATCCTGTTCCTCTAAAAGACCACCTGTCAAGAGGATATGTTAGAAAGACTTGGCTGGTTGGAGTAACTTACAGTACAGGGTTTTTGGAGTGCCTTTGAGTATTTTTTTATTACCTTACAGTATTCTGTGGAGTATGGTGAGGAAACTTCATGAAATGCTGAGAATGCACATTGGTAGTAAGTTAATTAAATTGTCTTTTTTTTATAATCTTCTTAAGGAACTTATTTTCTGTTCAGTGTCTTTAAAACACACACAAACGGTTGTTCAAACGCAAATTCCTGGATATAAAATCTGCTTTACTTGCCTAAATTTTAGGAAATTATTTAGCTGGTAGAATATATTTTTGTAAGTTCCAGACATCTAAAAGTGTAAGAAGTTTTTGCTTTTGTCTGTGAACACCTTCACCCAACTTATATCGATCCACATCAGTCTGCAGATGACTTCTTGTCTATTTAATATCAAGTGATCTGTTGTGTGAATGAGCAGTGAAACTGGTGCAAAACTCCTGAAGCTGACCTTCCTTTAAAAATTATAGCTAAGATTATAGCTTATATGTGTGTGCCTTTTCCTTTAAAAATTATAGCTAAATCTCTCATTTAAAGGAGATTAAAGAAATATCTCCTTTAAGCGAGATTGTATCAGCTTTTGCATCTCTTAAACAATGCATGTACAGCCAGAGGGTGAAACACATTATAATACCCTGCTAATTGCACGAGTGTGTGTGCGAAAACTCTCTTGTTATGAAAAATCCAACAAAAACAAGCCCTAACTCCCTTCTAATAATACCACTCAATTCCCATTTCTCACTGCAAGGGCAGCCTGTCGCCCCGCTAACGGGGCAGGGTGTAAGGTGGTCTGTAAAGGACAGCACTATCAATTCAGACTTTGCACACAGGGGAAGAAAAGGCTCATGTAAAATTAAGAAATTAGGGTCCTCAAATCAGCAAGCTGTGGTTATCTCCGCTTGAGGCTTTGTTTTGAGCTGGTTCTCTGCAGGTAACTGGTAGGGTGAGGCATTTGGAGAGAAACAGTTCGTGTGTTACCTAAGAGCCCTCTAGAAGAGATTAATCCCACCTATCCCTCTCCGTATTCACTGGACAGAGCCGGTGCGACTGACTTAGATCATATTTGACATACGCTTAAGCTGTCATCAGTACTGAAAAGCAGTCTGTCTGTCTGCCCCTTTGTCTCACTACTTATTTTCCTGCTTTCTGCTCCCTTGTGCCAGCACAGCCGTCTGCACGGCCACACGGCGAGCCAGATCTCCGAGCCCAGCAACACCCCTTACCCAGGTTAAGCGTGAGATTGGAAAATTGACTTTTAGGCTACTAAAGTTAGACAAAATGATTTAGCGTTTGAATAATTTAACTTCCATTAAGAATTGTCACAAAGCTTTAAAATGTATTTTGAACGCGTTGGTGAACGCCACCTGTGGCAGTCAGGAGCCGCTCTGGAAGACGAGCTCTGCAGTCTGTGATTGGGGAAAGGACTTCTGTTTATTAGGCGAGGTCCCTGGGGAATCTAGAACATTACCTTCGTCCTGTCTCACTTGTATTTGAGGGTTTATAATAGTAGAATTGTTAAAGCAGCTACTTTGCCATGCTTAAAAACTCAGTATATGTGTATAAATTTCCTTTTATTCTTAATAAGAAATCTATTGTTAGATGTGCATACATATATCGTTTTGTTTTGTTAATGATCTCACACGTTATGTGTGTGCTTTCCTCACCTCTCCCCCTGCTGCCTAGTAATCCATTCAATGTTGTTGCTCAGTTTTGTCGTGTTTTAGTAGAGACACACTGGATCTGATGGCCTGCTCCTGTGTGTGAACTTCATGTACCCAATCAAACACATCCCAGATAAGTGATCTGGTAACTGCACACCCTCTCCCTGCCCTTTCACTTCAGGCTTGGGAATCTTTTGGTTTTGTGAACTTTTCTAAAGGATTTGTTATTTCCTCCCGTGCTCAACTATATTTTGAGATATGCCAAGATGTGATTGATTGTTATTATAAGAGTATAAAATGCCTCTAAGCATTTGCCAGGCAAAAGCAGAACTCTTTTACCTATTAACCTCAGTAGTTTTATTTTAAACTGTTTGTGGCATCATGGATTTATTGCAATACTGTGTACTTAAAAAGTGGTATATTGGGTATCACATGCCCTTGAATATGAGCTGCATTATTTGGTTAAAAGTGGTATATCAAATATGCTTGGGTGAGCAGCTGAAATGCTTGTGGGACCAGGTTTGTTACATATCTTAGAGTAAGACTTTCTGGAAAACATCTGCGTGATTAAGAGTCAAGCAACTGAGGAAAAAAGTTCACTGATGACTAAGAAAAACTTGGAAAGTAATCCTGTGAAGTGCCCCCCGTTCTGATAAGTTCTGATGTGGATTTATAGGTATTCTCTATAAACACAAGGGAAGGTTCACTTCCCTCTTAGAACAAACTCCATGAGCAGTTTCCCACACCGCCCCCGAGAACATTCTTTCATTATCTTGTTTCTGTGTAATAATTGCCATGGAGTAGTCACAAACTTGTTTTTCTACCAGTTGAAACTATAGAACAATGCGTATGTGTTGACCTGGATTCAGAGAGAGAAAAAGTTACCCTTGGCATAGTCTCCACCTTGAAAATTTGCCATCATAGAGGGTTGCTGAACACTTATAATGTGTAATTGAAAAGGCTAAATGCCTGCAAGGATTCTTGGGGAGTACTGGTTTGCTAGTGAAAAATGTTACCTGCAAAGTCGACTTGGTCATTAGTGACACGGGACTGAATTACAGCTGTAGAGAAAGGTATAAATGTTCTGGTCGGTTTGACTATCTTTTAAAGAAAAGATAAAACAAAAAATATAGAAAACAAAAAATATAGTTGTTCTTGTTGTATAATGGGCAGGTTTAGATTTATTAGTGAATACAGGACTAGATATGGAAGAATTAAACAAGAATGACTGTAAGTGCCGTGCAGCCCTTAGTCCAGAACACGTGTAATACCTTCTGGTTAGGTGCAGAAGGCTCAGCTGTCAGCCTGGTTGTGGGTTTGATGATTTGGTGTGAGCCCAGGTTAATTGTACTGACAGACTTGTAATTGCTGTGAAAGCAAAATGTGTGACTTGGTTTAAGAGTATTAAAAGTAGCTTTTTGCAGTGGGTTATAGAGTGTAATAAAGAATCTTAAATGTTTGGGTGTTCTCACATAAACTTTGGAATCATACAATTCTTAGAGGCATGATTAAAGCCAAACTAGGTATTCCTTGGTATTTTTTCCCCCTCCAAATTTTATTTATTAACTTATTTTTTGCTCCATACATAGATATAATTTTTTGCTAAGTTATTTTTAGTTTAAATCTTGGTGTCTTATCTCTATCCCCAGCTACAGTTGATGTTTAATAAGTGAAACCTTTGCAGACTTCAGTAGTAGCTTGAAAGAGTGCCCCATTGACTCGGTGCTGAGTGATGGATAGATTCCCTGCCTGCTGTTCACTTTACTGCCAGATTCACCTGGGGTGTAATACCCTAACAAAGCCGAGCAGGGAATTGAAATGTGTTCTTATGAGAACAGCAGTGACTAAAGCTGCCTTTCTAGTTGTTCTCTCAATTAGCTCCTAGGAGATTTCCGTGCTTTTCTAGTTTCTCTTGGGGATATGTGACCTGATAGCGTATTGCTATAAATAATTATTTTACTGGTATCAAAGTGGGTACTGTACACAAACAGAAAGCAACATTTTCATCATCTTTTGTGGATGCTGTAAATAACCAGTTTTTCAGACAGGCTTTTTTTCTTTCTCTCTTTCTTTCCTTTTTCTGTTCTTCTTTGGAATGCAGTCCTGACTTTTCTGATCTTCATAACTTTGATTGTTAGTTTTGTGCTCCCCATTGAAGCTGAATTGGTAGTGAGCGGTATAAAGCTCCCAAGCTAAGGCAGGGGGGTGAGGAGCAGTGTGAAATTGTGGCAGCTGTGGGGGAAAGAGTAGGGAATTGCTTTCAAGCTGGGTATTGCAGGTGATCATTACTTGTTTGTAGAAGTGGGTTATTTAAAAGAAAAAAGAAACTGGCCTCAAATGTATTTGCCACAGCAACCCCATTTAACTCCTTCCTTTATCAGAGACTACAAGAAGAGCACCAGGAAAAGTCTGTTCACCTAAACTGATTTTTGCTGTATGGAAGCATTTGAAAAAACAGAGAGCAGACATAGCAGTCCTTGCTTACACAGCTGTGATGAGGTTTGACAGTTCTGCAATGCATTTAGCTCTTTTTGGTTTTTAAATGGGTCCCGCAGCTAGTGAAAATGAGTGTTGATACATCTGTGGTAGCTATCAATATAAATCAGGGTTTTGTATTACTTGATTAAAGACCGACCATTTTATCAAACCTTTCACACTCGCTAACGAGGCCACGTGAGAGCTACACACATGGGAGAGAGTAAGCAGCAAGGGGACGCTGATGGTCACCGGCATCGGTTGCCTGATTGTGTTCTGACTTAACAGGATTTAGTATTCCTGGGTAAGTGTCGTTGTGGATACTGAACTGAAGAGCTGTGGTGCTTTGAGGGGCAAAGCGCCGTCACTCTGGCTTGGGAATCAGTACTCAAAAGTTTTAATTCTATACCTTCAGTCAGAGAGAAAAAGATGGATATCCATTTCATATTTTTGGGGTAGTGGTTGAAAGGATTTTTAGGCATTCAGCAATTACTTTCATATCCATGTAATCTCTCTAAGATAGTATTTTAAAATGTTTTCCTTTTTTTGATAAAGGAATTAGGAAGGAGGTTAGACAAAGTACAAGCTTAATACCAATAGGAAAAAAAGAAGTTTTGCAGTTTGTATTACTGTTCATGTGTAATTAACATAGATTTATGAGAACTTTAATTTGGGCAACTATAAACTGCCTCATGACTTCCTGCAGAGCAGATATAACCTTGCTCAGCTGTAGGTGGTCAACATTCACGTCCTAAAATTTATTTTCAATCTGAACTAGTGTTTGTAAAAGCTGACTGTTGGATTCTTGTGTTTGTATGTGACTCACATAATTCTGTAGCAGTACAGCTGAAGAGAGTGTTTCAAACCCATAAAAATTCCTATTTTAGGTGTCTTTTTACAATTACCTCCACATCAAACTCTCTGTTTTTCATTCATCTATTGGAACTCCAGAGATGACTTTCTCTGAATTTGTGTCTTGGATTCAGATTTTTAACTTTGAATATATTACTTTCCCAGTCTAGACCCGTATCACCTCCATGGCTGCTGGTAACACAGCTCATAGGCAACTGGGAGAAGCAGGAGGTGTGCATTTGGCTGTGGTTTCAACATGTAGATGCCATTTGATTTAGGTGATGAGGTCAGACTGCTTACTTTAAACAGTTGTTACGGCTTAATTTAAAAATCGTCACAGGCACAACTACAGAGGCAGTGTAATTGAAAATCAGTGAATGCAGTAACTATATTTAATGTTATTCTGTATTTTAACATTTCCATCATTTCAGTGTGAGAGGAGTACTTCTGTTCTTTTAGAATAATGTATTGAATTTCAGACTTTGCCTGAAAAAGTTTTGGGTTACTATTCTAAAACTGAATTCTGTTATTCTGTTTAAATATTTCATTAGCATTTGGAGTGACTATTTTAATCTATAATTCAATTAAAAGGACACCTTCTGAGGTCTTCTGGTAATTTTGTGTGGAGGTACGGCACTATCTGAAGAGTTTACGTGAGTGTAGGTTATAGTTTTTAATAGTTTGATTTTTAGACTAATGAAAATGTTAGCAGTTCTTTAAATTTCATTTTATTAGATAGGACTGTGTAAATAGATTTGATATGGTAAAAATCAGATGTTTGTTCAGTCTATGCATTACAAGCACACTGTACGTAATATTCAAATAATTTGTGTGAAGTTTAGTTTGACAAGTAACTGGTCATTAAGACAGAGGCTTCGAACAGGGCCGTTTTCACGGGAGGTTGGAAGCTGCCTCCGGAGCTGTTCGTTATCGGTCCAGCCTGAGCTTCGTTAGCGAATACCGATGGGATAACCCGCGCGTGGGGGAACCAGGGGAGCTCAGCCCAGCAAGCCTTTTGGCAACAAAGAAATAAAAGCATTCCTCTGTAACAGGCTTCAGCACTTATCTCTGTTCTCTGGGACTGTTTGTGCTGAACCGAAGCAGCTGCTACCCTGAGTTAAGGGAGAACAAACTCAACACGGCGTGAAATTACTGCACTTCCATTCACTTCATTAGAGTTATGTTGTTACCAGCTACAGGCATGACTGGTCTTTGCATGAATAATAACAAGAAATGCTACTTTGTGAGTTTTACCTTAAAACATTAACAAGACGCAATGCAAACTTTGAAACCATGTGTATTATGGTCCGTCTAATAATATATATTATTGTGTTTTTCTTGTGGATTGCTGGAATAATATTTATACTTATAAGATTTGGAAAAAGGCAGATAGGAAGTTTCTAAACGAAAACATGGCTAAAGGCTGGCTATTAAAAATAACTCCGAAAGGTCTTGAGTGTAGGTTCCCAAAGCAGTGTTGCTGCTACTAGAACGTGCAACCTCTGAGGTGTTTATCATGGGGGAGGAGAACCAGTACCCAAATCCACACGTGCCAAGTGGATGATTCCCCCTTGCTCAGTTAGAAATGAACCAGCAAGCAAGTGGAAACTTGTTTTGGTGTTTATTCCTCTTCCAGCAGATCGGTTTCATCAGGTTGAATTTCAGAAACAACTCTGTCGCCTGCCTTAATTTCAGTGTCATCTTGTTGTGCTGCTGCAACAGTGAGACCTGAACGTGGCTGAAACTCCACCATGTGCAGTGCAGCGGGGCCGCTTTTCACCTCCGCATGCTCAAATCCCTGGTGCACTTTGTCTGAAAAGCCTTCAGGACATTGGTAACTCGGGAACACCTGAAGAGCAGAGAGGACTCACACATGCTTTGCCAGTGCAGCAGTGTAGGATTTTCCTCTTATTTTAACTGTACTGTTGAAAATAATGCAGCTGAGGAAGGTGCTTGTGGTCTGCCTAGGTATTAACAGTCATTTGAGAGGAAATTTCGTGTTGTCAAAGGTCTCAGGTCTTGCATTTGTGTGATACCTCGGTGTATCATCATTGCCACCCACTAGTGGAATTTCTTCCATAGCTGTGGACATCCTCTTGATAGCAGTTGTGTGTGCGCAGTGGTCAGCAAGTGTCAAAACCCCAAAGGGAAAAATTAGTAATTCAGTAGCATCTGCAGTGTCATCAGTGAGGATTTTTGTGAATAAAATATTGCAACTTTGTTTTCGTAGCAAGAATATATCCATGTAATTCCCAGGAATCAGCAGGTTTTAAGTTTTCTTTTACAGGTTAGAGGTTTGGTGGATTTTTTTTTTTTGTTAAAGCTGGTAAAAACTTGGCGAGGGCCAGAAATGCCATCTCATAAAGAGAACACCACCACTAATTAGCTGATCAGTGGTGCTTGACCTTGTGAGCAGTGGGAACTCTCAGCTCATGCTGGGATCAAATTTATATGAGTTTATGAGCCCCTGCCTGGTACTGGCCCTGCTGTGTGTTGTTCAGAACCTGCCGCTGCTATAATCTTAAAGCCACGGGCCAGCCTGAAATGTCCCTGCTCGTGATGAATAGTACCTTGTTCTGCAGACAGACTCACTGAGGGTCCCCGTCCTCGGTGAATGCAGTTACTGTACAGGGGGAGGGAGGATATTTCGGTCTGGCCCACGGCGAGTGCTGAGTTGCAGGAACAGTGGATTTGCTGTAGCTCTTCCAGTTTTCATTCCCTTTCTTTCCAGTTTAGGCTGGAGGCAAGAGGCAAAGGTCCTGGAGAAAATAGGAAACATATTGTGAATTAGAAGGCCTTTTCAGATTCTTTTAAGCTCTGTGTTTCCCACCACAGAAGTAGTCTTGTATCAACTTTCCCGAATCCCCCTCTGCCCCTTCTTTATGATATAAGTGCGCAGCGGCTACTAACAAGTGTTGTACTCGAGTGTGTGGGTAGTTCTGCTTTGACCCCCGAGGACTAGTATCAGTGGCTGCTTCTGACTTTTTGGATTGATTGAATTGTTTTGTATTTTGAAGTCAAGGCAAAGATTTGATTACCCCATTCTGATTTTTTATTTAGATACTTAGAACAGCATGGATGTGAGATGAAGGCGGCAGCCTTCCGTGTTGTCTGTAGGAGAGTCGCGTGATGGATAGAAAAGCCAGCTACTTTTTAAGGACACATGTAGTCATCAGGGTACATAGCTGGATGTAGATTCTTATGTGCTTATGGCGTTGCACTGAGAAGAAAGTTATTTTGGTCATCCCAATAAAAATCTGCAGAAAAAAATGAAGGTTTCCTAACAAGTGAAGATCTAGAAACCCTGTTTTGTCGTGGGGTTTGAGAGGCCTCACCTGAAAAACCATGATTGGAACTTGCTCTAGTTTTATGGTTCTCATTATAAAATTCTATTTTCAGAATCTAATTACTTTAAATTAAAATACTTGCCATGGGTAAAGCACCTTATAATTTCTGCACTACTATACTTGCATCCCCTAAGCTCGATGGGAGAACGACAGGTATCATGCCTGGTTTACATTTGTGGAAACTTAGATACCACGTGCTGTTGCTTCTCCAGATGTAAAGTGATTTAGTGATAGATCAAGTCATAGTCTTACACTTGCCAGGGTTCTGTCAGAATGGGATTATTAACTTTTTTTGCCCTCTTAGGAAGAAGAAAGCAGTAGACCCGACAAAATCAAATCTGTGTAACTGAGAAAAAGTTTTACTCTTAATAAGATCTTTTTTGGGAGGTGAAGGAGAGTTGATTGTCTCATCTGCTCCTCGGCTCAAGGTGTTGATCTAACTTTGAGCTACAGCGTATGCCAGTGGCAGGCAGTATACGCGCTGAGGTACGTGTGTCCAGCCGCTCAACAGCTACCAGGCTTGCCTGGGTGTGTGTATGTGTGCTCTGATCACAGAACGGTCACACTACATTAAATACAGACTCTAGTACGGTACATAATGCCCTTCGCTTAATACTTTTTTCCCAGAAGTGTCTTCGCATTGTTTTGACTCACCGTCTAAGTTGAGAATGATAAGAACTCTAAAATACTCTTTTCTGATTTAGAAAAAAATGTCTAACAGTAGTATGTGATGTTCTAAATCTTTTATTCTGTAGGTCAGTAACAGATCCACGAGATGGAAAGAGAGTTGCACTCAAAAAGATGCCCAACGTCTTCCAAAATTTGGTCTCTTGTAAAAGGGTCTTCCGGGAGTTGAAGATGTTGTGTTTTTTTAAGCATGACAATGTAAGTAAATTCAAAGTAATTTTGAAGTCTTTGATAAAACCTAATTGTAAAATGGAGCTATATATAACAGAATTATTTTTTTCTTGTAAGTTACAGAATATCTAAAATGCTTTAAAAGCTCTCTGATTTTACAGTTGTCAGATTTCCTGGAAACTCAGATATTACTGTTGCAAACACTATAAAAAATGAAATTATCAAGAATCTAAGGATATTCATAATTTCCCTTGCAAAATGTTTGCAAATGGACAGGCAATACACTTCCACCTAATCTTATTTTAGGCTTTAGATAAATGTCAGTCTGCACAAAGCTATGTCAGCTGGAGATGCTTTTGCTTCCAAGCTATTTCTTACTCCATATTCCTCTCCCCTTTGTTGGAGTTTATTGTGCTCTGAGTTCTTCTAGCAGAGTGCTTGTGCAAGCACTCCCAAATCTGCTCTAGGTAAAATCAGCTAGGTTAAGTTAAAACGTTTAAAATATTATTTGAATTGACCCATACCGTTGTGACTGAAGTGAATCAAAAAGTACTTAGAGAAACTGTTCCACAAGTGCAACTGTGGATGTGGTAACCTCTCCCACTGAGGAGCAGTAACGAGCATCTTGGGAGTACTGTCTCCTAGTGGGTTGGGATCAGGAAGTATCTGTTTCAGAACCTTACTTCACTGGTTTTCCTCCTGGTTTAAAGTTTACCTTTTTTTCTCTGAGGGTATCGTATTCCGAGAAAGATTTTATTTGTGGTTAAGCACTGGATCCAGATAAGTGGTGGTGTTCGTGGGGGACTGCCTTGCAAGCCTGTACCGGATTGCAGAGTCCCCCCTCCACCACTATCCAGTCCTTGGGAGACAGATTCTGGGACAAGATTCTTTTGAACTCGTACCTTAAACTGCTCCTCACCAAGGTCTTCATTATAGAGAAGATTTTACTGAGGACTATAAGATTAAATAAAAGCATCTCTGTAAGCAGTCAGAAGTTGAGCCTGATAACCACTGAAGTTTGTGTACTTCACCTAAATGTCGTAGATGTTCCTAGGACAGGATCTAAGAGACTACACCAAGGCAGTATTTTTTCCTGTGAGAGGATGTAAATTCTCTGCTGCTGCTTTTCTACCCTTTTGCTTTGCACAGAGAGCTGAGCTGCTGGTTCAGAATGTGAACAGCTTTGGGTTTTGTAATTCCCATTTTGAAGCGGTGTATCACAAAACTCTGAAAGGTGAAAGGCAGAACAAAGTGTAGTATCTTTTGCCTTTGGACTTCTTTGCTAGAATTACTTCTTTCAAATATTTTATGGTTATATATATTTTTGAAATAAACCGATTTTTATTGGGTAGGTAGATTTAAGCTTTTAAGCTAGTACATGAACAGCTGGAAAAAGTTTTCTTGAATTCAAAAAAAAAAAAAGAGACAGACCCTGAATGTACAGAATGTCTGACTTGGTGGGCTACTAAATTCACATATCTAGTGAGACAGAATGTTGGTCTGTCTGTGTGGGATACAATAAAGCTACGCTCTGTAAGGAAGGTGCCATCTGACTGTCTTTTTGAAAGGGATTTGGTTTTGTTTGACTGGGATAGGTCTTGATCTTGTGTGGTGTTTCCTAGGTACTCTCTGCCCTCGACATACTCCAGCCTCCACACATTGACTATTTTGAAGAAATGTATCCTAAATGTAAAATAGAGCATCTTACTTGAGGTAGGTGTAATTTTCATTAGCTTAGAAACTGCAAGTAGTTGGTGGAATCTGTGCAATAGAACGACGACAACCTTGAGCATGTATCTGAACAGCTTTATTTAAAGAAGTGAATCTATACTATCAAGAACTCTTAGTTAATGTTAACAGTGTAACTAGTTGGGTTGTGGCTTTCCTTGTTCAGCCTCTAGCTCGATCAAGAAAACAGATTTCACACAGATATATGTGCTGTTTAACACGTCGCTGATACAAAGGTACATGCTGTCCATGGGTAACTGCGTTAGAAAATTGAATTTTAGTACATAACTTGACATGAGAATGTCATGTTTTGTTCTGGTTTTTTCCTTTTTCGAAGTTCGTTTGGGTTATCTTCTATTTTGGGGGTGGGAATTTCTGCGTTCTTAAATCGTGAAAAGTCAGTCATTGAGCTGAGTAGGCTCTTACTGACTCTTGTTGGAAGAGAAGTAGGGTGACTCAAAGCAGGTTGTCTTAGTACTTACTCTAGTTTTTAAATTGGTAGAAATTACTCTATTGCAGTGATTTAAGTAAAGATTTTCATGGTATAGAGAAAGTATCTAGAAATATTGTAAGATTTAGAACAAAAAATTATTTTAAATAGGGGTAATTCTGTTCTCTGCAGAGACTTTACTAGCTACAGACCAAGAATCATAATAAAGACTGTCTGCCTAGATTAATCCCACTGTCTGTTCTCTTCTTTATGCTATTTCAAAAATTTAGCATGCTAAGATCCATTCTTCGAGAAGTTTTTTAGCTAATAAAAAATGAACTCGATAATTAGCACTGAATAAGAGTATTTGTTTGTATTTTATTTTTTATGTATGTAGGAAAAAGCTCTGCACCAGACTCCTGCCCGTAACAGTTTTAAGATTATTTGCAGAGCTTTATGAACTGTTCAGATATTTTTACAACATCCTGTTAGTAACAAAATATCCTTTGTAAACTTCAGTAAAAATGGTATTTTAGAGAGCAGATAATCAAATATCCTAACACACTGACATTTCCGTCATCAAATCAGCATTTCAGTACAGGGATCTGCCGTACAGCTGGGGTCAGCTAATAGACTTGTGTGTTTTCTGTGGAAAACCCCAAAAGCAAACACTGAAAATTAAACTCAGTGCTGAGTAGTTGAAAGCGAACACTTGAATCGTAGCATGCTCAGTTACGTGTCATCTCATACTGCTGCTGCTTCTACAGCTTTGGTTGCAGTCTTTCAGGTTTATAATTCACAACCAAATTATGCAAATAAAAACTTCCTCCCAAAACCAAAATTGTTACCAAAGTCTCCTTGTAAGTCAGGCAGGGCGTAATGAAATGTCTGTTATAACCTTATGCAAGACACCTGCCAATCAATTTTCATCTGAAAATGTATGCATATGCATTCAGGAGCATATGTAAAATGTTCTGATTGAGGATTTGCATTTATTTTCTAAAATTATATAGTTTTTATACAACCATAATTGGGACCTGAGAGCTTTCTGTTACCTGGGTGCACAGTAATAGTTAGGTTTAAAAAAAAATTAATGCACTGTCCCATGGACGTCCACGTCGTGTTCTGCTTATCCTACAGTAGCTCTGCTGTGTCGGTGTCAGTCTCCAGTGGAGCTGCCTGAGGTGTGAGTGCACCAGCTCACTCCTATGGTTAGACTTTGGAAGGTTGGTTTTTAATTACTGATGGGTCTTAGCTGCTTTTTTGTATGACCCACTTGACAAGACAATTAATGGGTGGAAAATTGTCGTTCTTTGTTTTTAGATAAACTGAACTTTGTGAAATATGGTTTGATCTATTTATAATACCTTGAATTCACTGGTGAAGAAAGTAGGTGGATTTTAAACTCTGATTTTAACCAAAGTACAGCATGATTTACTGATTGATAAAACAATTCTTTGGTTGAAAATATTGCTGTACTATACTGGGGCTTTTTCGCAAGAATGTGAGATAAAGCTCTTTAATTTTGCTTTGATATTTCTTTCATGTGAACAGCATATAAGTAGTCTTCAAAAACGGGATTTTGGTTATTTGCACTAGTTCAATGCCCTGATTTTATAACAAGTCATTGTGAGTTATAAATCAGATCTAGGTTAAGGATTACTCCTTCCGTGTAATTGTACAATCAAGAATATTTAAATGGGATAAACTTATTTTTATGAGCTTAGCTCCTGCCAAGCTTTGAATGTAAAACCAGAAATGTTAGTTTCCTTCATGGTTAACTGATTTTAAGTCATTCTGACTAGTATTTTATAGGGCTGTCTTTTTTTTTAATTTGTTTGAATTTCTTGACTCTAATATTGGTAATAGAAGACTATTTGCTTTGTGTAGTCTCCTTTCTCCTTGCTTTTGAAATAATTGCAGTAAGTGCACTTATGACCCTTAAATTCAGTAGCAGAATGAATGAATAGGTGTTTCAATTTAAATGCACATTTTTAATTGCATGTGCTTCTGCTTACTGTGGTATAAGGAGAACTTACTTCAGATTCGTTTTAAGATGATCAGGTAACGATACTCCCTATCTGGGGGACGTAGTTGTAAAAAGTTCTTTTGTTGATCCACTAGTACAGTTCCTAAAGATATAGTGATGCTCCATTTTTACAATAAGGCATGTTGATCAGTGATAAAAGTGTAAGGGATTGAGTTGGCACTGCTTGATTTCCTTTATTCTTTCGAAGGACTTGTAGTGCCCTTTTTGGGGAAAGAAAAAAAATTAGTAAAAGAATGACTAAAATGGTATGAATAATGTGTTGCAAGTAGTAGAGTTAGTTTCGATTATTCAGTGTCTTATAGGTACTAGCAAGAATTGCAAAGTATCTTTTGTAAAGAGAAATCATTATAAACTGACTTAACTTCTACTTTATCATCAAAATTTTTTTGTAGGAAACTGGTGATGAATAAAGGAATTCTAACCTAGTGAGATTTTTGTTTTAGAATGAAAATTCTTTGCAAACTCTTAGATTGAGATATAATTTGAATGTATAATGAGGTTTTAGATTGAAAATCTTTGTGAGCATTTAACATCTTATATGGGTATTGATATTTTTGCCAATATCACCTAGTGCAAAAATGAATAGGTCATGAAGCATATATTATTCTGGGTGTCTGTTTTGAGAAAATAAAGGAAAAAGAGGTTGTTTGTTAGTGAATTTTAGAGGTTTTATGTTCATCATTAAGTTCCTCATTAAGCTGAAGTTCAAGGCTTATCCCCGCAATCATCAGTTTACCTTGGTGGAACAGAAGTATAATCCCTGATACACAAGCTTGGATGATGTTTGGGCTCTGCTGTACGCCTGTTTCCCTAGGTGGGCTGACCTAGCTTTAAAGCACATCAGTTGTAAAGGTAAATAGTGACTCACAGACTTTGCCAGAGCATCTAAAAAGCGTTTCATTACAATTAACATATCTGTTAATTCTTCATTGAATTGATTTGGCAGTGTTAGGTTTACAGTTGGACTGATCTTAAAGGTCTTTTCCAGCCTGAATGATTCTGTGATTTAGAGCTCTCTTTTTTCCAGTTACAAAATCTTCTGCAATTGATTGTCATACTGAGTTCTGCAACTGGAGATACGCAGACGTTCTCGTTTAAGAACTATCCTAAGTTTCTATAGTAACTTTCTGAAAACTTTTTCCATTAAAATGAATATTAGAAGCAGCTGAAAAGACACCCCTTTTGTCAGTCTTGTTGTACTGACTTGGAAAGGTTTTAATCCTAGTAAAAGCAAAGGTGTGCAGCACTTCCTTCCCGTTGATCTTGTTAAGAGGTGAAAGAACAGTTGTCTGACAGATTACGGAGTAAATCCCTCATCTGTGTAGGGTGGAGGAGGGCAGACAGGGACAAGGCAAGATTTGGTTCCTGCAGCCAGTGAAAGGGACAGTGACAACACTGTTGGGGTACCAAGCAGCATGTGCTCAGGGTTCCTGTTCCTTCACTGCATCCTTAGGAAGGGTTTCCTTGTCTTACCCTTCTGAAATGTCATTGCGGCAAGTTCCTCTGGGCCAGCGCACGAACGAACGGAACAGGGACCTCAAGGATTAAGAGGATTAGTATAGTCTGTGAAGGCCACGCATTGCCGGTTTGCAGCTGGTAACAACAGTTTATGCTGTTGGGTCAGGCAGAATTGTGACTTAGATTCTCACTAGGTATTCACGGGAACAGAATGACTTGATGTACCTTTGACAGGTAGCGGAGGCATGGTGGTGGTGGTGTCAAACCAGTAAATGGTATGGGAGAGAGTCCTAGGTGTCTGCTTGAATGAACTCTGCCAAAACGGCTTTGTTCTCTCTGTAACACGAGGACCTTCTGCAGCGTGTTAAAATTTTGCTTTATTCAGCTGTAAAGTTGTAATACCTTTATTCCAGTATTTGCAAAATCTAGTTGGATAATACTGCCTGGAACTGAAAATGTTTTCCCTAGTATGCATTGATATAAAATTATTTCTGTTGAGAAGATTGTGTACACATGGGAAAATACCAGGAAGGTTTTAAAGTTGAATATCACATATTGTCAGCAGTGATCTTTCAAGTAGAATCTGCTGGCAGTATGTGCCTGCTGTCAGTGATTCAGTAAAAATGTCTTTTTTGTTTTTTTCCTGACTCCAAAACCGTGTCCCCTCCAAAAAGCTTCTGCTTTTCCTTGTCTGTGGTCTTTGACACGTGCCATAGATTGCCATTTCTACATTGCATAATTAGAGGTGACTTGATATAAGTAAATATACTCATACCAGTAATTTTACCTAGAACAGAAAAGTCAGCAAATTTTAAACATAAAAATAATTTAGACAGGCATTAGTTTCATTAGGGTTTTTTGAATAATCATTGCACTATTTTTACATGGACCAAGTCTTCTTTTCATCTTTTGGGTATTGATGCGAAATGAGGATGTTATAGAAATATTTCTACTAGAAAGCTCGAAAGTCTGCAAAGAGTTAGAAGAGAACAGAGGTGGCATCACAAACTAAGCTTGACATGATCCTAACGTAAACCAAGAAGAAGTAAAGTATACTAAACCAGGAGAAAACCCATTGTCCACATTTTATAGAAAATCCTGAAATATATAAGGAAGAGTTTTGTTTGTTTTTTTTTTTAAAAAAAAAGCGTGTTTCTTACGCTATTGTGCAGCTGGACACCTCCACTCCACTGTTAGCATCCAGCTAATCCACCTACCCCTGAACTTGTTCACAGAATGCTGGCCTCTTCCCAGAAAAACTGTCTGTAGAATTGAATTTTGAGGTGCGCAGAGCCCGAAGAAGGAAGGATCCCAGTCAGTGTGAGAATACCACATCACAGAGCGCACTTTATTCCTTTTTAAAATTTGCCTGTCACTTTGTAAAGTTCCCCAACGCAGCCGGTCTCCCAGTCAACAGAGTAAGCGAAGTTCTTTGGTGCCCTGCATTTGCCTCGATAATTATTCTGAAGCAAATTGGTGCATTTGTAGTTGTAATTTTATACAGCTACTTAACTAATTACTGCTGTCAGAAGCAATTTTTATCTGGTAGTAATGTTCAGCTTAGCTGTGTGTTACCGCTCCAGTGACCACCTCATGGCCAGCGTACTTTATGGGTCAGCTTGGAAAAGAAAACTGCAGGTACCTGTTGGAACAGCTGATTGAAATCCCGTGGGGTTTTCGTAGTTTGTTTTTGCTAAACATTCCTAGTACTGGCCGGAGTAAAGCCATTGACCCGCGTGGGTACCAGCTGTTTCAGAAGCTGCCACGTTGGTAAAAGGCAGGAGGATCAAGCAAGTGCTGCTGTCGCTCGTGTTTAGAGGCCCTCATTAAATTATCTAGAGACAATAATCAGATAGCTGCTGTTCAGGGTAATGGCACCTCTGAGCCCCTGTCAAGAGAGCTTTGCTTAATGCGCAGCAGACCTGGAGTGGTGCAGGTGCCATTTCAGGCCCTCATTTAATTTAAGCTGCTTTAGTTGGCATGGCAACTAGTTGAGGCATCTGGGAGACATTATGCTCGGGATTGAGATTTAGGAGGATTTGCGGCATGGCAAAACAAAAATCTTATCATAATAAAGTGCAGAGTAATGCTTTTGGATTTTTTTAATGGTTTACATTAAAGATGAAGTGTAAAGACTCATTGCAGCCATAATGTAAAAACCAAATTTTTAAAGGCTGGTATAAATATTTAAGAGTGCCTTTGCAAAAGGAAAAGAAAAATTAGAGGACTAGAAATTATGGTGCTGCAGGGTTGTTTTATTTTCTTCATGAATTCTTTATGAGTGCAATTTTAATTCGGGGGGTTTTTTGGTCAAAAAGTTGGCAATATTTAATTTATAAAGTTAATTTTTCTGTGGTGTGCTGATGGCAGATGAACAATTTGGCTGATAGGGGTTTGGCCAGACAGGGTTTGCAGAGCAACAGATGGAAGGAGCACATTGGTTAGGTAGAGATGAAAGAAAATGTAAGTTTTCTCTAGACTGTTATGAGCGCAGCTTGACCTGTGCCAATGAACTGGAGATAATGGTAAGAACAAGGAGAAGCTTCTGCTGAAGCTGACTCGCTTACTGTGTTACCAACAGATAAATATCGTAACTGGAGTCAGGGTTTGCTGTTATATTTCAGGCTTGGTGTGTAGCAGAGCTGGTTATGAAGAGCACTGACCCACCTGGTGGGCTCCTACAGGGTGATGGTGAGATTTAAAAACCAGCCCAACCCCAACCCTCAGCACTGAGCCGGGCAGCTTCGCTTTCGGAGGGAAGGGCAGGACGGCACACTCGTAAACATACCTGCGCGAGGTCGATGAGTTCACGCAGTGCCTGGAAACCCCGAGCCCTCCTGCAGCGGGAGGGCAGAGCTGCCCACCCTGGGCCCCGCGCCGGGGGCACCCGGCAGGGCTGGTGCCCCTTCCAAGGGATGATTGGGGTGGGTTTGGAAGGCTTCAGCGCTCACTGCTGCGTTCCCTCGAACTGTGAATGAACCTGGCACACCGAGGGAGATGCTGGGTGGGGGCCCAGGATTTCCAGCTCTCTCCTTGATCTTCTGCATGACCTTGGCAGCACGCACCAGCTCTCTGCCACGTTTTTGTCTGGTTTGAATGCTGCAGGGCTTGGCGTGGCTCACAACGCTCGATACCTGATGCAGGGCGCTCGGTGAGGCGTTTGGTACCTTGCTGGAAAGCAGAAGTTCAGTTGGTGTATGGCTACCGCGTTTGGCCTTCTTCAGCCACAACCTCAGTCATACCAGAGGTCTTTGTTTCAAATATGACTGCTAAAGGTAGCTTTTAAAGCAGAAACGTTTCTTAATCATCAAGCTTATTTGTTGTAAAAGTTGAAAATTCTCAGTATTGCAAGTTCAGTCCCTCCTGAAAGTCGAGGTGCTGTGGTTTTGCTTTAAACCCAGTTCCGAACCACAGCTCCAAAACCTGATTTCCCCGTGGCGTTCGTGAACGAAGCGCCGTACAGCAGAGGCAGCTTCTCTGCACCTCGGTGGGCTCCTTGTCGCTGCCTGTCCCCGCCTGCCCCGTACAGCCCACGGGCAGCGTGTGTCTGGAGCATCCCGAGGGTTTGTCGTAGGGTGTTTGCGTGTGTTTTATTACCGCAGCGTGTTCAGGAAGTCGACGCTCCGATAGTGATCTTGGGGGCTAAGCTATGCTGCTTCTGCCTTCCGTATTTCCCCACTTTTGAAGCACTGTTTCTGGTATTTTTAGTGCTTCCTGAATAAACGCAACTCCCTTCTTAATCCACACCTTGCCTTAGCGTAAGCCACGGCATATACAACTCTCTGTATCGTCAAGTATTCGTGTAAGTTATCGGTGACCACGACTATTGCCGTGTTCTGCGTGTCTGTGAGTACATGAAATAGCGGTTTCTGTTTATTTTTGTTTAGCTTTTCCTCCAGATAGAAGTTTTTTTTCTTTTTCTTCTCCTGTTATAATTCAGAAGACTTTTATGACCAGGATTTGTATGCATGTGTATATGATGCTTGAGAAGGTAAAATAGTGGGTACTGGGTAGATTTAGGGCAGCATATGTACTTCTAAATGTCTGCAGTACTGATCGTGTAGCAGCCTGCAAGGTACTTTTGATAACTGACTTTCACAGGCTTGCACTTGCCAGTTTGTCTGGTTACACCGTGTTGATGTATGTCCGCTATAAAGATGCTACTTTAGTTGTCTGTAATTTGTGGCTTACCAATCTTAAGGAAAAATGTAAAGGTTTCAAGATGCCATTAATTATATTAAAATTTTATTTTCTTTTCTGAGTCGTAGTTTGACTTTGGAATAATTTTGTAACAACTACCTTAATTGCAAACGCTACTTTATTGAGTAATCTGTTTTCTTTCACAACCCATTTTTTATTTTCATTCTTGTAAGAGTCTGGAGATTTGACCTCTGAAGAAGCTTTATTCTTTTTTACTCGATAGCTCTGACCTGTAAGAGCTCAGATTCCTAGGAGTTAGAGTAAATGTTTCAAGACATTATGTGCTGGACTTTCTGCTTTTGCCTTAACTAATAAATTGAAGATATGTTGTCACTGAATTGATGCAGAGTGACCTCCATAAGATTATCGTCTCTCCTCAGCCACTCAGCTCGGATCATGTCAAAGTTTTTCTTTACCAGATTTTAAGAGGTAATTTTTCTTCTTTTAAATGTGACAAAAATTATGTAATAGTAGTAATTTTTTTCTCTGTTTCTTAATGTTTATTCTCAAGAAATCCTCAACTTGAATGAGTTTCCTGTGGAAACTTGTTCTTTTTATTTCATATTATGAAGCAATAGCAAGCATTAATTGTTCTAGTTATAAGAACGTGGCAGCCCTGCTGCCTTCCATCGTAGTCGTGGGTGAAGATGGCAAGACTCACGCTTCAGCTGCAAAGGCTTTTACAATGGCCTGGTGGGTGGGTGAGTTTTAACAGCCCTCCAGTGCGTTTCGAATCCAGGTACGGAAAGGACGCCTAGACTGAGCCCAATGGATAGATACATGTAACTATGCCCACTTAAGGTATTCTGGAGAGCAGTCTAGTTTAAATTGTTATGGAACAGTCCACTAAAGTTTGATTTTTAGCTAAAACAATTTACCATAGTAGTAATTTTAAACTTGATTTTTTTTAAAGTCCATTTGGAAACTTTTGTCCAAGAAATGAGATTATTGAGCTTGCCTTTTGAACATCTGATCAATGTTCGTCCAGTTGCTTTTCCATTGGCTTTATTTGAGTATTTTCACTGGAATAAGGTGAAAGTAAACAGTCAGTTTTATCTGGTAGTAAATAAATAGTAGATCATATTCATAACGAGCAGAGCAAAGAAATATAAATGATATCCAGAATTAGTATGGGCTGTTCCAGGTCCCTGTTTTGCTAGAAAAAGATTTACAGTCCTAAAGGACAAAAGGCATTTGTGCCTCTGTGATTACTGAGTTTATAGTGACTGGGGGAACGCTCAGAACTCTGATTTCTATCCAAATGGCAACGCAAAGCTGTTGGTTAAAGTTAGTTCAAGAGTTACTTGAATTCTCACTCCATTTGCCCAGGCATTTGACCTGAGCACTCAGTGTTTCCCAGTTTAATGCTATTATTTATTTTTGCTTTATCTGACCCTATTTTATGGCCATTTTTCCATTTTCCATGCTTTGACTGCTCCTGTAGCTCATGTACATGGACAATGTCATGGTGGTGTACTTTCTTCCACTGGACTTTTTAGTGACGTGCTTTCTGCATTACTTAATTTTCTTAAAAATATCAGAATTACAGCTCCAGGGACTGCAAAAGCACGCAGGAGGCAGGGGTTATCTTTCTTTCCTAACCACCTAAATGTTAGAAACACCCCCAATGGCTGTGGTCAGATGTCCTAAGGTCATTAGCTCTAGCTTTGAATTTTTACACTAATAAAGTTAAGGAAAGGGCCTAGGCTTTACTGATTTGGGCCTGTATTCTCTTAGCCTTGTTTTACATTATCTGCTGCTGGCTTATGAGGTTTTAGTTTGAAAAAAGTGATTTAAAAAAAAAAAACCACATGAAAATTAGCTTGGATTTAATCTGAGTTTATTTCTGTTGTTACCTAAGAGATTGTTAAATCAAATTTTAGTGCTGCAGAAGGTAAAATTGTTACTGGGAAACAGAGCAGTAAGAGGGATATGTCAATATTCCAGTGTTGGGATTAGCAGAGTGTCCATGTCATAACCAGGGAGATGATGTTTTGGTTCTGGTTTGCTTTTTTCTTTTTTTTTTTAAAAAAAGACTGCTTAAATTACTGGCTCAGTCTAGTTTATATACTCCAAAAGTTTTATCCTTTCATTGAGCGATTGAGTGTATACTAGAGACTGGAAGTTAGACTCGTATGAAAAACGAGCCAATGGCAAAGTCTTTGCTGATGAGGAGTTGCAGGAAAATGCTGTCAGCCTTAAACTTCTTTGAAAAGGAAAAAAGGTGTTTATTTTAATTTCGTTTAATATTCCAGGTCTGAAATATCTCCATTCTGCTGGCATTTTACATCGAGACATTAAACCAGGGAACCTACTTGTGAACAGCAACTGTGTTCTTAAGGTGCTACTTAAATTTATTGAAAATGTACATATGTATATGCTGTTCATTATAAACCAGATGTTATTTTTTAAACAAAAACATTTAATATGAACAGTTTTCCTGAAAGTCATTTCACGAGGAAAAAAAAATCCCAGAGATTCTTTAAAAATTATAAAGGAAACAAACATCTTCCTTTCCCCTTTTCTCCCTACACTGATTTGCTAAGCAATCTAATTGTGAAAATTTTCGAGTGTTTTCTTAACCCTTCTGGTTCAAGAAATTTTTAAAAATTCTCAAAGCCAAAGTGAGTAGAAGGCTGAATCTTTCTGTAACATTTTGAGGCATATGATGAACAAATGAAATCTGGTTTGGGATGAAATATTGTGTACCCAGAGGCTGGCAATATGTATATTTTATTTTTAATGCAAAGTCTTTTAATCTTTTAGATTATAAATATTGTAATGCCAGCTAAAAATGTACTGTGTTTTCAAATAACATTGTAGAAAGTTTAAATGGATGTGCAATAAAGTAGCATAATTTCTTCCTATTCCCCTTTCCCTTTGCTTATGCGGTTAGAGCAGATTATCTGATTTGTTTAAATGCTGCTTTGGAATTTCCTGCTTCGTTACCAGAAGGTTACCTACTTGAAATGCATTAAGTGTTTTGGTTATTTTAATTTTTTTATTTACCTTCTCAATTTAGATTTGTGATTTTGGATTGGCCAGGGTGGAAGAATTAGATGAATCTCGTCACATGACTCAGGAAGTTGTCACTCAGTATTACCGAGCTCCAGAAATCCTGATGGGCAGCCGTCACTACAGCAATGCTATTGACATCTGGTCTGTGGGCTGCATCTTTGCAGAATTACTTGGGCGAAGAATATTGTTTCAGGCACAGAGTCCCATACAGCAGGTATAATTAAATTTCCCTTTAAAAATTTTCTACTGCATAATTTCATGGAATCAGTTATACTGATGCATTTTGAACCTCAAACTTGCTTTTGTTTTGCTTGGTTACACACAGGCAAAAAAAACAAACTACCCTGAAACACTGAAATGATAGCTTCCAGACAGCACCAAAAGTAGTGGTTACTAACGCTAGCTTTTGAAATGTGTATTTTTTTGTAATCCCCTGTAATCTGCTGCAGCACCAAAGCCTGATGTAGCATTTTATTGAGATAAGGTAAAGGTGATATAACCGGAATCAAGCTTTTTGTAACAACTAATATGAGAAAGGAGTAAGTTTTCTGTCGATATGTAACTGGAGATACAGTGTTGGCACTTGAACTATTTAAACTGCCAGTTAGTAGTGTTGCTCAGACTGCTTCACTTCGGTAACGGTCAAGTGTGTAAGAAGGTATTGAGTAGTTTTTGATGTATAGCTGTGGCTAGGTATAAAACCGTGAGATGCACCAGAATCCTTCATCACCATTCCAACAGCAAGCAAGCTAATATAATATACGTATATCTCTAATAAACTTGAAGTGCTATTTTTACAGTAGATAGAAAATAATGTCTGCAGCAAGATATTAGAGATGGACGTGTTTATACTTCTAAGAGAAGGAACAAGATGTGCTGACATAAACATTTTTATCTTCAGTGTTGCTAGTGTTCATCTATAGATTACAAACTACACAGCGTTAAATTTGTGAGATTACGTATATTGACCGACAAGAACTAAAAACACATTCCAAACTTTGTTCAGGGTGACATTCCAAACTCTGCACTTCTCATGTTTGTGCACGCAGCATTTTCACGGGTTTGGGAGGCATTCTCGTTAGCATGCTCTTTTCAATGTTCGTATATTTAAAATGTTGTTGCGTTGTGTATATGATTTTCCAATGCTGTGCCCTGTCCCGTGGTACCTGTCCTGTCACCGCAGTAGCGTTCCCAAGGAGGGACCTCTAGTCATTCCAGCCAGCGCTGACACCTTGTATGAGCACAACACGTAGACCTCCTCCCAAAATACGCCCCTCTCTCACCCTTGGGAAGAGACTGCAGAGGAGAAAAGCAGTAACGTGATCACAACTACTATTCTGTTGCAGCCTCAAAAACATTTAACATCTCCTGTTTTTCTAATCTTTGATCTTTTGCAACACTGAAGCCAAACGTACGCGTGATTTTAATAGCCTTGGCTATCCTTGAAATTTGAAGTGCAAAGACACTCATCAGATAACTCTAGCATTATGGGGTGGGTTTTTTGGGTGGTGTTCACTTTGACTGAAAAGTTGCATAAAGTCAGGTAAGAGTTCCTAGATCTTCTGTAATCCCTGTGGGTAGAATGGTTTAAGTGGTCACCACATATATCTCCATTATGTTCTGAGAAATTCAGTGCTATTCGAAGGTGGACAGAGTCTGTGGAAGTGCCTTGGGCTAGTCAAGGTTGTGGGCTCTAGCCAGTGCCGTGCCCCTTAGTGCAGACTGTACGCTAAGAAAGATTCTCCTGTGCACCCAGCGGAGCTACCCAGGCCAGCAAACGCTCTGCTGTCAGGGTAGGCAGCAGCAGGCTGGAGTCTTCCTGGGAGAAAAACCAGGGAAGAGATCATTTTAAAACTGACTGTACTGGAATTTTTAACGCATATCTGTGATGAAGAAAGTGAATAAGGCTTTACATTATAAACCAGCCTGGAACTGGTGATTTTGGTATTGTAAACTTTGGATAGTATCATGTTGAAAGTGATGAATATATCGAAGTTGCTTACTCAAGTTAAACTAGCTAACTTTTGATAAGGATTTTGTGGGTTTTCTTACAAAAATAAGAAATTAGGTAATCTATACTGAGACTTAGTCAGAAAGACTTTCAAATACAGTGTTTTCTAACACCTCCTATTTTTGCTTTTTGCTGATACTATTTAGAATAGTTGGCATTTTTGTATGCTACAATCTCTATTTTTTTAAAAAACACATTTTGAAAGGTGCAAATACAAGTTATTTTTAGCTGTATGTCCAGAAACATTTAATACCTCTAATTTTATCTTTGAGTGCATCTGTAGTGCAGGAAGGGTGATCTCTGACCTACTGTCTGGGGGAGCAAATGCCTTTCTCCGCTTGCTTTAGTGACGGGTCTGCACACTGCTCGGTGAAACGCAGGTTATAGAGGGCTGGGGCTCAGCCACCTCCCGAGGTTAGCCAGCTCCTCTAGTCTGATTTTGCTGTTTATTATTTAATCCTCCTTAAAGATAACCGGTCACGTGCCTGAGACCGTGAGCAGGGTCCGCTGGGAAGGGTCAGGGCGTCAGGAAGGAAGGAGAGCGGGCAGGTGCTGCCGGCGCAGCGTGGCCGTGTCCCATCAGAGCGCCTAACAAAGCTTCTGTGGGGTGTTGGAGGTGTATGGGCTGGGACAAGAGGATTCTGTCTTGAGGTGTTAAACAGGAACTTGCAGAAGATCATTACGAAAATTTTTTCAGTGTTTTTTCTTGTAACCATTAGAATAAAGTGTATTTCTATCCCTATCTATATAGATAGATATAAACGTACATTAACGTATCATTGTGTGCTTCAGGAGCAGTTGGCTGAAAAATACAGGTGTTCATGCAGCCAGCGTTCCCTGATAGCTGGTATAATTTATTATATTACTTTTCATATTTTGTAAATACATTGATCTGTTATTATATCAGCTCCATGTCTCTTTTTCTCAACTATATATTTTCCACATCTAAAACCCTCAAGGTTTAGGGATTTTTTCCTGCCTAGTTTTCCATCTCCTCACAAGCGTGGGTACGTTGCTGTCGCTCCCCGTGAAGGGAGGCTCGCCCTGGCCGCGCGGTGCCGAGGCGAGCGGGAGGGCTCGTGGTCAGCACCGCGTTAGGGCGGTGCGTGTGCCTCGAGGCAGTCGACAGCAGCCCCGTTTCACAGTGTTACACCAACAGTCGGGGTGATTTCCATGCATCCAAGGGCTGTATAATGCTGATAATGGGTTTGTTCCCCGAGGAGAGGCTGCAGTTGCTCGTTAGCGCGGGCGGATGGTGCTCACAAGGGAACGCTTGGAACCAGGGTGCTGGTCGCCCACTGACAAGGCGCTTGGTTTTTATTTTGCTTGACTTCCACAGGAGTTTTTTGTTTGGTTTTATTCACTGAAGGAGCATGTGCACACACTTGTGTAGAAATAAGGTGAAAGCGCATCTGTTGCTTTCCAAAATGCCAAAGGTGAATGAGATGTCATTGCATTTAAAGTGGAGACCAGTTTTAAACACAGCATCGTCTTTGCTCTTTTTTAGGTAGCTTTTGTTTTCCTTATAACCAGCACCATTCCTTTTCCTTCCTCTGGTGCTGGACAGATGCTTTTTTTTCTAACTTATTTTTCTCATATATAGGAATTTTTTATATAGTATGTTTGTGCTGTAGTTCTGAGGGGTTTTCCCCATTTTCTATAGTTTTGATGGCAATAATTTTGTGTAAAGTAGTAGTTGACCTGGTTTTTGGGGGGTAATTTTGTGTGGTATATTAGTATGCAATGCTGACATTCAATTGAGAATATTTGGGTACTAGAATGAGTAACACACCCTTAACAGTACTTAACAATTTTCTTAATTGATTTTAAATGGCAATAAAATATTTTACTAAACCTGTAAACAAAAAAAGCTCCCAAACTTGAAAATCAGCTTCTGTTAGGGCTTTTTCAGTGAAATTACAAATGTTTGTATTTGCTGTCTACTAAATGTATATGTTAATATTTGTAATATACTATCCCTAAAACAGTGTTTTTGAACTGATTCATACCTTAAAAGTAATTTACATTAGCTTAAGACTCTGCTGTCGTAGTGAAATATAGTAATATATGTCTAAAACCTCAGCTGTGTGTGTTCTGTACCTGCAGCTGGATTTGATCACAGACCTGCTGGGGACGCCGTCGCTGGAAGCGATGAGGACGGCTTGTGAAGGCGCCAAGGCACACATACTCAGGGGTCCTCATAAACAGGTACCGCTGGGGACTGCTGGCCTCGTTCTGTGCGTGGTCAGGGCAGTCCTTCGCTCAGCCCCCAGCAGTTAGGATTTCCTCGGTGCAGCATAATGCTGCTGCCTCGTCGCAGTGTTTCACATGTTAAGTTCTCATGGCATGTTTGTTCATAAATACTTTGTCGGGATATTTAACCTCAGAGCTGGCTCTGCCTGCAAACCGGGTTCAGTTTACCAACAGTGCTTGTGGTGTTGCAGTGGCGTGGGTTAATGGTGTAGCTACTCCAACTGCTATTGAGACAAGGTGGTTTGTCACTAGTAAAGTGCATTTCTGTCTTGTATGTATTGTTTGACTTGATAGAGGTGAAAGTCTCCTGTTGTGAAGGGACAGTGTTTTGATAGCTATTTTGAATGAAGATGTTGAATTTAAGTGATAATATTGGCAAGACACATAAATTAAAGTTGAGGATATAGTTTGGAACGCCCCAGAGGGGCTCCTGTACTGCCAGGGTCAAGGGTTAGAACTGGAAATCGCCCGTTATCCAGATCTGTAAACAGACCCGTCCCGCAGCTCCTCACCAAAGGGTCTCCTCACACAGCGTGCTGTGACCTGAGCAGCCTGTGGAAGGCTGAACGAGATCCTGAAAACCAGAATGCAACATTCAACACAGCTGAAGTAAAAGTTAATTTAAAAAAAAAAAAAAGGGAAACAAACCAGAGAAAAAAGGGCGGATGATGTCGTTGTGCTGACTGGACACTAACACGGGCAAATGAAATGTACTGTTAATAGACAGAAGGAAATGCTTGTGCAGGAGTCCCTAGCGCGATAATAAAGCAGCATGTCCATCCAGTGTGGTAATTTTTATGATCGTTAGATAGTAAAAATTAACAACATTAATAACCTGTCCATGTTAATACATCAGATCTTTCCAGTAGTGAAGTTTACATCTTTATTTTCCGCATGTTGAAGTAATTTCTCAAATGTCTACTCACCACAATAGTAGTTACCATAGAAATGAGCATTGAGTATATATCCTGCTGTATTATTGACGTGCGGGAGTTCTGCCTCCTTGGCTCTTTTGATTCACTACATCAAGTTGTCTCTATTTTATGACAAGTTTTTTTCTTTTAACATTAATAATAGGAGGATTTCCCTAAGACTTTCTCTACCAGTTTTAAAGCAAATCAAGTTATTTTTTTTGCTATCACGTGCTAGAAGAGTTGTAACTTTTAAGAATGTAGTCCTGCACTTTCAAGGCTTGAGATGTTTAAAAAAATAGGTTTATAGTGATTGAAGGTGGGAGAAATACATCCACTGTACTTTATGTATAAAACTGTGTAACAGCATACAGAT
Organism: Nyctibius grandis; assembly: GCF_013368605.1. NCBI lineage: Eukaryota > Metazoa > Chordata > Aves > Nyctibiiformes > Nyctibiidae > Nyctibius > Nyctibius grandis. Next base: position 11,014,478 of record NC_090675.1, read on the forward strand.
ACATCCAGATACTTTATAGAATGCATGGTTTTAAATTCTGATACTTCGATAATCGCTTGAGATTTCCAAAGTGCAGTAGTTGTGCTCTTGGTAGTAGTAAGCAAGAGCTGTGGAGTTTGTTAGCCTTGTTCAGTGTGTTAATTAGGATGTTTTATCAAGAACTGAAATGGGTACAAGAACATCTTCTGATTTTCTAATCCCAGAGCTGAGGCTGTTCTTGTACCAGCCGCTGAAACTGTCTCTTGACCCATTGAAGGGTGGGAGTACAAAATGTACAAAGGTACAAAATGTTTGTAATACAGATTTAATGTCCTGTAGCCACTAAGTCATAGGAAAGAAACTCTAAGCAGGTAGTTTTGTGTCTCTTGAGGAAAACAGCATTCATTTTTCATGGAGCGCCACAGAAGCTGCTCATTTGCAGCTTGGAAATAGGGGCGTACAGTGCATCTAGCTGATTTCTTTAATGCTATTTCTGTTTTCAACTTCAAGCACACTTCATGTTTGAATGCAAATTAATGGCTTTTCATCTTCTAAAATGGAGATTTTGCTGGTTATAAATATCTAAATGTTACTAGTTTCTTAATTAGATTAATAGGGAGAAAAAAACAAGTTAGGAACTGGTGATTACTTTGTCGCACAAGCTATTTTTACTCGACGTAGGTGAGCACAGTAGGAGTTAAGGGGTAAAGCATTTTGCTGCTTTATGTAAAAATAGATTAATGCATGAAGCTTGTGATTAAAAAAAAAAACCCACCCCACTGTCTGTTGGCATAATGAAAATTTACATCCTCTGTAGACCTCTTTGTCATGTTGCATGTAAAAATTTTACTTCAAACTAAATTTAAGTGAATTGATAAAGCTGCTTAAGTGGCAGCCGTGGGAGGAGCGTCTCCTGACTGAGGCTGGGAAGTGCTGTGTTCGGTGGTTCAGGGTTAACTCAGAATGATGGCACTGTGGAGGTGTCATTTTTATATACACTGACAGATTTCCAGCAGCTAAATAACTTGTATTCATGTGCTTTGCTAAACAGGTAGAAGCACCAGCTGCCTGCCAAACATAGCACTGCACACCCGTGAAAAGTCTGTGTAGAGTTAGCGCAGCTCTGGAAGTCCTGGGGATCCTTGCAAATGTAACACAAGGCCTCAGTTTGCCAGTGACTGCTGTCCCATAAATACCCTAGCCAGCTTTCCATCGATCTGTTGTATTTGAGGCAGAATGTTTAGTCATTTCTGCCAGCCAGCTCGTGTATCCTTCCCGCGTCCCGGCAGTAATTAATGACACGCCAGTGCAGCGCTCGGTGCAGTTCCTCCTGCCCGAGTGGCTCTTCCCAACACCTGCACTCCCTCGCTAACACAAGCGCTGCTTCAATTTGCACGGGAGGAATCCCAAGGTGTGTGTGCGTGTGGCTGCGCGGGCGTGGGGTGGGTTATTGCCTTCAGGGGAAAAAAAAGACATTGTAGAAGTGTCGGACTTGGAAGTAACACCCACCATAGCAGGAACGTTCTTTGCAGCAGTGCCTGGCCTAGGATCCATGAGCTCTTCTTCTTTGGTCGGGGTTTTGGTTTCTTTTTTCAATCCTTGGTCGTTGGCCAGTTTATCTCTGTAAAATGCTGTATGGCTGAAGGTTATTTTAATTGTACTAGATGTCACTGCCAGTGAGATATGGATCGCCTGGGTGAGGAAAAGCAAAATAATCCGTAATTTGGCAGCGATTGAGATCAGAAAAATGAAATACTGGAAACGATGTGGTTAATCAAGCCCCTGGGCAGCTACAGCTTAAAGAGGTGTCTCTATAGCAAACTAACTAAAACGTGGGTTGTCCAGGGATTACACCTGAACTAAGGCAAGAAAAATCAATGAGATCCCTGTTACAATTGCTGAGTTTTGTAGTAGTGATTATAGTCTTGTTGGAGAGCGTGAGGTGCTGCGTGTCCTGTGTAACGAGAGGTTTGTCCCTGGCACCTATAAAACAACGCGTGCCGTACCGGTGTGGTGCTGCTGGGTCTGACGGGACAGCTCTGTACTGCTCTCTCTCCTGTTTCCCCTGCAGCCATCCCTTCCTGTCCTGTACACACTTTCCAGTCAAGCTACACATGAAGCAGTTCATCTCCTTTGCAGAATGTTGGTCTTTGATCCAGTAAGTATGATTTTAAATTATTTCTAATACTTTTTGTTTTAACAGCTTTTGTTGTCTGCTACTGCAATGAGTATTTTAAGTAAAGGACAGGTTTAGCTGATTTGCTTCTACGTTGCATTTCAGTACTTTTGGGTCTGTAAAAGACGTGAAGGTGTCATCTTAGAATTGGTCAATTAATTTCCCCCTGGAATGGGGGTTTCGCATATAAAATGTAGTGGTCTTTTGAAGAACGCTACGATAGAGTGAGAAAGATGAGGGTGTTTGTGAATCACGGCAGCTTTTCCTAGCTAGGGGTAGGTAGCAGAACATCAGATACTTTGATGCATTTCTAATTAGAGACGAGTGGGTGTTCATGGTCTTGCAGCACACACAGAATTCCACATAACAGGATCTTTTTTCCACTGAGCGTCTGTTTTTCTAATAAAAATTCGCTGCTGTGGATTTTGGGTTTCATCTCTTGGGCTTACTATAGAAAATCTGATACCTGAATCGATGATCGTCGTTATTTCATCTGTCCGGGAAAACCTGTAACATTTCAAATGAAAACCAGACAAATTGACTGAACTGCAAAGGAGGAAGCTTGTAACTGATAAAGCATTCGGAAGGCAGCACCTTTGGATTGTATTTTTTTAAACCTTAGGATCGCTTTGCTGTACAAAAACATAGAAGTGTTAAATCATAATGTCCACATAAACAAACTTATTTTCCTTTCTAACTCCCTCAACACTCAGAATACTATTGTTCCCAACTCACATTTAAATAAATGTGGGTTTGTTTTTTTAAAGAATCAGGACAGTCCTTTAGAACAGGGGATTTTGATTTCATCTAAAATAGACCCTGGGAATTGGGACAGTGGGGTTGTGCTTCAAGCTCTGCCGCTGCTTTTGCTCTGTAACTTCGAGCAAGAACTTCTGTTCTGTTTGTGTTTTGTTTTGTTTTTTAATTGACCTATAACAACAGATTTCATTGCACCCTGGATTTGCAGCAGCACTTCTGGCTGCAGTACTTCAGAAACAGAGGGTGTTCTCCTTTTTTGACAGGACGGTGTTGGACACCCAGGGACGGAGTACTTTACTTGGGTTATGCACAAAAAAAGTCTTAGTAATGTGGAAGTCGACTTTATAATTTAAACCCCTGCTCTGACCCCCTGCTTCCCTGCACTTCCTTCACCGCTTGTTTTCAGAAACTTGATGTGTAAAGTATTCCTCAGAACTCCAGATGCCGTATCCTGAATTACTCTGTTATCAGTGATGCTTACATTTGTGTTTTACTTTAAATATGTACTTAGGGACACACTAAAATGTTTTGCAGGGTATGGACGTACCAAATGCAGTATTTGCTAGCATTAAATTCTCTGGGCTTGTTTTGATTGATGGTAGGAGTCATAATTTTAAGGTTATCTGGAGAAAGTAATTATTGAAAAATGTATTTCTAAAAACCGTATTAGCAGCATCGTACAGCGAGGTCAGTGTCACGCTGGCAAAGCTGCCTGTTCCTTAGTGGAACCTTCCCCCTGCTGGCAGCGTCTGCAGGTGGAAACATCTTCTGCCGTGAGCCAGTCCCTGAATGTCGTTAGGGGGTTATAAAACAATGGAGAATGAATTGATGAGCACGTGTTCTTTAGACTGTTTCAATACCTCTGAAAACATCCTAACCTTTTTTTTTTTTTTTTCTTTAAATGCAATATTTCAGTCCAAAAGAATATCTGCTAAGGACGCCTTAGCTCACCCATATCTCGATGAAGGGCGGTTGCGATACCACACTTGTATGTGTAAATGTTGTTTTTCCACATCTACTGGAAGAGTTTATACGAGTGATTTTGAACCCATCACTAACCCCAAATTCGATGACACTTTTGAAAAGAACCTCAGTTCTGTTCGGCAGGTTAAAGGTGAGTAGCAGTTACCCTTCGCATCTGCATTTCTCTTCCTGCTCCAGCCTTCGGCAGCGCGGGGTTAGGCTGGGCAGTCGGGATGCGTACGCATCTTTTAGGTATTTTTCCATAGTCGATACTGGAAATATTTTCACTGAAAGAACAGAATCGCTTATATGTTTCTCTTTGGCCATCACTTTCCAGAGCTGTACGTAGCTCTGCTGTCTTCTCTGAAATCTGTGGCTCTAAAGCTCCCTTGAAGGTTTGCGGACAGCAGTGCCCATGCCAGCACGGTGCCTCTCACGTAGCGCCCGGGCGCGCGGAGCTCTGTCCTGGCAGCCACCGCTGCTGCTCATGGAGGAGCAGCCCATTGCCAGACCCCCCAGGCTCTGGTTTTGGGGAGGGGGGTATGTGCACCCATGTGCATGAGAAGGTGTTTTGTCTGGCAGCTCTACATAGAGCTCCTCTCTCCTTATGAAATTTACTTTTTTGTTTTAATCAGCTCAAGTGGCAGTTTTGTCCTTGGTGGTAGTAGCTGAATTTGTGACTCAAACGGGACTGAGTAGTAGAACTGTGTTCTTGGGATTTGCAAATCAAGTTGAGAATTCTTTGTTTCTCATAAAGTTATACCCTAAAATTGGGATTTAATCTATAACCGGTTATCATCAGTTCAGTATTATAGTGGTGAATAGGGGTTTATTTTATATACATTTATTTGAGTGTGCAAAAAGAGTTCTGTGTGAGCTTATGCTCTGAGGTCTGGTATCAGATTAGATTTAGGGAAGCTGGAGTTCTTTCATCCTTACCAAAACGTACTTTCTATTTTCCTCCAGTCTACACCGCATTTTACTGAAGCAAAAAGTGTTAATGGTGTGGTGGGTTTTATTTTTCTCCTATGTACAGAAATAATTCATCAGTTCATTTTGGAACAGCAGAAAGGAAACAGAGTGCCTCTCTGCATCAACCCTCAGTCTGCTGCTTTTAAGAGCTTTATTAGGTAACTGTATGTAATCACATCTGATATTAATTCACATTTATTAGTAGTACAGAATTCACAGATCCAAAATGTTTTATGTTTTAAGTGTCTGAGAGTAGAAAAGGCCCGTAGATAACTTCTGCAAAAAAATGCCTAAGGACATGTATGGCTGCATTTAAAAAATACTGTAGTGAATTCTTCTAGAATTTAAGTAAAATGTGCAAAAGTTTCAAGTAATATTTTTGTGTAAAGGTACAGAAGTCAGACTAACAATTAAATTGAAAGATCGACAAGTTGAATTCTGATTGTAGAACTGCACTGTAAAAACTTTTAAATTAATGACTGATAGTTGAAGGATCGTTAAGAAAATAAGTAGATAAAGTACAGCGGAATATTTGTCATCGGTGGTGTTAACTGTTGGTCCCGGGGCGGTTTGGGTTGGTTTTGGTGGTTTTTTTGCTTTCCTTGCTGTCTGCTTACCGCTCGAGCATTAACTGTCTTGTCTGTGAGCTATGGCAAATGAACACTGATTTTCTGTGTCACCTGCATTCCAGTTCCACGGTTGCTCAACCATCTGAGATGCCGCCATCTCCACTGGTTTGGGAGTGAAGTGGAAGATAACGTACTACTGAAGATGTAATGTAGCTTTCCACTGGAGTCTGGGATTTGCAATTCTGGAGGTTAATCATGCTTGTACTGTAATTTTACTAATGAAGTTTTAAATTAACAACCACTACTTGTACAATATGAATAATATTTAGAAATGTACTAGACTTTTAATCTTGTAAAGTGGTTGTGCTTTTAGAAGAAAATATTTTACCCAGAGTTGCACGTGTTTTATGAATTCTAGTGCAGCTGTGATGGCTCAGCTCAGAACAAACAGAATTGAACCAAATTTGGGGAGGTTTTTTCTTTTTTTTTCTTTTTTTTTTTTTTAATTGAAGTGAGATTGTACAAAAGGATAGACGTACATTTTGATACTGAGCCATTCCTGAAGATTTTGGGTTTTCTAAAACTAAGGAATACAGAAAACTTGACTGCGACCAATCATGAAGTCACGCCAGGTGACAGTGACCACAGTCGGTGGCACGTCACCTGATGATCAAGTCCTATAAATAGCTTCTCACTAGAGCTGTGATGGTGATGTGTGCTGTTCTCAAATCAAACGTTGTGAGTAGAGAGAATGAGTTTGTGACTAGGAGAGACTAAACTTCTGTTTCCTTACCCAGTATAAATATATATATATATTTAATCTATTTTTATTAGAAGTTTTTCTGCTCTTTCTTACATAAAACCCCCCAGCATGCATCTTCTATGTGTGTAAATAATTCCATTTATGGGCTAATTTCAGAGATCCCTGACATCATTGCTGTATAGAGAGAAACTAGCTTGCACATTTTAGGTCTGTGAAATTTTGTGAGAACTTTTTCCTGCACTGGACAGTTGAGAGAGAAAAAAAAAAAAAAAAGAAAAGAAAAAAAAAGCACATAGGGAATTATGTTAATTGTGTTCGTGTCTTAGGCGAAGCTGTGGAAGTCTTGAAATGTCACAGTAGTAAATAACTTTTATTACTTTTTGGCTAATTCTTTTTCTGTTGGAACACTGAATTCTGTGCATATGTATATATGAACACAAATTGAAGGCCTCTACCTCCTGGAGTATACAACTTGGTTTGTTTACCTCCACATGATTTTTTTTTTTTTTTTTTTTAAGTTCAGTGTGGAGACTTGAAACTTGAATGTCCCTTCCAACTTTTATATTTAAAACAAGACTAGAAAATTGAAGACTGTTTTTCACCTGTACAAAGAAATACTAAAGGGTGGTCTTAAAATTTGAGCATTGGTCTGGAGAAAAACCGTGGTGTTTGTTATGGACAATTAACTGTTAAAGTTATTGTAAGTTATCTGTATTTAGCAGAGTATTTTCAACAAGAGTGATCTGAGCTGAAATTGGAGACTATTAGTAAGTTATGTTTGGAAGTTTTAACTTCAATGAAGTAATTATTTGCTGTGAAAGAGACAAACATTGAATAACCGAACAAAGATGGTGCAATATCTTTGTTTTTTATGAGGCTCCTGAGAGTAAAACCAACTGAAGCATTTCAATTCACTTGAATGAGAAACGTGTTTAATTAACAGAGCCCGAGAAGACACTGGTATGAAAGGTAAAATCTCAGAGGTTGGTCCGTTAATGTGGCACACTTGCTGGTCACTTTGTAAATGTAGATTTGAAGTACAGTGGTGAAAACATTAAATGTGACATTTGAAAAAGGAGTGCTGTTATCTTCATTTCCTCTCTGATCTCCCACCGTTCTGTAAGAGTAAGTTGGCACGATCCTGACCAAGTACTGTCTAAGAGAACGCAAGTAAAAAGACTTGATAACGTCTTGTTTTGGGCATGGCTTTGATTTTCACACACACACACGTATACCTATGCATCTATATGCACGTATGTATGACTGCTTAAACAGAATATTCATCTGCTCTTTAAGCTTGATCCTGGATAAAGGCAAAACTTGCAGATTACATCACAACAAGCAATCGACTTGCACTTTATTGGGAGGTTGGAAGACATCCAGTCAAGGATGGATTTTACTTAATTTGCAAAGTTTGTGTTATTTTTTTCAGCACAAATGCTTTCATTGTTTTCTGTAGTCCTAACATGCAGTGGTGGTGCAGAATATGACTGAAAATGTTCGTGTTTTAGGGGTGTGACCTTTTTAGAGATCAAACAAATTGGACTGTGCAGTTCAAGCCCCCGGACCTCACGAGAAATAAGGCAATAAGCTGCCTTAGCACGTGCTCCCTTCCCAGGGCTGGCACAGACATGGTTTGTGACTCGTGTATGTGCCTCATCTTCAGACCTCTTCTGAGACGTCTCCGTGCCGTCATGAGCTCAATTTTAACGTGGTTTAGAACTGGCAGCAGTGGTTATTGCGGCCTGGCTGCCTGTTGCTGCACTGGTTGCTGTTAATTCACTGCCATTTTAGCCTGGTCTGCTCGTTGGATTCTCCTCCAGCGTAAGCGCGCTGCGGACGGGCAGGGGACTTGTGGGGTCTTCTCGGTGTGACACCCGCTTTTGTCGGGCTGTGAGCACGGAGTGACACAGCTGGCAGAGACCACGTTGGGCATCAGTGTGCTTGGAGCTCATGCTGGAGGTCCGTGGGTTAACCTCGTTCATAAACGTAAAAAGAATAAAATGTCTTTTGGACATTTACCTTTCAGGGTGTCTTCATAGGAATGTGGGCAAGGTGCTGTGCAGAGCGAGCAATTAAAATTGGCACAAACGTATAACTGAAATTGTGTGTGCAAATATATATAACAAACAATTACGGTAACGTTTTCTGTAGCCTCAACTGCATTTTACATGTTTCATGTAAATCAGTTACAATGAAAGCGAGAGCTCTTAAGAGCTGCCTTTGACAGAGTCCGTTTCTAAAGTGAATGCACACGTGATACACCGAGAGGGATCTCACTGGCAGGGCAGCGAGAGCTGCTTTCTTTCCCAATGAGGTTAAAATCGGGCTTGCAGTTTTCAGGGTTGCATTTTAATCAGTTTTAAGCTTTGTTGATGTCAATGTCGAATGAATTACAGATTATAATCGTAAGTTTTAAGCTCTCTGAATATAGCTTCTGCATCTCCTGTTATTAATTGTGCCTTGAGAAGAGTACAGAAGTGGTGAGTGCAAAGAATAACCTCAAAATTATTCACAAACTGTCAAAGGAACATCCAGATATTAGAAGGCCTAATCTCTGTGTGTACATCCTGAAGGTGGTGCAAAGGAGCTAAACGAGATCTGCTACGGAAAAGTAAGTTGCTGAAATCCATTTCCTGATGTATGGTGAAATATCATTGACTGGTTCAAATCAATTAATTTACGAAAGCTACGAAGTGCTTTTCTCCTTCAGCCAGTTTCTAAGTGGCGTATTTGGGACTTTACTGTTTGACCTGCTGGGAGCGTGTGTGTGCTCACCAGACTGAACCGATGGGTTTACTATTCACTGGGTAGCAATTTTTCTAATCATCTTTTTTACCCTTTATTTGTTTTGGTAACGGAGTATCGTGAGATCCTTGAACTGTTTGTTCTTTGTAACTTTTTAAAATTCTTCTGTCAAGTCTGACTTGAGAGGAGACTCTGTTCACTGTACTTCTGTAATCCTGCTCAGGTATGGTTACTGTGGAACTGTTTGTGACATTGATAAATGTGGGGAACTGGAACCCAAGCGGAGCATTGCTCTGTGATCTGCGTGTACACCTTGGACAGCTTCTGTGCTCAATAAAGGATGGAATCGGACCCACTGCATTGTCTGATTATGCTCTGACGGGATGTGGTGACTGTTCAAGCCCTGTAGGTCCAGATCGACTGGGCAGGGGAAGGCATGTTGCGAGTCAAGAAATTGTTTTGTTCCCCAGCTTGATCCTAGATGCAAAATTACGAGGAAAGGACATCTTTAAATCTCGTAGCTTTAGAAGGAAGTTAATTGTGGGCACGTCTCTTCTCCGAGCTACCGCACTCGGCCCAGATGTGGGAGAAATTGGTGACAACTGCGCGCAAAGGCGGTGGTGGGAGCAGAACGGGCTGAAGTGCGGTACGGGGGTGCCCCGGGGCTGCTCTGGGCGGGGACCTGCGCGCCCGGGCCTTCCTCCTCCTCCTCCTCCTCCTCCTCCTCCTCCTCCTCCTCCTCCTCCTCCTCCTCCCTCCTCCCTCCTCCCTCCTCCCTCCTCGCGGCGGGGGGGCGTGGCCCGGCGGCGGGGGGGGCGTGGCCCGGCGGCGGGGGGGGCGTGGCCCGGCGGCGGGGGCGTGGCCAGGCGCGGCGATGGCGGCGGGCCCGCGCTGGCGGGAGCGGCTCTTCGCGCTCTACTTCCTTTCGCACGTCCCCGTCACGCTGCTCATCGACCTGCAGCCGCTGCTGCCCGCCGGCCTCCACCCGCAGGGCGTGAGCGGGGCCGGGGCCGGGGCCGGGGCTGGGGCCGGGGGAGGTGGGGCCGGGGCCGGGGCCGGGCCGGGGGCTTGCTCGGTGCAGGGTGCTGAAGAGAAGCGGATGCCCGCGGGGCTCTGCCGCTTGATTTAGTGGCTCCCGTGGTGTTTTTCACAAAATCTACTCTGTAGAGACGTAAGGGGGGACAAAAAATGCAGTAAATTTCCTAAAATGAAATCGTATTTAAAAATAATTCAATACCTGCTCCCTACACAATGACTTATATTTTTAGTCGTCCTTCCTTTGGGAAGGAGAACAAACGCTTTGTTCACCAGCACGTTTAGCAGCTGTGGCTGGTTTTAGGTTTGTGGCTGGTTTTAGATTTGTGGCTGGGGTGTGCGGGGGCTGCTCCTGTCGGTTAGATGCGCGGTCACAGGGCAGGTCCCTGCTGACTCGATGGTGCGGCTGATAATTCCCCAGGACAGCACGCTGTGTGTTTTGCAGGTGGAGGAGTGCAAACTGGCTCCTCCTCAAATTAAACCCCTTTCGGGAGGGATGTACCTGCTGTCCCGCCTGTCACTCGCTGCGTTAAGGCCCTGAAGGTGCTGGCAGCGCTGAGCGCCCGCCACGTGCCCCCGGGCGCGGCTGTCACTGCCTCTGTCACTGCCTCTGTCACTGCCTCTGTCACTGCCTCTGTCACTGCCTCTGTCACCGCCTCTGTCACTCTGCAATCCTGATTTTCACTCATATCCTGCCAGAAACGTAAAAGGGAATTGTTACGGCAGAAGCAGGCATACCAGCAAGGAAATTTATTAGTAAAAATTTTTGCTGGGCTTTGAATAAACTTATAGAAAACAATAGACGTAATAAAGTCAATTAAAATAATAGTTGGAGAGAAGATAATGAATTCAACTCTCATCATCAGGATGAGATCAGCCATAACTTCCTACCTGAGCTTTACAAGTCGTGAATTTGATTTTTGCCATTAGAATTGCCTGTAAATTACTCCATTATAGAAACCATTTTTAATTAATAGTTAACTAGCAAATCTCAATCCCTATCTCTCCGTTCAAAGTCCACCTTAAGGCCATGCTGGAATTTACATTCCTGTAATGGAAACTAATGGCACAAATCCTCAGCAGCAGCCACGAGCCCAGGGATTCCACCACACGCTCCCTGACGGAGCGAGGCTCCAGACCCCCCCCTTGGCCTGGTCAGACCGGGCTGGGGTCACACCTCCAGGGGAGACATGGCCCGTGCCAAAAGGTGTCTGTGACATTGAGCCACCTCTGCTGCAATAGGAGGGCCAGAAAGAGGAAAATACAAGAGTTCAATGTCTGCTCATGTCAAGGTGCAGATCTTTTGTTGTTTGGTTTTTCCTGGTAAGAAATGACATTTCAGGGATAGTTTTTGGAAAGCAACTGCACTTACTGCTGCAGTAATTGTAAAACTGCCTGTAGTGCAAATTTAATATATACTTAATGGAAAGGGCTCATCACTGTCAAGGTTTCAGAAATGTAGTCCCTGTGAAAACTGAGCTGCGGCACGGAACCTGCTGTACCGAGATGAGATCACTTGGGTTTTCCCACTGGTGGCTTCAGCTGACCCCCAGATGAGGGTCACAATTTTCCCCTGTTGCAGTTGACTTTCAGTGTATTAATCTGTTTTTTTTTCCTTAAGCTGGTGGAGCTGTTGAGCTGGTATGCGGCCACCTTCAGAGACCCCATGATGCTCCAGCCCCCCGAGTGGTTTAAGGCGTTTATATACTGCGAAGCCTTCTTACAAATGCCTTTCTTCCCCGTGGCAGCATACGCCTTCCTAAAAGGTTGGTACGAAACAAGTGTAATCATACACCCAGTGCAGCATTCCTGTGTAACACTCGCTTTCTGTACAGCAGAGAAAGTTTATTTATCGGCCTTAAGCAATTACAGGGACGTACCGCCTGCAGTGAGTGCTGTGCTGTTTGCACAGCGAGTTTGATCAGAGAAAGCAGCGCAGAATAAGGCTGGTCAGAAACAAAACCCGCGCCTGTAGGCCCTTGTCAACTGCAGCATTTATGCGTAACCAGCGTCGACGTTTGGCAGCTGGCACGCTTCCGAGGTAGAGGAAGTTCTGGGTCAGGGCCCTGTACTCATTCTGTTACTCTAAAACAATTTTCACCATCGCACCAGCGTTCTAAATTTCCATAGAGGCAGATAATTTTCCTGGGTTGCTACTAGTATCTTTTTATTCCTAGTACCTACGTAGTATGACTTACGGCTCATCCTGTCAGAGATACAGCATTCACGTTCTGTTCATCTAACAGCCACTGAATTCTGCTTGTTTCAAAATACGTAAATATTGTTTCCTTTTTGCCTGTACACAGGGGGCTGCAGATGGATAAGGACTCCTGCCATTATCTACTCCACCCACGTAGCTACAACTTTGGTTGCTATCCTCGCGCACATCCTGTTCCATGATTTCTCCGGGTCTGAGCACCTGGGACCTCAGACACAACGCGAGCGCCTCGTCCTGCTCTCTGTGTACGCGCCCTACTTGCTGATACCACTGCTGATTCTCTTCACTATGCTCTACAACCCCCACTACAACGCCGCGGAGAAGAGGAAAAGGAAGTAGCCCACTGGAACACTCATACTGGTTTGGCTTCAGACCCGGTGCTGATGCAGGACGCTGGGACAAACGTCTGTCCCGTGCTGTTGGCTGCAACAGCTGTTCCCTCAGCACCTGGCTCCTGCAAGGGTTGGGTTGGTGTGTGTTTACAGCTCTCCTTTAATCAGGGATGGCTTGGGCAGGCGCCTGTATTAGCGATTCCACGGGGCTTCTGGGCACACGCAGGTGAAGGGACCTTGCTCCTCTCCCGCTGCCGGGCAGTTCATCCACAATGGGAAAATGAACTTTTAACCATCTGATGTGTGACTGCGTGATGGCGGGGGCCGGGGGGGAACTATGGCTGATACTTTCCTTTCAAGTTTCCTTTTTCCACGATGACTGTTAGAAAAAAACACTGAAGAAAGAAATTTGTCTTCCAAGAGCAAATTCTTCAAAATCCAGAACTGATTATATACCAAGACGCAAAGCTATGCTTTTGGAGCACTTCAGATCACGTAATTCTTAGCTTCCTCACCCCTTCCTTTAAAATTGCACCTTCCTTTGCTGTGCTTCAATGCTGATTAATTGCAAATGTCTGATCAGTGATAAATGTGCCAAAATCTGCATTCCTGAATGCTTAAAGTGACCTTTGTTTGACGAGGCGTACTGCTAGAGGATTCTGAAGTACTGCAGGAGCTGTAAACAAGGATTTATAAATTTCTCCCTTCCATAAAATCACTTCTAGTATGAAAATAAATAACTAATGCATTAAACTGCATTTAATCTTCCTAAGGCAATGACTAAAAGGAACTTACAGTGACCATGAGATCATGGATAGTTCTATACACAAGTTCTACACAGTAAATATATGCATAAGTTAGAGTAAATAAAACACTACTGAGAGAAATTCTGGGCTGGTGGTGGGATTGGTGGTTTGGGGTTGTTTTGTTTTGTTTTGTGGGTTTTTTCTTAAGTTTTCAGTCTGATCTGCAAAAATCGGCCCTGGAAACTTGTATAAGATTACAGGGCACCAAGGTGGCTTTTCAGTCATTGCCCGTTTGTGTCAGGACTTCACTGGTATAAAATTTAAACCTTCCACACCAAAGGCCAACTTTTGCATCTTTGGTTGCCTAAATACATCTATTTGCACTTCAACGTGAGGCTTGATTTTTAGATCCCAGGCATTCACTTTTTAAATGTCACATTTGTATTTATAGTTTATACCTACTCCTGGTGTCACTGTGTGCTCAGATGGTTTGTGCATCAGTTTGCAGTTCTGTCACTAATAATGCCCATGAAAGAATTCTACTCTGATATTACTACCTGTATGGACATACCTCAGGCATAGTTTAAAGTTCTTAATTCTGCCATATTTTCTGCTTTTCTGTGTGTCTGTCACTGATCCATTCTGTCAATCATAAATTTCTGGGGTTTTTTCCTAACTGTAGAAAAAATAATCTGGTCAATATAGATAAAAGTTACTGCTGCTTCTGTGTTGTGTCTTTACAGACATAAAAGATACAACATACAGAAAAATCATTATGACTAGCCAGGGAGTTTTCAACTCTTCAGCTCAACAATAACATAGCAGACCCCTAATGCTGGTATATCCAGAAAGTCTGAAAACAATAATTTATTTCCCAATTTCTTTGAAAGAGCTGTACACTTTAAAAGGTAAGAGACATAACATAGCAACAGTAGTATTAATTCAAGTAGAATTTGAATTAGAACTACTGACTGTACAAAACTTTTATAAAATCAAAGGACAGAACAGTCTTTACATCTGTTAGCAAGCTCTCCTTATTGCCACTTCCAGTGTAATTCACACTGAATTAAAAGACACTTCCATTTGTACAAACCAGCTCTTCATTCACACACAGTGAAAAATTGCATATTTTTGAAATTCTCACGATTCTGGAATGGTCAAGTTTCCAAGTTAGTTTGTTTTTATCTTAAAATCCTCTATTTCTGAAAAATGAATTGGTCAATGAATTCGTTCTGGTCTGCTTCAATTTTACACAGAGTCTCGTACTCTATTCGGTATCTGAAAGAAAAAAAAAAACAAATGGTCACCAGCTGCATCCAGCCTGTGCTAGATGGTTTGGTACAACGTCCACTGTCTGTGGTGAAGGAGCCAGGCTACGTGTGCAAGTGGCTGTGAGTCAGCCTGTGCCGTTCTGAACTGCCTTTACCAGTCAGACCCGTGGTGCTGTATTACAGCTGTATTAATTTCAGCTGCACAATCTCATGCCGCCTCTTTATTTAGCCACAAAGCAGCCAGATGAACCGTCTCGATGAGAGGCAGGCAGGGCCTCAAGTTAACTCCAGGCTCGTGGCTCTGCACGGTGCCAATGTGCTTGTGCAGGAGGACACAGCTTCGCTGCTGAGGGCTGTTGGAACAGACTCGGGCAGCGTCCCTGCAGCCAGGCCCAGGCGGTGAGATTGCCCTTCCAGCCTACCTAATGCCCCAGAAGTATCAAATAGAAAACTGACCTTTCCAGCTGCATCTTTTTCTCAGCTATTAAAGCCTGGAGCTGCTGTTCCTGAGCTTCTCGTTGCTTTGCTATAGTCTTCAGCAGATTTCGTGCACCAATGGCCTGTCAGAAGAAGATGGTCAGTGATGTAGTTGTATTGGGATTTTTTTTAACCCCTTTCCCTACTAGCAGGTTGATTTTGAAGTGTTTCAGCCACGCTAACGATAAAGGAGGGTGACATCTGCATACTGAATGGCTGGGGGAACAGGCAAAGTGTCTCTGTAGAGGCTGGGCACATTAAGGCATTTGAGACTTCCTTCAAACTCAAGATATTCACAGCCCGAAACAGAAGTCACCGACTCCTCTGGAAATACAGACTGATTCCTGGTGACTGGTCCTACAGATACACAAGCGCTGTTACCATTTTTTCCCCAGAACAAATAAGGAAAAGAGCAATGACCTACAATTGTGCTGAACATTAATTTCTATTTCCACAACAACATGTAAAAAACCCACACCGCTTGGTGAGACAGAAATACATAGAGAAAATTTCAAAGGTAAGTACAGAGCTATTCACTGATCTGGTCTTTTGAAAGCCCTTCTCCTCCTCACAGAGCCTCTCGTGCCTCTTGAGGACAAAGTTCTACTCATAGGAGGAGTGATTAAAAAATACATGTTCTATTTATGTGCAAATATATAGATAAGCAGCAACAGCAGGACTGTTAAATGCAGGGCTAATATGACACAGTGAGTGTGCCTATAGAAGTTTTCCAGATGTTAATATCAATTAAAAAGCCCCCTGCTTTCCTATTGCAGACAAACAGGTGTTAACTGCCACAGAAACGCCTGTTGAGACTGACAGAAAAAGATTGCTTATGCTGTAGGAGGAGGAGGAAGGGAGAGATCCATTTTTTCGTGCACAGTACAGCGCAGAGTACATGATAAGCCAGTAATTAATTGCACAGTACCTTCATCTTCTCACTTTCAGCAGCTTTTGCCAGTTGATCAACAAGTTCAATTAAGCTACCCACTATTTTTTGAAATTCTACAACTTCTGCGAAGAAAAAAAAATCGTCAAGTAATATTCAAAACACCCCTAAAGAAGATTAATGCTTCTAGTACATGCTATAATTTTTAGATGCGGCTTATATTTTAACGGTTTACTGTAAACAAGTACATTTTAAGATTTTCCTCGCTGTTAGATAGGCTATAAAAGGGGGAAGAAACAACAAAAGCCCTCAAGTGCCCATGAGGGCACAAAGGGCTGCCGTGGCCTGCTCTCCCAGCCCCTGAGGAGCGCTGCGCCAGGCGCCAGGCTGGGAGGGCCCAGGAGGGAGCCGGCGGGCGGGACTCACTGTCCAGGAAGGCCCCGCACTCCTCGCGGAGCTGCGCCGTCTGCTGCGCCGCCTCGGGGTCCAGCACCCGCAGCTTGTTCAGCTCGTCGAAGTGCAGGCCCGCCGCGCCCAGCGCCGCCTGCGCCATCGCCCGGGGCGCCGCTCCCCGCCGCGGGCACCGCCCCCGCGCCGCTCTAGGGGCCGCGGCCGACCCCGGCGGGACCCGCAGCCGCCGACTCCCCCGTCACCTCACGGCACCCGGCCCGGCCCGCCGCTGCCACGGCGACAGCGCGCGCCCGCCGCGGGGCACGCCGGGAGGTGTAGGCCCGGCCGTGCCGCGGGGCGCGCTGGGAGCGGCGGCGGCGGGAAGCGCTTCCGGGTTGCCGGTTCCCAGCGGGGCGCGGAGGAAATGAGCTCAGCCGGGGGCCGCGGCGGCGGGGCGGTGGGGCGGCCGCGGGCGGGTGAGCGCCGGGGCTCTGGGGCAGCCGCTCCTGGGGCCGCGGGTGGCCGCGACTCTCCCGGGTGGCGTCTCGCCGCGGCTGGGCGCGGGGCGGTGTGTGTGCGCCTCGGCCGCGGCTCTGCCGGGCCGCCGGGAAGCGAGCGGCGGCCGCGGGCGGGCCCGGCCCCCGGCAGCAGCCGTCCCGCGGCCCGGTCACCTCTGTTTGCTTTTGCAGGTGCCGGAGCGGGCCCCGCGAGGAAGCGCGGGCAGGGAGCCGGCGCCCGGCGTGCGGAGCCCGGCGCAGGGGCAGGCGGAGCCCCCCGGACGCGCAGCCCTCCCCGGTGTGTAAGGCTTCGGCCCGGCCGCGCTCCCGCCGACTCCGGCAGCGCACATCTCGCTGCTCCCGCCCCGCGCAGCCCGGGGCCGGGTCCCGCCCGGGTCTGGGGATGCCGAGGGGCCCGTTTGGTGTAAAGCACCGCGGGGCTGGAGAGCTCAGCCCGGGAGCGGGTGTGCGGGTGTGCGGGTCCCCCCCTGAGCCGTTAAGATCATTCCTTTTTATGGAAGTGCTCAGCAGGGACCGTTTCCTGACGCGGGGTCCGAGCTGTCGTTGTTCCGCAGTCCTCCTGCCTCCCACGCAAGGCAGGAAGGAAGGGACGTAGAACATTCTCTGTTGTGTTAATGGGGGTATCTAAAGGTTACAGCAAAAGCCTCCTCGCTTACTGGTTAACGAACACGTTAGAGCGACAGTACTGACTCCTGCCTGGGTTGGCAATTTCTGGTTGGTTTCTCTATAACCCTGAGCTGCTTTGTTTGAGTAATTGACTTCTTATACAACACCACAACCATAACACACAATTTCTGGTTGCTTACCAGTCAGGAGTTACTTTCCTGGCCAGTTCCATGGGTAGCGTGCAGTTGCCTTCGACTGAGATTTGCTCATGGGCTTGTTGACTCAAGGGGTTATAGCTGGAAAAAACTCTGTCTTGCCCGGCTGCAGGCGGAAGCTTGCTGCTGCGGCTGGTGGTGGTTACCTGAAAGCAGAGAGTGATGGCAGCTAGTGGGAGGTCCAGTTAAAGCATGTAGAGACAAACCGGGCTTTTTTGGCTCTAACATTCTTAGAATTGGTTTGTCTTGATGCTCAGCACAGTGCTTATATTGCTTGTTATTTTATAGACTTTGCTTGTAGTAGTTGCTTAATCATAATAATTGAGTTAGGAATTGCAGAGTAATATATTTTAGGTGGTGTTCTAAGTTCAGGAGTTATTCAAATCTCTGGCAATTTTAAGATGCCCTCTGTGATTTGCTGCACAGAGGGATGGTTGTGGGGTTTTTTCTCTGTTGAAAGCTGAGGTGGGGCGAGAAGGACGAGGAATGTAGGAAGAATAGCAATATAATTAGCTGGTTATTATATTTATTTATAAAAGATTACTCATGTGCCATAGGCACAGAACAAAGAAGGGAGGAGATGTTTGTAGTCTGAAAGTTTTTAAAAAACAACAACAAAAAAACCAACAGCAAAATGTTTTTGAGAACGATAATTATTAGAAGAAGGATAGGTAAGGAACTTGTATTTGTTCTTTTGTGGTTAAAGAACTTAAGATCTGGCCCATTAGACCTTCATTCTTTTATTTGTTTGTTTCCAGTTTGAGTTTCTTGTTGATGGAAAGATAAGTGTAATGACACTGGGGAGAGAAAGAAGCGGTGAATGTCTAGCTGGCTTTTTAACTGAGACAAATATTCCAAAGACTGGACATACTCAGCAGGGAGGTGGTGTTAATTTTTTTTTTTTTTTTTATTTAAAACTACATTGACTGCTCGGCATTCCAGAATGGAGGGAGAAGAGTTTTGAATGAATGGAGTTGCCAGGAAATAGAACGTTATGGTCCAGCATTTCAGCATTGAGGCATTTGAAGAGACATTTGTAAATGTCTCCAGTTAAAACCCAAAACAACATGAACAAACCCCCCCATACAGATACACCCCCCAGCTGAAGGAAGGGCAGAAAGCTCTGCCATTGTGTTTCAGCTCTGCACAGAAATAGTTGTGTTCTTTTGGGAAGCTGGGAGGGAGCGGCATTCCAGCTAGCGTTTAAACTTGGGCTGCACTATTGTGTGGTGTTTGCAGTGGTGGCTGAAGGTGAAATAACAGGAAGTCCGGAAAAATTCAGCGTGTCTCACTACCAGTAATGTAGCTGGATGGTGCTGAGCAGCCGTTATATTGCTGCGTAAGCTGTCTGAAAAACAGCTAAGTCTTGTTTTGTCAGAAGGTGTGTAGACGCGTCCCTGGGAATCCACTGAAAGTATCTCTTCTTTAACGTGGGCTTCATGTTTTTGTTGTAAATGGAAATTCCAGGCTTCCGTATTGATCTTGCACATTTCTGCTCCAAGGGCCCCGTGGTTATGACCGCTTTTGCCTTGCCGTCCTCGTCTGGTGACTCGTGACCCTTCACCAATCACGGCGGAATCCATCAAGCCCACGCTCTGCAGGGTTGTCATCTACCTACAGAAGGAGATGTCGGGGGACACGTGTCTAACCGCTACCCTTTGTCCAGCTGCAGGGCCCAAGCCCAAAACTTACAGCTTCAAGGGCGGCAGCCTTGGTAACAAGTACGTGCGACTAAATGTTGGGGGCTCTTTGTATTACACCACAGTGCAAGTACTGACCAGGCACGACACAATGCTTAAGGCCATGTTCAGCGGCAGAATGGAAGTGCTCACAGACAAGGAAGGTAAGGGAATGTCTTTTGTTGTTGCGAATTTTGTAAACCAGCTAGGTTTTGGTGGTGGTTTTTAAATATCTTAAGACTATGCTCAGTTAAGGATGTAGGGAAAGATATATTCCAACAATAGCTTGGAACATTAGGCGCTAGCAGTTCTCTGTGCTTTATCAAAATGTGTTCTTTTGTTACTAAAATTAACTAGCGGAAGGACTGGTTCTCCTTCCTGTGATCACAGCTGGTACACAGATTGTTGCTGTTGTTATGAAGGCTGAACAGACAGTATGTGGGTTGTTGTTTATGTGGTGTCATGTAGTGGCATCATTCGAAATGCGTATGTGGGGAGGGACATTCAGTTTTCATCTTCCAAACTCAGAATAGACTTGCTTGCTCTATTGAAAATTCTTTTTTTCCTACTCCCAGTAGCACGTTCCACTTGTAGCTTACGATGCTGTGACAGTATTCAGCCAGCAGTCAAGGAGTATGCCACCTCCTGCTGGACACTGAATATTGACGTTATAAAAATCCACGGTTTAAACTTGATGCACAACGGTGTGTTTACTTAAACAGCTCCTTGTGGATTTTGGATATCATTTACACCAAGTTCCCCTTGAGCAGGCTGGGTCTTGTTGCGTGCTACACACAGCTAAATCCATTTAGTCCAGCAGTTCTGTATAAGAGCCTCAGTCTGAACGGAGGACAAGGTTCATGTTCTGGCAGATAGAGCTGGAGGATCTAGCAGTGGGTTTAGCCTGCTTTCCTATGTTGTTTTCTGTACCTAGGTCCCAAAATAACACTTTTTGCCTGCCTTCCACGATGGAAAAGGGTTTGGCACTGTATTAAGCCCTCTGCCTGTGTGTGTCCTACGTTGGTATTGTCTGCCAGCAAGTCAGACATCCTGTTTCCTAGTGAATGGGACTTCGGGGATGTTTTAAAATTGCAAGAACTGTCTGTCTACTGCTGTTTCCTGTGCTGCGTCCCCTTTCCACTCCCTCCTGATCTGTCTCTGTCCTGTGCTTTGCTCTTGGAGACTAGAACAGCCTTTTTCCCATGCTGAGTTTTCTGTGCTTGCCTACCTTTTAATGTCTTCAGAACACTTCTCTCTTTAACTCTGAACAGCAACAGAAGATGTGGTTGGAAAACTGCCAAATCCTTCTCGTTAGGCCACAGAACTTAGCCCAGATCTACTTGCTGCAGACATTTGTGAATTCTCTTCTGGTCTTTCCTTGCCTTTCTTAGTGACTGCTCAAAGTCAGGGAAAACTTCCACTGAATGGAATGGGAAGAGTATCACGTGCAGTTTCAGGAAACATTAGGCTTATTTAACCTCTCTGAGGAGCTTTTTCTTGCCCTCTAGCGTTCAGGTGATTGAAAAGATGTGATGGTTATTTTTCAGGCTGGATCCTCATAGACCGTTGTGGGAAGCACTTTGGAACAATTTTAAACTATCTCCGAGATGACACGATTGCACTTCCAAAACACAGACAGGAGATCAAAGAGTTGATGGCAGAAGCCAAGTATTATCTCATTCAGGGCTTAGTGGACATGTGCCAAGCAGCCCTGCAGGTAAGAAATAGAAGTAGCCTGTAAAGTTTCTCATGGGTGTTTTGCTTAAAAATTTACTTAAGACAACTTGAAAGAGTATTTCATGGCCTTAGAGATGGCATCAACTCTTAGATGTGTAAGACAGCCTGGAAAGAAAACAAGACAGCAGTCAGGTAAGTTGTAAGATCTTATCCAGTACATTTATCAAAGCCATAGTTATCCTTGCTCTGTGTGCACACCTGAGATTCTGTGACGCTTTGAATAAGAGATGAAATTTAGTTTGTGATCTCCCTGGAAATGTTTTCAGACCCATGTGCTATCATGGCACAGCCCTCCAGGCCACAGGTGCCAGTGCTCTGTTGCATTATCAAGGGAGCTATTTCTTTGTAAGAAGAGAAAGATTGTCCCCTGGTTAGATTAGAGACAGACTGTCCCCTGGTTAGATTAGAGACAGACTGTCCCCTGGTTAGATTATATGAATCTAGAATGTGCAAGATGTAGATTCGCGTTCCTGTCGTTTCGGAGATGTCATTTCCCTTTGTGCTCCCATTCAGTTGTCCAGCTGCACCCTCACAACGTGGACAGTAGCACTTTTCTACTTCACAGGGATGCCAGGAGGATGAGTAAAGCAGAAACTGTATTCACAATTTGTCATGTAAATAGAGGGACTGGTTCTTTCCTGTTTCTATTTTTTAAATTTTATTTAGGAAATAGATAGTGAACCAGTTCTTCTTGTGTGAAATGAAATAAAAGCCAGAAATTTAAAGGAAACTGACTGAATAAACATTATTATTTTGAGCATATGTTTTAAAAGACCTTATGGCATTTGTCTAAATTTCCCCCAAGTTATGTCACTTCTAATTAGATAATATTTATAGGCAGAATGGGTTTGAATCTTTGAAAACGTGGTAACCTTTTTTCTCAGTTTGAATCTTAAGGGAGAAAAAGCACTGATTACTTTAAGGACTTTTCATCAGTTTACTGCTACTCTTTGCAAATATGTAAGCCCACAGTAGCTTTACTGACTTTGCTAGTGCCTATGAGTTCAGTTGATTGAAATGAGCTTGTTCTGCCAGCTTCTTAATAAGGTTAGCCCAGATGCAATATATGTAACTTGTTATTAGTCTTAAGGTTGTGAAATGAATGTTTCTTGCAGGTCAAACCTTAGTAATTAATAAATGCCTCACATACTAGGTTCAATACACTACTTCTATCCACTGAAAGAAATGCAAAGCCACACTGACAATTTTCCTTCTGGTTTGGAATTTAAAACATTTATTCTAAAAACAAAATGTTCCAAGGCTTTCCTATTAGCTATTGAGCTTTCCTTAATTTGCTGCACGAGGAATCTGGAGTCACAGACTGTGCTACACGCTCTTGATTGTTGCTTTTGTGTCCCAAGGGGCTGAAGTCCCTTTCGGTGACATGCCGTTCTTGCCAGGTGTTCAGTTCATAGTGGCTGATAGTCACATACTGCAGTGTCGTGAGTTGGCTAAAACTAGTGCAAACTCTTACTCTCCTTTTCTTCAAAAAAGGATAGAATAATAAACCCACTTCAACCAAATATGACTTGAGCTCAGAGTCCTTGCTGTAGCTAAGAAGGACATCCACCTGCATCCCGATATTTCAATTACTGCTGCCTCCTGGGGATGACTCTCCCCGCTGCATTTCTGGGTTGCAGATCGAGGTAACACTCTGTGGTTACTACAGCAACACAGAGCTTTTGCTTTGCATCACGGGATTTGGGAACATGGCTGGAGGGGCTGGAGAAGACAGCACCAGTAGATGTTAGCTTTAGCATTTATCTCTCTTGAGTTTATTTCCTCTCTCTCTTCTTTCTTTAAAACAGGACAAGAAAGACTTGTATGAACCGGTCTGTAGCATCCCCATTATCACATCTCCAAAAGAGGAAGAGAGACTGATAGAATCATCAATGAAAGTAACTATTTTTTCACAACTATCCAGTGAGAAACTGAATTTTTGCTAAATGTATTCAAACACAGACCTTATCTTTTCTGCTTTTTTTCCTTTCTCTCCCAATAGCCCGTTGTTAAGCTGCTTTATAATAGAAGCAACAACAAATACTCCTACACCAGGTATGTCAGTTTTTTCCCCACTGTAATGTGAAAGTTTCTCTTTGACTATGGGAATGGAGGAAGATGTGGTACGACCTAACTTGGTTTTTTTTGTTTGCTTTGGGTTTTCTTTTTGCTTACAAAAGTGCTTTTCTATGGATCTGCCTGCAGTTATTTTTGATTGATATGAATCTAAATGGGGGGACAACACAACAAACTGTATCTTTTGAAGTCTCGTGTACAGTTCAGTTGTGTGAGAAAGATGAATAGAAACAAGGGACAAGAGATAAGAACAATGAACTATTAATATTGGCTGAAACTAGACGTGACTTGGGTAATGCAACACAAACTGGTAACCAGAGTGTTACCTTGTCAGTGCAAAGCTAACACAGCCATGATCTGTACCTTGTCAGTTTAGCTTCACTTTTGAGTCTGCATATACCTCTGCCAGCACTGTTTCACTCTGACTTACAGAAATCCTTGATGTTCCAGTGCCTCTAAATGAATAAATTGTTTGGTTACAAAGGAAAGTATCTGTTCTGCTCAGGAACAACCCAGATAGTGACAGGGCAAGAATTTACTGGCTTTCCTCCCGTATAAAGTAACATTATTTATTTAGTTTTAAGCTGTAACTATCATGATCCCTTTGTTACAATGGTGTCAGAATGGCTTTGGATTTTCCCAAACCAGTCATTGAAGCGATGCGAGTAATCCTTTAGGCTATGCAGAATCCTCTTTTTCGGCGTTTTCAGCCTTTGGTGCAATCTTGGAAGCTTTTTTCTTTAGGCAAACTGATTGTCTGTCTGTCAGAGTGATGGATTCCAACAATCATGATATTTCAGGTAGTCAGGAAACGCTGCCTGTGGGAGTGCTGAAGAGGAGCCTGTTTTTCAGCACACTGCATTCTGTATCCACCAGTCATTGCACTCCTCCCTGTGTTACCCTTTAGCGATGCCGAAGCAAGCACAGAATAGCATATTAGTCACTGTGGGTCTGGAAATGTAAACGTGCTAGTAATGAGAGCAACAGCATCCTAGATACCAGGAGGTGCTGGTATCTCAACTAGCTGTAGGGTTTAATTATTCCTTGTGCATGAATCTGCATGCCTTGATGGTGTTTAAATGAGGCATCTTTATTTCACATTCCACACTGGCTGCTAGTAAGCAATGATTTTTTCCATCTGGTCTTCCTAATAGACAGTATAAAAGGAGCTTTCTCAGTTATGTTGTCAGTGTGGTCTAATAATGAAGACTTCTACATTCTTTTCCCACCTCTGCTACTTGATAGAGCCTGGGACTTGTCACTGGCTGAATCCCAGATTGCTTAATCAAATGATTCTTGTGAGCTGAAGATTTTTCTGGTTGCACACATGCTTTTTTGATTGAGTTATGAACAGAAATACTTCTCAGACTAAGTATTTTATGTAAAACCCGGTTGGCTGTTCTTATTAGCAGTGTCTTGATTCACAAGTATTTCATAGCCTGCCTGGAGCACTTGCAAAAGTCAAGATATTGCATACAAAAGTCTGATGTCATGTCTCTGGGTAGATTCTTGGCACCAAGGTGTGAACCTTGAGCTTCTGGGTCCAAAGAGTAAGGAATTGCACTGCTGCATTCAAGCTAATATGGGAGGAGTAAGGCTTTTGGGTTTTTTGTTTGGTTTTTTTTCACTTGATCAAATTGGACATTCATTGGCCTTGATGTTGTGATTTAAGTAAAATATTTTAAATTTTAAGAACAGCTTTCTGATAGCTTTACTTGATTTTAAAGCTATAATACAACATATTTTTTTTCTCTAGAACATCTAGATCTTGCTTTGAAAAGTAAGATTCTCCATTGCGTTGGCTGTCAGTAAAACTTAGTTTCCTAAATAATGTATTTACCCTAGAAAGTTATATATGGTATCACTAGTGTTACGTGCAGAACACCTTGCTTTTTAGCTGGCCTTCTAACATGCATTGGCTCTTTGGACTTTTGCTGTTACTAAGCTAAAGAGAACTGCAGTTCGCATATGATTTAATCGTCTTGAGCGTCAGTCAAGAGAGAGGTGGCAGATAGCTGATGTAATGATTTGGGAAATTGTGCTGTCGTTATTAATTATCTAACCTGACCTCTAAAGGCTGGTGTGTTTGCTCATGGGCATCAGAGCATCTTATTTGTATCTGAATTGGTTATTACCCTCTCTTTTCTTGGCAGCATATGGCAATGAGTCACTACTTATTTGTATTCTGCATTTAGATCAATGCTTAAAACTGTGGTGGAACAGGCCTATAAATTCTGTGGAGATGGCCAGTTGAAAAACCACAAAAAACGTATTCCTTCTTTTGTTGCTGTGTTTCAGTAACTCCGATGACAACTTACTGAAGAACATAGAACTGTTTGACAAACTCTCTCTGCGATTCAACGGCAGAGTTCTTTTCATTAAGGATGTTATAGGGGATGAAATCTGCTGCTGGTCTTTCTATGGACAGGGTCGGAAACTTGCTGAAGTCTGTTGTACCTCTATAGTGTATGCTACAGAGAAGAAGCAAACCAAGGTAATGGAGTTTTACCCACCTGTGTCTTATGGGTTAAAAAGAATCAGGTTGATGATACATTACAGAAAGATACGGATTTTGTATAACTTAAGCCAAATTGCTAGGGGCAAGTGATACCACTTACTGGAAAAGCTTTGATACCAGGTCTCCTGCATATTGACTGGAATCGATGGTCAGTGACACTGCTTAGGGGGCTGCAGGATGAGCTGGGGTCTGGGTAAAAGATGCTGAATTCTGTGATGGAATTCAGAGAATAAATATGGTAGCAGGTTTGAAGAAGGAAAGACTGAGAATGGTGATTCTGAAAGCACGTGCATTTTAGCATAGTCTCTTAAAGCTGATGGACTTTGTGTCCCTAAAGCATGTAAATGCCTTTAAATTATTCTATAATTAAATGAAGTAAAGATCTAATTCTGCTCCTAATTATACCTACATAAGCTTACTTCATTGCAGTTACTTTGTACTGTTTCACTTGCACTGATGTAATCATGGTATGTAATTGGACTAAATGGTTGTGTCTGGGAGTATAAATTTCTCCAGAGTGCTGGAAAATATATGCCAAAAAGGAGAAGACTGAAACTGATCTGTCCCAACCTGAACAACTGAACTGGATGGGATGGAATTAATGAAATGGAAACTTGAGCTCAAACACTGTTTAGAAACATGGTATTTTTATTATCATTGTGCTTTTATGTGCAAAACTATAGAATATCTGTTAAAAAAAGAGGTCAGCAGGAGCGCAGATTCCCAGTAATCAACCTATCTTGATTTCCCTGCATTTCCAGTGATTATTCTCATAGTCTTCCCACCTCTGATTTTGCAAAGGTTACCTAAAGACTTGCACAGTACCTCCTAAAGAGATGAGTTACATGCATGAAAATAGGACAATGATTAGCATGATAAATCTACAGTTTCCCTAACTTCAGGAGTTAACTTCTGACTTGCAGTGGTGCAGGTGAGGTGACCAGGGTCCAACATTAGCACTTAAGAATCAGGAATACTGTATTCCATTCTAGAACAATGTAAAAGAAGAGGTGGAGTAGGCAAGCTGATGGTGGGATTAATCCTCTACTAGGAATTAGACTGCTTTGCTCACCTTTCTCACTTACAATTGTTTTATTCTCTTTATAGTGTATGCCTTTTTATGGCTCAAGTGTTGTTTTACTTATGGGTGGGTATTCCAGTCATGTTATACTGTATAGATCAGGAAAAAGATGTGCTGTTTTTTGTAGGTTGAATTCCCTGAGGCACGGATTTATGAGGAAACACTAAATGTCTTACTCTATGAAACACCACGGGTTCCTGATAACTCTCTGCTGGAAGCAACAAGCAGGAGCCGAAGCCAGGCGTCTCACAGTGAGGATGATGAGGGATTTGAACTTCGTGACCGAGTGCGGCGAATCCACGTGAAGAGATACAGCACCTACGATGACCGTCAGCTTGGCCACTAGCACATCAGTCGAGGAGAAAGGGTTTGGTGTCAAGGCTTGTACTGATATTCTTTGAGGGAGATCAGGAAGTAGGGAGGGATCAGTTGGACTCTGTGGATTGATCTTCGTTTGGCTTCTTGGCTCCCTAGAGAAGCAAACGGGCATTTGTGTGCACAAAGCAACACTAAGGGCTGAGGGCTTTGAGAACTAAGATGTTAATTTTGCACCATGTGCTTTAATTACAGACTGGTCCCCTTTTCATGCCACGTGAGGAATGGAATTCGAACACTGATTCTGACAGTTTGTGGTTGCTCTTTCATATATAATGACTTGCCAGTTTTCTTACTTCCTGGGAGAAGTACTGCTTTTCCTGAATGAGATGGCGTGATCTGAAAATCTTTTTCCAGATACCTGCCCTTCTAGGGTTTTGTAGAATGGAACTTGCAGTTTTTAAATCAAGATACTGAAGAGGGGGTGGAGAGAACTTGACTATGACTACTCTTAGCAAACACTACATCTGATAACCCCCAGAAGGAATGGTTAGCTACCCAACAGTCAGATGCACTGCACGTGTGATTTCTCCCTCCTGTTTCCCCTAGTACACATACAAAAGGTTGGGTTCCAAGATAGCTGTCTTTAAAAGTCATTAATTCTAAGGCAAGCTCTTCCAAAGAGGTGTAAGAGTCAAGTCATCAAAAAACCTCCCCTCCTGAAAAATGGAAAACTTTGAAAATTTAAATAGATGTGTAATAATTTGTCTTGGGAGATGGAGAAATGTGTATGGTGAAGGAAGAAACTTCCTCAAGTAAGAAAACTTCAGGAACAGATTGTGGCAGGGTTGTGATAGTGTAATCCTGTTTGTATGAACAGGGGCAATCTGGGGAATTAGTTTTACATTAGTTTCATATTGTGGCCCAAAAGTGCTATTTAGTGTTAAATTTTTCAAGCAGCGGGGAAAAATTGCAGTACTGGGAAGGTACAGACTAAACATTTTATGATGCTAGATAATGTTCACATACTGAAGGGTGAATTCAAGTTTTGTGTTCTGAATCCCTTCTAGAGTGTAGAAGCTGAAGTGGAAAGAGAAGAATAGTCATAAAGATCTTGTTCTAGCATGAACCTGCAAGAGGCTTTGGACACAGGAGAGAGGTAGCTTATACTGAATTTTAAACTGAAATAATCACTTTTATTCTGAGTGCTTGGCTGGGTGCTAGTTGTGAAAGGCCTTTTGGAAGGTTGGAGTCAAGGCTGCTCTGCAAATTGGGTCTCTGGAAACAGTTTCAAGTTTAGTATGAAAAGTTGTTACTGTATTTTTAAATGTTTGCTTGTATGTTTGAATCTGCAACCTACAGCTGAAACTTTCCCACTGTCATAAACAGCTATTCCTTGATGGCTGTTCATGGGCAGCTATGGATATGTGACAGCGGTGGAGCGTGCTCCACAACTGCTTTGGTGTTCCCATATTGTACATGAACATGGAAGCCCCAGATTCTGCGGTGGTTAGTCTTGAACTGCTTTGACTGGTGCCAAATCTACCTATAAGTTTTAAAGCAAATTACTGCAAAAGCCTGACAAGGAAATAAACCCAAATTAATACAGTGAAGTCATAAGTAGAATTAAGATGGCAGATGGATTGGTACTAACAGCAGCAGGGGAGGGAACAAAAAAAATTATTTCCACTCATTTAGGCTTTTGAAAACGAAATTGTTGAGGTTTGGTAAGAAAACACTAATGGCTGCAAACTTTCAGGATTTTATTGCCTAGCCAGCCCTCGACACGGGGCAGGCATTCACTTAATTCTCCTCACATTCAGGAAGTAGCATTGCTGCTTTTTCTGTTGTGCCAGTGAAAATACAGCTGCTGAGATTAGTTCTGACAAAGACTTTTGTGGTTTTTTTCTTTAATTCTGCTAGAGTGTGATGTGGATTTTTTTTTTGTTTTCTTTTCCCCTCCACTGATACTATTTAAATTCACTGTGGTGGGTGCTTCGAAGCTACCAGCAGAGCCCGTAGTGCTGGAGTCTTCGCGTTGTACTTGGTAACTTCAATTTATTCTGTTGTACTTTTTTTCATCTTGTAACAAATAAGAGTGCCATTTAAAATTCACGTGTGGCACTTTTGTTTCTTGGCAAATGATTTATATTAATTTTTTCTTGTTACTATCATAGTGAATGTTAACAGATTAAGTAAGTGATGCTGGTAGCCTTGCAAAACGGTGTTTAAAAGAGTTATAAGCAGAAAAATGTCATCTTTGCATTTCTTTTTTCTGGGGAGTACAGTTATGGGAAGGGTTGTGTGCAAGAGACTGAGTGTCAGATCTGTGGGCTAGTCCAGAGGCTTTCATTCCGTGGTTGGATTCTGTACTCCCAGGATTCATTAATGAAAAGGATTCAAATTGTGAATTATTATGCTATAAGAAGCAGAAAAAAGCTTGTGTTTTGGTTTAGTTGGTTTTCTTTTCCGTCTCCCATAGCCAACAAGTAGTATTAATTTCTGATTTGAATTTAGATTAAATTAATCTTGGAAACAAACTGTTTTGAGAACCATCTGGGTTGTGAGAATCTTTTAAGAAGTGCAAAATAATTCCTTGATATTTGTGGGATGTGGAATATCAGTAAGAACTGTAAGCAGTTATGAATGTGTTTTAAATATGTACAGATATCCTTTTCATTTCACCTCCTTCTCTCATCCCTGTTCATTCTCCCTCTCTTCCCCCAATTAGTACTGATCACAAAACATCTGCTTTTAGATTAAGATATGACTAGAACTGGAATGATGTTAAGCCATGTTTGGCCACTGTGGACAGAACACTCAGTCTGTAAGCTTTACTCAGAGTTATAATCTTAATTGCCTAAACACTTAACTTTTGTCTATTCAAAAGACGTTTCAAAACCATGGTCTTGGTGTTCTTTGTCCTGGTAAGATTTTCAGGATGTGGTGAGAGATCCCAGTTAAATACCTGTGGTTGGGTTTGACTGGCAGTTCTGTAGTTCCCTGCACTGGTGGAAAGGTAGGAATGGGAGAACATTAGGAAACCCCCTGTGTAGTGTGTCCTGGGGAGGTACTGTTCAGACATGCACAAGGCTAAAATGATGGTAGTGTTAGAGGTCCCCTCCCTGGGCAGGGCTGCTGTACTTGGGTTTCTGATAAAATCTGGAATCCCCGGGGTTATTTCTTACCTGAATGCTTACATAAGTGGGTAAGTTACATGAAATCTCAGTGAGTCTAAGTGTAGACATGGATGCAGCCATCACACAGTTCATGGGTTGAACATTTTTCCCACACAAGTGATAGAACACTGTATTTTCTCTTAAGAGTCGTGCTTATCTGGAACTGCTCCAATGCAGAATATTAATTGAATGGCCTTTCCACCAAAATCATGGCGTGTTGATTTACACAGGCTCTGTACTGCCAGGTTCTGATAATTTCGAATACTGTAGTTTTGATGTAACACATGCTTTGTATTCTCATCTTAATCATCCTTTACTTAATTAAAGGCTATAAATTGTTTTGACAAGAACATTCTAGAACATATTTTTACAACCTGGTATAACGGAGAAAAAGCAGCACTGAAAAGGATAATGCAGTTTTGAAATGCAGCATTCACTTATTTTGTAGTAAACTGTCCACTTCTAGAGAGAGCCAGCAGCTGTGCTTCCTAAGAATCTTCTCTGCTGGCTTTAAATATGACAAATTATGATCCCTATTAAGACAATATAGATTCTAATTATATGCATTTGTCTGCAAGAGACTTGTAATGGCTTCCTACATAGATCATCACCAATGGATGTGTTTACTAATGTGCCTGTGAATTTGTAATAGGCTTTAGGAGGAAGAAATGCCTTCTTGCCTCATTTGTAATGTATGAATTCTAACCACATCAGCTAGCATTCATTAGCTGCTGGAGCTCTTTTTGAAACCTTACTGTCCTCTTCACTCCTAAATTTAAGTGAACTTTTGCGCATTCAAATATTATATTAGCAGACAGAGAGAATGAATGGGAAATATTAACTGACATCGATACACAAGTACTGTAACAAAGGGTTGCGTGTTCCCGTAACGGGGTCCTCGGGTATTGCAAAACAGCCTCAGTCTTCCTAGGGAGGAGACTCGGTGCCTTGAGTGAATGTCTTATGTTAAACAGCTGCTCAGTATCAGCATTAATTAGGCAGTAATGTCAAAAGAGAGCACTCTGCAGGGTAGCAGCCTCCAGCTGCTTGATAAATGCCGAGGCAAAACTAAATGTTTAACCTTCGCCTTGACATTTAGTTTTTGGAACAGGAGACATCCTATCATAACGTTCCATTCCGCTGACTTTTTATCTCTTGCCCTTCTTGGTTAAAATATAAAATAACTGACCGAGACTGGGAGGGCATTGGAGGGACTGATACTATGGTGGTATTGAAAAGCTGCATTCTGCTTGGAACAGGCAGTGCTTCTTGTGGTTTTGATTAGATTTTTTTTCCTTGAGGTTTTTTAATTTTCAGACACAATTCACTCTTAGAAATACTGGTGAAGCATACCTTAACTGAATGTGTCTGGCCCAGCAGTCCCTGTCTTACACAATTAGATTATATCCTTCGACAATCCTTGGCATTAAATCTTTATAGCCAAATTTCACACCATCCATTCTGTTAGAACTGAGGTTTTATTAAGATATGAGTGGGCATGAGTCCTGTTTCCAGATTTGCCACTCACTTGGTGACATACAGCAAGTCAGTTTTTCTGTGTGCGCATAATTTTTCTTAATCTGTAATAAAATGGTGGTAAGACCCTCCCCTACCTCAGAAGGATGTTGGAGCTTGATTTGTTTAATAATAGTAAAGGACTTTGGATTTCTCTAATATTTTATATCTAGAGGATAGCAAATATGATTGCTGATCTTGTTTAAACTGACATTCTGTGATTAAGCTCAAGTTTTCTTATAGCATCAGGCTTTGTTTTATTTTTATGTCTAACTTTTAAGGGTCAGCCTTATGGATAAAATACTTAGTTGATGCAGTAACCATATTAGCTATTGATTAAAGCATTTTCTCTTTTATCAGTGCATTAAATGGAAATGGAACACTAATTTTTAATAAAGTGTTTTATTTTGTCTTCTGTAATTTTTCTGCAGCATTGTAACTTTTTGTTTGTCATGTTGGTCTCTGCACTTTTGTTTTGCATTGCAGTTGTGATCCTCACCAAGTATTTAGGATTCCTGAACCACAGAAGTACTGTACAGCAAATGGCTTTTATATTCTATGGAGCTGTTGCTACCTTTCACCCATGCCCTGCAAGAGCGGGCTATTTGTAGGAGGTATCGGTGTACTTACAGGTGCTCTGCAGACAACTGGTTTTGATTTTTCTCTGGGCTTTTCCTTTGATTGTTGAACAATTCATTGGCTGCAGTGGTTTTTTGTGTTCATGGAAATAACTTCATTTCCTAATAAGAATTATAGAGCATTTTGATATTTCATTAAGTCTACACACAATTTGTATTACCACAAAGGTAACCTAACTTCTGTTTTGAAACTATTTAACCTTTCTTGACTGGCAGAGCAGCCTAGCAGGGAATTAGATCCAGAGATTCAGTCTATGTTCTGCAGTAGGTGTGCTTTTGAGGTAGCCAACATAATCTGTCTGTTCTATTTAGCTGTTCTCTTTGCTCCTGTTACCCAGCTTTCTGAGCTAAACAATAGGGTTTTTTTTTGTTGTGAGCAACATCTGCAAAAACTATTCCACAAAGTATCTGAGTGTCTGTGAAAGAAGTTAGGTAATCCTTCTGTTTGGAAAGGTGAGAAGCCTCTCTTTGGTACCTGTGGTTTCTAGTGCATACCGGCTGTTCTTTCCCACAGTTGTGTGTTGAGAATTGGTTTACTGTAAGGTAGGTGCCCCTACCCTCACTTTAGTGTTGTATGAGAGCTTGTAGAAACAGCTTAATTTATTCATCATGGTTTTGTTTCTTGTGAGTGAGTAATACGATTCAGTGTCCTCTATGTGCTGCCTCTTTCAAAAATGGAACATCTCTTTTTTTTCCCTTTTGTGCCTGCACTAACAGAGGTCTGTCGTCTTCTCAGTGCAGTCCAGGTTCTCCTCCTGCCTGCCATCTCCCCTTTTTTCCGCACCATTCCCTTAGGAGCATTCCCTTTGCCCGGGTGCTCCTGTGGCATCCTTTCCTTTGCAGCCACAACTCATGTAGGATTGTCAGCAGCAGCTGGAGGACTCGCTGAGAGCGAGCTCTGGTTTATTAAGTATCCTGAATACCTCTGCTGAAGGAATAATCTTGCCTACACCCTTATTTGCTTTGGAAGGAAGAGCTTGAACGCTTCCTGGGCACCCCTTGCTGTTTTGCGAAGTGCTGTGCTTTTGCCAAGATCAGACAGTGACGCGAGTGCGCCGTTCACTCTTTTTAGTGGAAAATACGGAAATTGGCAGTAGAAAAATCAGATTCAACGTATGTCACTAACCTGATGCTTCACCCCCCTGCCCTCCTCTAGAGAGGCCGCTGCGCCGCTGCTGCGCTCCCAGGGCGGTACTGAGCGTCTGGGCTCCCCGGGCCCCTCCCGCGACGAGGCTCCTTCAGGACCAGCGTGGGCACGGGCTGGCACCGAAGGAAAGGGGGGCTCCGGGGCCGCCTCGGGGCCGCGCGGTCCCTCCGCGCCGCGGGCTGGCGGAGCCCCCTCAGCCGGGCGGCGGCGGCGGCAGGTGCGGCCCCGCCTTCCCGCCCTCGGCCTGACGTCAGCGGCAGCCGCGCAAGATGGCGGCGGCGCCGCGAGGCGAGGCGCGTCCTCCCCGCGCTCGGCCGGGCGGCGCGGAGCCTTCGCCCCGCGGGCGCTCCCGCAGCGGCGCGGGCGGGCGGCTCTGAGCGCGGGGCGCGGCGGGCGGCCCCGCTCCCCGCCCCGCCATGAGCTGCTCGGCGGACGCCGTGAAGGAGAAGCTGCTGTGGAACGTGAAGAAGGAGGTGAGGGAGGAGGGGGCGGCGGGCGGGAGTCCTCCCCGGCGGGGCTGGGGCTGGGGCTGTGAGGCGGCAGAGCCCCGCGCTCCGCACGCCGGAGGCCCCTCGGCGCCCCCGGTCAGCCTCGGGCCGTCCTGCGCGCCTCCCGCCGGGTCCGGCCGCCCGCGGCGGGGTCAGGCCGGTAGCGAAAGGTTGAACCTTCCCGGTGATGAATGTGTTTGAGCGCGCCGGCGGCGGCGGGTTTGCTCGGGGTAAATGCAATACAGCTTTGTCCAGGCTGAATTAAACCCTGGGGGGGCGGTGAGGGGAGTGGGGGGCCTGTTCGGCTACAGCCGTGTAACCCTGCCTGTGCTGCTGCACAGACCTTCCCGTGACTGGGAAATATAAATAAATAACGGCGGCTTCGCCAGGCTGCTGAGGGGACGTTGTAACGCTGCTCCCCAGACGTGCCGGTGGGTCTTGCCTGGTGTTTCCAGAGCGAACCCGGGGAGCAGGGATGGGGCCCCGCCGGCCCCCCCCGGCCCTGCAGCAGGTGATGGCTGCGTTCAGCGGCCGAGGCAGGAGTCTGCGGTGGGCTCATGCTCCCGGCGCCCTTCCCATGGGGTTGTGCTTCCCTTATTACTAGTTCTTTACTAACTTTTCCTTAGCTGTGAGTTTTAGAGGAGAA
The DNA here is from genome assembly GCF_013368605.1 of Nyctibius grandis. Taxonomy (NCBI): domain Eukaryota; kingdom Metazoa; phylum Chordata; class Aves; order Nyctibiiformes; family Nyctibiidae; genus Nyctibius; species Nyctibius grandis. Next base: position 11,049,123 of record NC_090675.1, read on the forward strand.
AGTAGGAATATCAGTGATAAAGCTAGTCCTAAGCTATCCTGGGATGAATGGAATTGGCTCCCAAATGCCAGAGCCCTGGAGAAGTGTGTGCTCCTGGGGTGTTCATACCTGCGCGTTAGGAGGTGTGCTGAGAAAGGGGGGAGGAAGGCTGGGTTGGTTTGGGTTGTTGTTCTTACAAACACCTGTGTGACATTTACGTGCTGGGGCAATCTGAGATCCGTTGGTGGATAAAGTGCCGAACGCCCCGAGCCTGAACGGGGACAGTGCATTTGATCACACTTGCCTTTGGACTGGTGGTGCTTCTGTCTGCAAAGAAGGGTGCTGTGACCGGGTAGGGTGTGCTCAGCAGGACAGAGTTCCCGCTGTGCTTTGCAAGGCAAAGGTTTGTGCTGAGACCCTCTCCAACAGGGTGTGTTTTGGGGGCCCCTGCCAGGGTGCTCTGGGAGGAGATGCCTGCTGGTGTAAGCACGCCTTGGTCCATCACCACCTCCGTGAACAGGCTCTGGGGATTTTTGTGGCATTGACTGTGCAGCTGCTTGTTCTTACACAGGAGCTAAGTGAAGATGTAATGCTTATCCATCACAGCAATAAAAAGTATTTTTACAAAGCTAACTATCCTCCTGCTCCTTCCCCTCCCCCGGTTCACAGCTGGGGAAATCAGAAGTGGTAGGAGAGCAAGATTCATTAAAGCTCAGGTGAAAAGTTGTTGCTACGGCCAAGGTTCCTGAGCCTGAATGTAGTGTCCTAATATTTGTTAGTGTTGAAACCAGAAGATATCAGGTGTTTCAGTCAGTGTAGGTTGACTGGAAGTGGTAGAGAACGGTCTGTACCCAAAACTGTAGGACCATGTCCTAGAATGCCCCAGCCAGCACCTGGGCACCAAGCAGGTGTCAGCTGCTGCTTGCTCACATGCTAAATGCTGCGGGTTCATGCAGCCATGAACCTGCCACTTCGTTTAGAAATTTTAGCTTGAACTGGAACCTTTGAGCCAAGACAGTGTAAGGTTTGATTTAGAAGTGTGTGCACTTGCTCTCCTGGGTTACTGTTTAAATATATAAATAAATTTGAGAAATGTTTTCCAATGCTGAACATTGCAATCGTGTGCTAATGTAGGAGGTTGAAAGTGAAATGGATTTTCATGATCCAAGCCAGCTCGAGCCAAGAACAAGTGGTATATAATTACAAAATCTGAGGCTAATTTGTTTTTAAGGTCTCTAAAATGTTTTTAATTGGACTCTAGCTTTTAAATTACTTGAATAATGCTTGAAAGTGTTATTCGTACCTTCTATGTCATCTGCATTTTTGTTTTGATTTGTTTTCTTTCTGCTCCAGATCCTCACAAATGCTCTTTTAGAGGATTTATGGTGGCTTGGCTTTTTGGGGGTTGCCCAGAGCTTTCCATCCTAAAATAGTCATGAGAAGCCTTTTGATGATCGTACACCCATTTAGGTAACGCCTCTTGCCTGTGCACTGCACAGGTGTGTAGTAGGGGGCCCTGTCTGTTCTGCTCACGTTAAGATAAGTGGTATCAGGAGGCAGAAACACTGAGACTGGGATTTATTTTTCTTCTAAATAATCAGTTGATGGAGCCGGGAATTGAATGCAAACTGCTAGTATACCGACCAGATTATGCTGCTGTCATTAGAGTAATTAACTTTTTCTGGTAGAATTTTCAACCTCATTCTTTATTCTGTGTGACTTTTCACACTTACACCTGCGTGCATCTTGTGTGTTGGTGGCCTTGTTTTGCCAATGTAACTAGTTGTGTCCATTCTCAAAGCCATCATGCCCTTCCCTTGTCCTTTAAACCCAGGCTCTTCCTCCTGGTGAATTATTTTCTCATAACCTCAGTATCTAATGGAGTTCAGAATAAGCATGTTCTTTCTGTACGTTGTTTACACCAAACCTATTAAAATTCGGTTGTCTTTGCACAATATAAAATGGTTGTCTCTAAAGTCGCTTGGTGCAAAGTGATTTTTTATTTTGTCTCTCCCTCTCAGCAAAAGCTTTTGCATTTTTCCTTTGGGAAAATTCAGTGTTGTTTGCTTTTTCTCAGATGGGCTTTCAATTCCCACTGGTAAAGAATGTATTTTGTTGGCTCTAATAGAAAGGAGGACATGTAATGTGTTTTGAAAATCCAACTCTACCGGGATTCATGCTGAGGCTGCTTATAAGTTCACATTTCAAACATTTATCTCTCTCTGCAGGAAAATCTGTTGTGACAAGCAGGCTCATGGAACAGGCTTTTCTCTGGCCATTTCCTCCTACCTGCTGAAATGGGGGGATTTTTTGCCATTTCTGGATTTAACCACAGCACTCTTTCTAGCTGTGAAACAAACACAAAATAACAATATCGGTAGCAGTTTCACCCTGAAAAATTTTGGAGCACTTCAGAAACGCAGTTGCTCGTCTTGCAACTAAAATGCAACTGCTTCTGGGCAGAAATATAGTACGTACTTAACAGCTTGTATTTACACCACACAATTCTTCATCGAGAGTAACAAAGAGTCAGTGCAGCAGGAGCAATCAATAAATGAGATGACTGGTAACTACACAAGCTAAAGAAGCCACGGATGCTGCACATAAGGTTTTCTCCTTTGAGAAAAAATTGCTGTGGGATTTAACTGTGGTCCTGGTTATTCCAGTGTTTTACGAGCACTGTTCTTTGCCTCCGACGCTGCATCGTTCCTGTGGTGCTTCTCCAGCATCCCATCGTGATGCAGGGATGGGGCAAGCGCTGCAACCTGTAATCTGAAAGAGGTCACAGCTGCAAAATTGGAGTTTATTTTCATTTTTAAAGCTTCCTTATAATAAAAAATTTTTCAAAAAGTAGCATAAAGGCATTGCTCTTGTGTTTTTCTTTGATGAAACTTAGGTCATAATATATGTGTTAATAAGTTTGGTGTTTGACTGCTTCTGAAAGTTTTGGCCATTGCTGCATGCAGGAGAAAGTCAGAGCAGTCATTCATTATAATGTCATGCAAATGCATATCAACTTTTATTTGAGGAGCTTGCTTTGCTTTATGTGGATAACGCTACTGCCAGGACATTCTTCACCCCTCAAATGCCAAGGTCTTTACTCAGGCAGAGGTTTCCCATCCTTGCTCTCCGATGGCTGGTAGACTTGGGGCACACGGAGCCTGTTACCTTTCCAGGGAGAGCAGAATGTCCCCTGGGCCTGTCACTGGGGCCTGTCGGAGCTCTCTGTGGTTCTCCTGATCCAGTGCTGCTTCTGGTTCACGGACAGAGAGACTGAAACACCCAGAAGCTGAGGCACTTGCTGATCTTCTGCATGCATGTGCCACCTGGGTGTAAACGAACAGCCTGGTTGAGTGGATCCTGTATTGGTCCCTCAAAGGAGGCACAGAGGACGGGGTGATGTTTGCGAGGCGATGGAGGGAGCCCGTGTGAGACCTGAGCCGAGCCTCTGCCGCCTCCTTCCCACCTGAGCAGGTTCCTCTCCGTCAGCAGCGCTGGCTCTAGCAGGCAGCCCTCCCTCCTGAGTGGATTCCTGTACCTGCGCAGGTGGGTGGGGGAATGGGGGGGGTAGGCTGGTGGTGTTTCTTCTAATGAGATTCATTTGCAGTTTGGTCAGGTCCGCTAGTGTCTGCATGTGGGTGTCTGTGTAGGCTTCTGCTCAGAAAGCTTCATTGACAAGTGCCTCCCCAGAACAGACACAGCAGCATAGTTCCCTACAAAGACAGCTGCACAAAATTGCAAGCGGGGAAAAAAAAAGGCTCGTGTTCCATTTGGTCAGAAACATTTGATTTAACTCCTTGCCTGGAGCATCCCTCAATTACGTGGCAGTGAGGAATGACGTGGGATTGAGGAGCGCTGCATCCCAGCTTTTGAGTCTTCACATCTGCTACCTGTGCCTTGAAAATGTTTTCTAATGACATTTACTGACTCTCCAGAAAATACGCAGAGGTTGCTCTGTATTCGGTGGCAGCTGGGGACAGACGCCGATTGCTTGCCTGGTCTGTCCTGCTAGGCTCTGGAGGTCCTGGTTTCAAACTCTGCTGACAGGCTGACTATATGGTGCTGCTGTATAAAAGTAGGGTTGGGTATTGCATCTGAAACCTTTTTCTAATTTTTTATACGCTTTAATTTTTTTGTTCCTGGGGCTACAGACTGGGATCTAAATAACATACTCGGCTAATAAAGACAAATGACTGGGATGTGCCTGGGCAATGTGTGACAGTGGGGAGTCAGCCTCTGAGCTCCAGAGCTCTTGCTCCTGGTAAATGACTCTTCTTCCTCCCTGTCGTCAGGAATTGAATTCCAGTTACTGTTCTCCAGGGAGCTGCGACTGAAACCACAGTCTGCGGTCCTGAGTGGTGCCTGAATTCGTGCCTGTGAACTTGAGTCATGCGTGCATGACTTACCTTGGCCCAGCTCTCTCATGCTTCCTCTTCTGTCCGCCTCAATGCTCGTGGCACTCAGAGGTACTTCCTCCCTTTAGTAACTCAGGCCTTCGTTTAGTAGGTTAAATACAGTTTCCATCCGGTGAAATCAGAACAGCTTGCAAAGGCTGGGTCACTGTCCTCCTTTCACAGATGGGCCGCCAAGGCACAGAGATGAGTTGGCTTGGAGGCAGAGGATGGCACTGTCTCTGTGCTTCCACTGCAAGCTGTGTTTGACGGAACACGCTGCCTCCCACGCGTGAAAATGCAGGTCAGGTTCCAAGCTGCCATTTAACCAGGCAGCTGTCCTGTCCCCTTCCCTTTGCTGAGCCGTGGTCTGCCTAGGTGCTGTTATCTAGGTGATTTCAAACCTGTAGGTGAGGTTTGGAACAGGTTTTGTTGGGTTCCTGCCAAGATAAACAGACATCAAGCTTGTAAATCAACAGTTATGCGAATGAAAATGTGAGAAGAGGAATGCTGGCTAAACAGAGCAATCCAGATGCTTCCTGTGTGAGAGCCCATCCGTGAGACCTTCTCACACCTTTGCTTCTTCCTTGATACCCTCTTACTCCTCCGCCTCCCACTGCTTTAGTGTAAGGTCCAAAGTTCTACTAGCCATGTCAGAAATGCCCCAGGAAAGAAAGAAATTGCCTTGTTAGGAGTCTGTATTGTCAAGCCTCAGTATGTGAACAGTGAGCTGGGTTTTATAAAGCGCAAAAGACTTGCTTTGAAGTCCTCAGATATAAAACATGTTCTACTTTCAAAGCCTCTTACGTATTTGCTTTTTCCCATTTTCTTTGCGACCCAGAGGGCTCACGTTTGATGAGAAGTCCAAATTCTGTAGGATCAACTTGATCCAGAATTTGGGGTGAGGAGAACGCCGTGGGTTGAAAGGCTCGTGCAGCAAGTGCTGGAGCTGCAGACGGCTGCCAGCTGGGGTGGGGGTGTAGGAGTGGGCATGGGGGCCGCAAGATGGGTACTGGGGGGAAGGCATGCTTGATTACAGCATCCAGCATTGGCTTCGCAAATGATCTTACTGGAGGAGGAAGCCCTCCAAACTGGAGAAGGCACTGAGCTGCCACCTCATCGTCACAGCAGTGCCAGTACAGAGCCCAGCTCTCCACCAGGCATTGCACCTGCAGCTCCTCCTGGTTCCAGCGCTGCGTGGGAAGGCTTAAAACCTTTGAACCCATCAGTGCTGCAAAGGAGCGGTAACCCAGCCAGCTTTAAACTGGTTATCTGGGGTGCCAGGTGCAGCCTGCTGAGCGCTGAGTGTGCTGCTGCCGGCCCTGCTGAGCAGCGTGGGCCGAGGTCTCCTGGGTGTGCAGCCCTAGCCCCTGCTTCCCTGTTGGAAGAAGAGAGTGTCTTGTTAAATCTTCTGCCACAGTAGCACTTACTTTCGTACATTGAACATGATGTGGCATTTCTTTAGGCAGAGTGTCCTAACCCTGTAATTATAGCTCACAGATGAGAGAAACCAAAAATGGTTGTGGGTTTGTGTCTGGAAAAGCAAGTGCTCCGTGGCCAGGAGGGAATGAGTGTCTGATGAGAGTTGGTTGAGGCAAATAGGTCTCATCTGGTATCAGGCAGAGGAAGCCATTGGGGGAGGAATAAGCCAGCAGATGAATGGAGCCTCTCTTCAAGAGCCTAACTGTAAGATTTGTCTGTTTTCTTCGTTTTTGGAAGTCAGTAATCTGCAATGAATTCCCTCTGGAGCTTGACACATCAGCCTTGAAACTGGAGAGGAGCTTTGTTTTAAATCAGTAAGAAGTGTGATAAATGTCTTTGCTGTAATTGTTAATTTGTGCCTAGGAGCAAAAACTGAAGGCACTGTCTTCTCTGTAGGTACTGTATTATTTTTGTATAGTGTCTGGTGCAGCAGAGCTTTGAGAGCATCACTTGTAATTACTGCGGTACGTACAGTCCCCAAACGGGAGGGTTGCTGTAAACCTCTCTGGGACGTACGCCTGTGTAGCTCAGGGATTCTTTGTGCTTGAGCAAGAGCAGAATGCCCCAAAGAGCACATGGCAATACATAATCTTATTTCATGAGCAGAAGTAACTATACGCAGGAAGGCCAAGGATGAATTACGTAAAAAGTTTTGCACAGCTCTTTGGAACTTCTGCTGAAGAAGTTCTCCGGAGGGCACTGAAATAATTCAGTCTTTTGTAGGGGTATGCCCCAAATAGACCTGTCCTTGTTCTACCAGAGGTTCCCTCACCCCATGAAAAGCTGCTCAGGTTTGTCCGTCCTTTCCTTTCTTAAATGCTTTTATCCTTCCTTCCTTCCCTGCAAAGAGTAACTTGCGTGAGTTGTTAGTCTTTTGGCGATGGGGAAAGGGCAAGCAAAGGTTGAAACCGAAACTCCCAAGTGCTGTGCTGGTTTGTGTTGGGATCTTACAATCACTTCTTTTTATTTCTTTTAGGTAAAGCAGATCATGGAAGAAGCTGTCACCCGGAAATTTGTACACGAGGACAGCAGTCACGTCATCGCCTTATGTGGTAAATGACACAGAGGGGCTAACACTACATGATCTTACTTTTCCTATAGAAATGTGTTTTCTCTGCTGTTGGAGGTAAATGCAGGCATTTAAATATTAGAAATCATGGAGTTCAGGCCCAAGTCACCTTTTCTTTACATTTTCTCCATCCATGTGTACATTACAAATAAGAAAGTAACTCTTATTAAAATGGCATTATCCAAAATAATTACCAAGCCCAAGTGACGAGGGGATTCACTAGGAAGCACTAGTAGGTTAAAAAATATGTCTTTGGAGGTAAGACACAACCCAGAGAATAACTGCCAAAAAAGGAAGTTTTCACAGTCATGGGTTAAAATCTGGCAGCTGCCTTTCAGATGGAAATACTTTGTTCTGTAAGTTGTCGCAATGTATTTGAAGAATAAGGTGCCTCATTTTGAGTACAGGTAACAGAATCCATCCCAAAAAGGCATTGAAAGAGCTGTTACCTTTTTTAAAGAAGGGAAACAATACAAATCTCAGTGACTTTTCTAGCCAGCATCGTGCCACTGGCTAGTTGGCATGTTTCAGGTCTTCACAACACTTCTCTGCTCTCCACTGTGCACTGAACGCTGTAGTACATAAATGGTGCATTTGAGGGGTTGAGGTCTAGGCTTTGACATCGTGGACATTCTTGTATATTTTTTAATATAATCAGTGAGCCATTATGTGGGTGACTTTTCCTCATGATTGTACTTTGGAAGTTGCATTACCAAGAATTAGCAATAAAATAAGATTTCTTTGGAGATAACATCATGTGTATCAAGGGCAGCTGGTGTTTCAGAACTCTGTGAATCGCTCAAAGTCTGAAGAAATTCTAAAATTAGGTGGTGGTTTGCCTGGTCCCTGCAGACTTAGACTGATGTGTGTGTGTTGTGATGATGGAGTGAAGCAGACCCTAGGTGGGTGGGTGGATGAAGGATGGTCCAATGCTGGATTCTCAGTAGAGGTCAGCTCCCAAGAGTTCACACCAAGTACTCCTTTGGAGACTTGGCCCCTTCGTTCAGTGCCTGAGAATGAACTGTTGAATGCTGGTCCAACAGCTCTGTAATCTAGCCCATAATTTACTAGGACCAATAAAAACTTAACACTATTCATCAGACTTGGGTGTGTGGAGAAACATCACAGCAAGATACTGCTGAGAATTAAAGCTATGTACAGTTGTAAATATGTGTGTTGGCCTGTGAATTCTTGGCTGCTTTCTCTTCGTGCTTCAAATTGAAGACTTAACTGGGAGCGATGCTGAGAATGGTTGGAGAACAGCCATCATCTAAACACTTCTGGATTTCCCAGAATGGAGCATTTGCAGCCAAGCATGCCCAGTTATGTGTTGATGACAGTGGAGAGATTAAGAGGAGTGGAAGTTAGATTTGGCTTTGGAGGTAAGTGGACTGTCTAGAGAAATAAGTATTGACACATTACTGAAAGCCAAAGCCTGAGAATAGTAACCTTTTCCTGTCACAGCAGTGAAATTCCAGCTTGTTCTGCTGTGCGTGGTTATTATGTATGCAAGGCTCATCTTACACTAGCCTGCTTGCTGTTTCCAAGTTATCTTTTACTTATAGCTTAGGATAATTTATTCATCCTTACATATTCAGTGCAGGAGTGCAAGATTTGGCCGTGTTCTCTGGCTAATGTTTTATTGTTATTAATGTAAACTGTAGCCGTTTCCTCCATTTAGGTTGTGGTTATGTTAAATTTCACCCTTTTATCTACTGTGTATTTGTACTATACAGAGGAGAAGTAGTAACTGAGGAAAATGGTCCCAAGATAGGAGCAGGTGAAGGAACCCTGAGCCTGTGCCCTCGCTGTGGGCTGCCTGCTCGATCTGGAGAGCTCCTCGTGTTGTGTGTCCTCTGCCTCTGAGATCGTATTCTGTAAGATGTGCTGCAGTGGTGATGTAAGGGGTAGTGGGGCGGCAGCTATTTCTGTTAGAGTCTGCTTGGCCAAAATTAGCAATACTGAAAAATCTTCTTAATATTTCTCCCTCTCACTGTGATTCCAGTTGGTTTTGTGTTCTGAATTCTGTAGGGTCTGAAGAACTAATAACTCTCCATGAGCTGCCTTATTATTGCCCAGCAGTCCTACCTGTTCTAAGGAAGTATTCCAACCTGCGGCTGCTTTGAATGTAGGACTTAATTAACTCTAAACCAGGAGTAGGTGAAGCTGAATGTTCTGCTGCCACTTCAGCTAATTGAATGGAGAAACTGTTTCCAGTAGATTTGGCTAACAGCTCCTGGCTGGGGCTCTCCTGTGTGTGCAGTTCTCTTCCCTCTTCCACTTCAGATTCATGTGCCTCTTCAAGAGGTTTTTCCCTTCTATTTAAAATTAGATTGGCTCAGTACATGAGTCATTTTCAGTGAATCTTCGTTATAAATATAGAATTCTTGTGAATCATTTTCTCTTCTGCAAGGCTGAGTTTAGCAGGAGTCTCTTAAATACATGGTAGTTGATTTTCAGGGCCTGTCTGCATCAGGAGCTCTTGTAGGTCCTAAATGGCTGAAGGTGCCAATTAAATGGTGTGTGCCACTTGCCCCACACCCTTCTTCGGTGCCTCTTTGTTATGGTACGTGGGGTTTGTAAGCACAAGAAACTCCAAGGCTGAGCTGGCAGACCCAGTGTTCACTGTTCAGCCCCATGCTGGACTAGAGCGTCTCTGAACTAATGTGTGCCATGTTGGGACAAAAATGCCACATTTCTTTGGGCTACAGGTTGCTGTTGAGTGCAGTTCACCGGTGTTGTGTTGTCGGTCATATAATGAAATGACGCAAGCTCTGTGGATACTCGTAGCATCTTCAGTGGACGGGCGTTTCTGTTAGAAGCTGGATGTGGATGTTTTCAGCCCGGGTTATCTGGTGCCGTTTCCTCGGTAACGGTAGCTGGCACCGCGTGACGCAGGGACCGTGCCGTGCGCGTTCGGCTGAGTGCCATCTCTGCGGGCCGGGGAGAACGCTGGCGCTCCCCTCCCGTGTCCTTCCTTTCTCCAGCTTCCCTGAGGTTTTCATGGCTGGTCGTGTCCTCTCCAGCAATACTAGCCCTCCCCGGCTTTTACACTTCTGAGGGAAAGGGGGAAGAAAAGGAGGCTTTCCTGCAGGCAGGTCTCTGCTTACCCCGTGTGTGTTCACCAGTAATCACCAAGCAGTTTTCCAGTTCCGTGCATTACACTGTGTTTGTCTGAAAGCCACCTGCAGCTTTGCTAAGCCTTCTCCTGCACGGTTGCCCATCTTTAGATCTGACAGTAACATGCTGCTATAAGCAAAGAGTTAAAAAACTGTTTAAATCTGCTTCACACAGCAAACCTAATGGAACATGCCTTATTCGTGAGTGGATCCAAGACAAGGCTACCCAGATGTTGTTCTTTATGTCTTCAAGGGTGTGGAGCTCGCGTCGTGAATCTCACAGGACTGGTTTTCTCCAAATGGTCTCTTTTAAGTGTCCAGTCAAGATCTTTCATTAAGTCACTTTTTAATATTTCTTCTCTTTTCCCCTTCAGCCTTGAGACAGCTCTTTGAAAAACATCAAAATGCTGGTTTCAAAGATGAGACTGAAAGTGTTTGAAGGGCTTTTTTTTTTTTTTCAACAAGATAGAGAGTGTTACTAAGCACAGTTTGAATTGGTCTTGTACATCTGGAGTGAAGACAGCCTGATGTGGCACATTTCTAGCTTCTGTGAAACCTTCTGTACAAGTTTTTTTTTCAGACCATGTGTCTGAGTTGCAGGAGTGCCTGGTAGTGCTGGCCAGGAATCTAAGCTGCTCCCATACCTAAGGGTTAACCACAAAAATGTGGTCAGTTGTGGGACTGTTTTCTTCATTGGTCTTACGATGACTTGTTATCCCATTTTGCACAAAGTTAATTGTATTTGAAAGAGAAGAGAAGATCTAATTAGGAACCAATGACTGCATGATGCTGGAGCTTGTGTTCTGTTTTTTCTTGTTCAGGACCTGAAATCCAAGCAATTATCAGAGTCACCAAACGTCACGATTGCCAGCCCCAAGCAATGAAAAATCATGAGTCAGAAATCTTTTCCTTCGTGGCCCTAAAGTACAAGACTGGATTAAAGTTCATGACAGGAAAATAAAACCAACTGAGGAATAGAAATGTACTTCTTAAATACATTTCTTATCCAGAGATTCTCATCCAGTTGCATGCTTCAAGATGGTAAAGCTTTCAGAAGAATATCAAATATCCACAGACTTGCAGCAAAATCGTGGGAGGTGGCAATGTGGGAAGCTCTTTGTTTGTTTTTAAGGTGAGAAATAAGTTCCCAATAGAAGCCCTATCTCTGCCTCCTGTTTAAAGTATGGCAACAAAGTGTTAGCAGATGTTCGGTGAAAGGACCAGGAGATTGCTTTGGAGTTAGTCCGGACCTCGTATTGGAAGGGTCCTGACTCTCCACACAGCATGCTGTTCCCATAGGTTTCAGCTGGAGTTACAGCCTTCCAGTTCCTCTGAAAATCAGCCCCGTTACAAAGAGGTGCCTCATGCTTTGGGTTTGGTAGGTGATTGCCCTGAGGCTTCTAAACAGCACAGTGCTCTCAGGATCTGACCAAAAATGTAAGAATTCAGTTTCCTCTCTTTCTTATTTTCTTAGCTCACAGAAATGTAACTTATGTAGAAATAGATGTAAATAACCATTGTCCAACCAGACATTTTATTATTCTAATTATTTTGGCTTTCTACCCTTGGCATTGATGTTTTTAAAAAATGCAGTTAATCCACTATGGAAATGCATGTCTCATAAACAAAATCTGAGCCTCCCTGTATTCCTGCTCCTATTTGGAAAACAAAGGAAACATTTTCAGTGATGAATAATGCTTATAAAATAGTTTATAGAGGTTCTACCTCACTTCATAAACACATTAGTCCAAAGAGAGCACCAGAGATGATCATAATTGGGGGAAGGCAAATATTTTTTCACACAAATTTAAAAGCTTTTGATTGTGCTCCAAAGATGGCAGCTTTAAAGTAAAGAGTGGCGTGGTATAGAGGAGAGAGGGGGGGAAAAATGGAAGAGAGTGAATATTAGCTGTGGTGTGAAACCAGACAGTTTTTGAACTGCACGTGGTTTTAGTTTGAGAAGTGATATATAATCTCTCATGCTTTTTAGAGCACTCTGCTAAACATTTTACTTTAGTCCTGGGCCGTCAATTTGGATCATAGTCAATTATTTAGAGAAACCTCAGTGATTTTGATTTAGCCTTAATAGTGTTTAATGGAAACACTTCCATTTTCTGAAGGGTATTGAGGTCCTTGGAGCATAATGGTCAAGATTTTAAGGAGGAGCAGCCACCACCTTCCAGCCCTGAGGTTTCCCAGCCAGAGCTATGTTTAGAACTGAGGGTTGTCCATTTAGATCTCTCTTTTTCCCAGGGGTGATGACTGTGTCCTGTCTGTGTGGCAGAGCAAAGCACAAGTAGCTTGAGTCCAGGTGAACTTAACCATTAAGCCACACAGCCTTGGGTGTTCACTGCCACTAACTGCTGCTCTTACCTTGCTTCCCGGGGGAAAGGGTGCTTTCTCCTGATAGGGATTCAAACCATCCAGTTAACTATAAGTAGAGTTTTCAAATTAAATCATTCTTTTATAGTGTGTTTTCAACATTTCTTTAACAGTGAATCTCCTTTCGCATGAAACCTCCAAAAGTGAAATGGAAAGGTTTTTTTCCTGGTGATTGTCAAGTGCAGTTTTACTGATGGACTCTTCAAGGCAGAGACTGTTTCCCCCTAGACAGTTGCACAGGACCTGGTTCTGTGCAGTCCTGATCACAGACAATGTCTCTTTGTGCTGTTGCAAAATAAAAATACTTGGTGTTCTTCTAGCAGCTGTCACCTTGGTATTTTCCTTTGCGTGGACTCCGAGTGATTTGCTACACTAGTGCTTTAACAAACACTAATACAAGTAATAGATACTTTAAAGGTCTTCATTTTGCAGCTTGCATCTCTCAATGGCATAGCATGCTATAACTTGGTAATAAAATTGGTTTCAAACTGGGCAGATCTGTGGTTAGCTGGGTAAAGCAACAGCAGCTGGAGATCCTGAGCGTCTGGTTGCTTCTTTATCATCCTTCTCTTTTCACTTGCTCTTATATTCTTCAGCCTCATGAATTCTATTCCCTGTGCACAGTTTCCATGAAAACAAGGTATTTAGCTGCAGTGTTTCTTCCTGTCTAAGGGAAATTTCATCTGCTAAATAAACCCCATAAATAATCCTTCCACAGGCCGCCTTTTCTCTGCTTACCACCCTTCCAGCCCCATCCCTGGAGCTCTTACTTCACACTCCATTAAGTCATGTCAAGATTTTCATAAAGGCAAAAAAGGAGAAAACTGAAGTTGTTCACCTGACCCTGCAAGAAGTAGCCTTGTTGAAGTCATAAAAACATGACATTTTTCAAAGCCTGTTGGGGACCGTGATTATTTGGACTGTAAATCAATAATATATCTGCACTTAATTAAATTCAGCAGTGGATACTGCAGAGGATGTTCCTCGAAACTGGCTGGAGTTAATGAATTTTTAGATGGCTGCTGTCAGCTGAACGATACAAGGGAATTACCTGAGCTGTGTTGATTTATTCCAAGTGCAGTGCTGCTCTTCCAGTTTGTACATAATGAATATCTGCGTTGCTCTGGAGTCAGGTTTTGTACATATTTATTGTTGTAAGTATAGCAACAGTAGGCAGGCTCAGGATCACGTTGTGCTCTGCTCAGAAAGCTTACAGTGGATATTTATCCATGTGCATGCATATATAGAAATAAAAGCATGTGTATGTGCGTACAAGCTACCTGTTTGTGCACAAAACTACCCGTTGATGTCTTCCTGATGGTATCAGTTCCTCCAGAAACAGCTAAATCTCCATCTCTTCTGATGTCTTTTAAGAGTGTCAGATTCCAAAAAGGGAAAAATGGTTCATTTGCTTTGAAACAGGTAAATAACTTCATTTCCCTGTCCCAAAGGTTCTTCTGACTATAACCCCTGGAATGTTGGGTGTGTTATCTTTTTAGGCAGCAATCTGGGCTCTGCGCTCTGCAGTTTGCATCTCCGAGGGGATTACCTATTTTTGGTTTCTTAAAAATAAAGAAAAGTGGGTTTGCAGAAACCTGACTTACCTAACCCTCCAGCTCTCTTCCCCCAACATAGTTTTCTGTGTTCTCTAACCAAGTCAAGGTTGTTTCTTCCCAGCTCCCGGCTCTACCGTGTGTTCTTGGTGCTGTCTCCGTTGCATGCTGGTTGGGTTTTATGCATGTGTCTCTGGGTGTGGTTGTAATACAGAATCTCTGTTGATTTCAACTCACTGAAAATGTATGCTGATGCCCTGTGGAGGTGGGGAAGGGCAGTGTTTGTGCACGCCATACCCGTTTGTGTGTTCACTTAACGTTTCTTGTAGTTTCTGACACCGTCCAGCAGAACGATAGGAGGGCGGTGTATTATATTCAGGATAAATGAGTTAGTTCAGTTTGTTTTCACCTGTTCCCAGAAGCCTACAAGATGAATGCCGAGAGCCTGCCATGGAGAATTGATTTAAATCCAAGAGCTGGCCAAGAAACAGTGCTAATTCCCTTGCAAATGACCAGAATGCAGGCAGTGTAAGCAGCCTAAGTGCAGAGCAGTGGGTTTGGGGAGGCCTTCCTGCACAGAAAAGGAGAGACTTTCCTGGGGAGATGTGGTGTATTTCAGGAGTGAGAGTTTGTACATGCTGGTTTATTTCACTGTAAAAAGTGTGCTTTTACTGTTTCAATCCAGTGCTTGGAAAATAGAAATCCCATTTTTGTGGTTGGTTTAAAACAGAAGAGAAACAAAAAGAGAAAAGATGAGTGGAGGCAAGGAGACATCCTCAAATGCCTTGTATTTCCTCTCTGTAGAGCCATTTGAGCATCACTGTCAAGGTACTCTCATGTCTTTTAAAAGATTCTGCAGCTTGAGGTGATTCTTGCTCAGGATGTGTTGACATTTCCCTTTTGGCTGAGCTTGGCCGTGTGTGCACGCATGCAGGAGAATGTGGTTGTGGGTGATGTTGACAGGGCGCAATGAGATCAGTGCCTGCCTTTGGACACACGGGAAAGAAAAAGCCTCCGTGCCTCCTCCAGGCAGCTGACCTCTTTAACTAATGTGCTGTGAAGCTCCTGTGCCTTCCTGCCGTCGGGTGACATCTGTCCGCTCCCCTGGGTTGGACTAGGAGGGCATCTGTTGCAAGAGGTACTCCCCTCCTCAAATGTTTTATAGTTTAACTGGTTAAAAACCACTGTGTGTTTGAAAGCTAATTCAGATTAGGTCAGCTGGTCTGGAAAAATTCCCTTGTATAAAGGCGCCTGGAGGGAAAAGCTGGAGACAGACAGTCCTGTTAGCCTCAGCCGACGGTGAAGCAGAGGAGAATGAATGCCTCGAAGGTCACACAGGCTGGGACGGCAGCCTGAACCCAGCCCGCAGGGTGCCTTACACACAGAGCTGGGCATGGTGCACTGATCCCTCATCCCGTGGAAATACATCCTGAGGCAATCCAGCAGCTGCTCCCAGTGTGTCGCCCCTTGCAAATAACCACGACACGTGTATTACAGTCAGTTGGGGACTGATGTTATGCCAAGGCCTTGTGATGAGAAATGTCACCGTGGAGTAATTAAATATTGGGGCTTTAGGGACAGTCACTGTGGAAATTGCCCTCCATGGCAGCCGCAGCATTTATTAATAATTAAAGCTGTGCCTACTGTGCTTTTCACTAAATTTGTTTCATTAATATTTTATTGTTTTAAAGAAAGAAAAAACCCCACAACAGTGAAGGTGGGAAGAGAGCCTGTTTCCTAAGCAACAGCAATGCACTTCTTTGCAGTTATTTTTAAAGGCAGGTTGCTTCATTTGAGATTTGGAACCAATTATTGCTGCATTGCTTCAGGCATCCGGAAGGCTGCTTTTCGTTTTTCATTTTCTTTATTTCTAATTGAAAGAGCAAAACAGTAGCTGGGTTAAGAGTTGTTGTGATGGTTGCTAGACAGGATCTATGGCTGCGATGCGAAGAACATCCCTGTGCTGTCATCGCTCTTTGCTCTTCCCGTGCCGCTCTGCCTGGCCTTGCAAAACCCCGCGGGCAGCCAAACAGTGCTTGCCCCCGCTGCTGGTGCACAGATGCTCCCTCTTCCTTTGAGTGGGAACAGCCTCGCTGGCAGAGATGGCAGCAGCACCGGGCTCCTGCTTGTGAAGACCACGGGTGTTGCCTTTGCCACCCACAGATCTTTGATTGCAGCGGGTCCTTCCTGGTGTAAGCTGATTGCTGAGAGGGGCCGAGCAGGGATGTGCCCTGGTCCTTTCAGGGAACAGTGCCACGCTTAGGCTATTGGTTGCAGTGGTTCTCCTATAGGTTGTGCAATAAGGGAATATATCAAATTTATTCTGAAGAATTTGCAGTCTGAATAAACTTAGGACTAGGAAGGAGGAGAGGAGAGAATGTTGGCTTCTCTGTTTCACAGAGAATGAATTCAGGGTATACAATTAGAAGACTTGGCTTTGCTCACTCAAGTTAGTTGTATCTCGATAAAAATCGTTAAAAATGAACAATCCCAAATCTCCAAGCCATCAGTATTTAATTCCACTGGCTGTCTCATGGGGAAATTAGGGCTTTCCATGGAAATTTCATCTTCTACCAGATTTTATCCCAATGACACTTAGCTTAAAAAATATCTGCCTTCACAGTTGAAAGCAGAATAGTGACATGGTTATCCCACGGCACACTTCCAATTTGTTTTTCTAGTGCTGTTCCCTGCACTCTCCCAGCAGACGGTTGTGGTTTCTGAACACGCATTAGGTTACTCTGTGTAGTCAGTGATAGCAGGAAGCCAGTTAGAGTTTGTCTTTTCCAGTGTGATAAGACACAAGATGTGAAGTTATTAATGCCTCATAAATGCTTCTCTTAAATTTTTTTTGTTCATTCAGCAGGTCATTCTTCAGTCTTGCAAGGCGAAGAAATAGGGCAGCAGTGGGGGAGACGAAGGGGGTGTTTTTGCTAACGCTGTTCAATACCGACACATCCCGCGGTCCCCCGGCTGCCGTGGCTTCCAGGCTGGCAGCACGCAGGAGGTGTTTCTACGTGCCATTCAGTCCTGCCTGGGACTGAGGGTGGTTTTCAGGGACTGAGCAGTGAGGACAGGTCTTTCAGACTCAGGCTTTCAGGTATGGTGGGATTTGGAGGCCATGAAGTGCAGTAAGGAGGGGGAGTGTTCAGGAAACGCTCAGCACCCAACAGTGCTGGGCTAAAGCACAACCAAACACTGCCGCCCTTCAAAATTAGCTGCCGAATCTGGGGAGAGCAGCAGTGTGTATCAGAGCAGATGGAGCACCATTTGTTACTCGTAACAAAGATTTAACGTGGCAATTCTAACTGCAGTGTAGCGCAGGACTGCCTGCTGTCATTAAACACAGGAGAGCATCGCTCAGATGCTGAACTCGGACCCTGCTGTGAGGGCTGTGCCTGCGTGGGTTTCAGGGAGCGCACACCTTGCAGAGAACGTTGGGGTTTTTCCCCTCCCTATGAATGAGGGGTCTGTTCTCCTTCATGCCTTTTCATGGACAGGGTTGGCTGCATGAGTCATCTGCAGTCTCGATTTAAAAGCTGGTAGACAGGGAAGGCTTGTTTTTTATTTTGTTTTTTTTATTTGTATTTATCTTGTTTCTCTTTCCTGCAGCAGTTCAGCTGACAGCTGGTTGGATTTCTGGTGCACAGTCTTGTAAGGCTGAAATAGTGCAATGAGGTCTTTTACTGGTGACCATCAGAGCGCGTTACAGTGAGGTTTGCAACAGAGGCCAGCTAGACCTTTCCATTGCAAACACCAGACCACATGGAGCCATGCAAGTGGGAGAAAAGGACGCAGCAACTCACAAAGCTAAATAGGAGCCTCTGCTCAAAGCAGAGATCATCAGTAGAGGCAGATTTCTACCTCATTGTGTCTTGAGTTAGAGGACCTGGTTCTGCCACGAGGAGTTGAGCAGAGTTTTTGCCTTTGGGTTCATTTTCAATAAAATTGGGAATTTTTCATGCTGACACACATGTAAAATGGGGTGAAAATACTGGGAGGTGTTTCATTCCTTTGGTTCATTTATGTACTGCCGTTATCTGTAACTTACAAGGTGCTCGTTGTTGCAGATGATACACATACCTGCATCTTCTGAATTTGAGATCTAGTCTGTCTTTCCGTCTCGTTGCCCCCTGCTCTGTCCTCTTGACTCCACACCCGTCCGGTGGGCATTAGCAGATGGCGTTCACCGGGAGGGGACTCAAGGACAGCAGTGCCCACAACGTTGTGTCCTTCCTTCCCTTGCAGGAGTTGTGGAGGCGTGTCTGCTGCACATGCTGAAGCGCCGGGCTGCCGGCTTCCTGCGCACCGACAAGGTGGCTGCGCTCTTCACCAAGGTCGGCAAGACGTACGCGATAGCTGGAGACATCTGCAAGAAGGTGCAGGAGCTGCAGCAGCAGGTAGAAGGCAGGTGAGGGGAGGTCTGTTTGTCAGCAAAATCCGTACGACGTGTGTGCAGCATGGAGAGGATAGAGACTGCGTGGTGAATGCAAAGGGGTCTGTCTCGGCCACCTTTGTTAAAGCTCTGTCTCTTTAGTGTCTAACTATAAGGCAAGTGTTTCTGTTTGATCGAGCTGACAGCTAGCAAAGGGACAGAGGTTGGGAATTGGGTCTTTGGTGGTTTGTTTTGCTTCTCAGCGTAGCGGATCAGCGCGTCCAGCCCACACAGAGCAACAACAGTGAGTAATAACTGGTGATTTTAGAGAGTGCTCACAGGCAGGGTATGGGGGACCAGTCTGGACTGTTGGTGGGAAGGGATGTGGGTGGTAAAAGGAGCTGAAGAACAGACTTACTGGAAAAGCTGTTTTGACATGCTCCTTGCCAAACCAGTAACAGAAGATTTGTGGGTATTATGGTAGAAATAGTTAAATTAAAGGATACAAAGAATGATAGGAGGAAGGATGAACTCAGGAAGAGGCAGGCAGCAGTGAGAGACTGATTATAGGAAAGGAGTTAAGTACATGCTGGACTCGAGCACAACTGAATTCATGCTGGAGTCAAGGACTTGAGATCGCCGAAAGTCCTAAACTTCTTGCTAGGGGCGAGTAGTGCAATTAAAATTTTCCATGTGCTTGTGCTGACTGAATCACAGTGCACGAGCCTGTGGGACGAGTGTCTTGAATGCTCAGGACAGGAGATTTTTTTTATTCTGTTTGTAGACAGTAGAGCAGTGGCACTGCTAAGCCTTAAGAGGTCTTTGTACATTGAAGGAACTTTTAGCCTCTTGATCAACTTGCATCGAATGCAATGTGTTGACTGAAGTCCTATTATTGACACTTTTTAAAATCAGCACTTATACTTACATTTCTCTGTGATTTTCTGGCATTTGCTTTATTAGACTTCTAATCATCAAACTTTGTTATGTAGTTTTTAACAGGTATGTATCTATTTTTTATATATTTTTAAATTGTCTGCCTACTGATATAGACAGGGATTTTATTAATTTTAATTTTTTAAATGTTGAGAAAATTCCCCAGCCTTCCTCCTCAGTTAAGAGCCCTTGATGAACCCTGCTCTAACCGCCAGAGCCCTCTGGCTGTGTCCTCTACAGAAAGGAGCAATTGAACTTAAATTCTGTGGTTTCTCTTGGAGGAGTTTTGTGCGTTTTCAGCTATTAACAACCACAGATTTTAAGTGCTGTAGAAAATATGCACAGCAAAGAGACTCTATTAGGAGATGCTGCAGGGGGTGGACTTGCTTCATTGAACGTATAAAACAAGACAGAAGTGCTGTAGCAGTCTGATTGCTCCTGAGGCTGTGGCTTAAGAGAGCCCCTGTTTGGGATGCAATTAAACACATTTGAATTCCTCTGATGTCCCTGGTGTCATGTATTTCTTGTCTTGGGATTGTCAGTGCGTGTATGTTGCCTCGTAGAGGTTCTGTCATGGCCTAATGGAGGACTAGGGACTCTGTAAATGCAGAGAGGAGTTACAGATCTCACTTTAAACAGCACCCAACTGATGTACTTAGTCTTTGTAATTGAACACTTTCCTGAAATGGGACCTAAGTGCTGTCAAAGAACAGGATTGTTTGAGAACATGGATTTTCTGCTGCAGATTGTCAAAGATGTCAGGATTTTTCTTCTCATTAGGAGAAAACTGAACCTTCTTTTCTGCTATTTTAAGAGGCACATTTTCTGGGAAGGAGATGAAGAGGGTTAGTCTTCCACTGCCAGCGCTGTGCAGCGTATGGAGAGCCAAGGCAAACCTGCCGCACTGTGCAGGAGTGGGAAGCTCTCCCAGTGCTCAGCTCCGTGGTGCCTTTCTCCTGCAGCTGCGTTGTAGTGCCTGGTGCCGGAGTATGGACCCATCGCTGATGTCATCACGTGCTGCGGCAGGGCTGGCACAGCGTCACCTCCTGCTACGCTGTGCACACGTGGCTTGGTTGCGTTGTGTATTTTAGGAGGAGGGGACATGGGGCAGTGTCCCCCCAGTGCTGTCACGGGAGACTCTGTGTGGCTGGTACCACCTTATAAAATTGTGCGTTGTGACTTGTTGCTGCACGTTAGGTATTCAGCGTGGAGCAGTGTTGTCATCTTGTCTTGCGTAACCTTGCAGGCAAAGCTAGCGGGGAAGGAGGAAGGGAACACAAATCACATTTCAGCTACTTTGCTGGCAGCAGGGAAGAGAAACGGAGAGCGCAAACCCATTTTCCTTTTTGCGGGTCACTTTTGGAAACCGGAAAGCTCTAGGCAGCACATTCAGCTTCAGAATCAGTCTCTGGTTCCAAATCTATTCAGGCCATTAATTATCTCAACAGTGACAAGCGTTGATTTGTGTCAGTGCCACCAAAGAAGTGAAGGAAGCATTGTTGTCAGTATGAAAATGTATTTTGGACACCAGTACTAAACAGATGAGAGGTGGATGCTCACTGTGGCAGGACACCCCTCATGGTTAAGGGCGTGTGTGTTGTGCTGAGAAGGCACAAAACGGCTCCTTGGCATGATGCAAATTGCAGCCCCAACCACGTGAAGCTGTGTGGTGGCATGGCAGGAGGCACAGTGTACTGGGGTCTACAGTTCATGCAGCAAAACACCATCCCACAGCGTCCCTCACTGGACTGGGGTCAAGTAGATTTCCTGGGCAGCAGATGACTCCACAGAAAGGGATGACAGCTTCCCACATGGTTCAGAGACCACCGTGCTGCGCAGCCCCCGCATTCTTGTTGACAACCACCCTTGGGAAGTGGTTCTGCTTTGTAGAGCCAGCTTGTCATCCTGCCACTGAAAGGCAGCGCTAAGCTCCCCGATTCCGAGGAGGACCTGTTGCTGTGCTGGCTTATGCTGTAGGAACAAGCAGGGGGTCTTGGCTGTGAGCAAGCTCCCAGCTGGCTTTGGATGCTCATTTGCTATAGTTCTAGTTTCTCAGTTTGATGTTGCTTCTCTCTTAGTTGTCTTGTTGTCATTCTGTAGGTGGTAGGAGATAGGATCTCACTGCCAAGACGCTAGCACAGGCTGTGCTATAGCTTACAGAGAGAATGAGAAGATGGGCCTGTGCCCAAGGAGTGCCTGATGATGGTATGGCAGGAGGTCCCTGGAAAAGCTCTGCCTGTGTTGTCTCAAATCCTACTCCATGCTTCTGGTCTCAGGGGGAATACCTCATGCTGAAACAGCTGTGTGCCTTCTTGGGGTCACGGCTAGCTTCAGCTTGAAGGTACCAGACAAAGCTGGGAGACGAGAATCTTTTTTTTTACCATCCTGCCTGTGGCTTTCCCAACTAAGTGTGAAGCTTTGGTTGATAAGAAGCAAACTCCTGCTCGTCGGTTGCTACTTATTTTCCGCTACACTTTGCGTTTTGTTGTTTTTTTCATTCTTCTGGGGTGTATGGTCTGCAGTGGATTTACAGCCTGTTCATTTCAGCCTAGTACGTGGGAGTTTTGGAGGAGCTCAAATGTTGGGCTTTTCCTAACGCTCCAGAAGCAGAAAAGATATTTTTGTAGGTGACTACCTAGCCCGACTTACCTAATACAGACCTGTTGGGGGCTTTTTTTTTAGAGCTTGTTTAGCATCTGTCTGTAAATTAGATAATCTTTACAGGCGTCTGTTCATAATTCAGAACTGAGGCGTCCTAAATGATTAGAGCCACGATTTTCAGAAAATCACCGACTAAAACTCCACGCCCCAGTGGCAGCGAGTACTAACGCAGTAACGTAGACAGCTAGTATGCAGGTATTTGTCAGATACGTGCTGTGTATTCCAACACCCCTCCGCACAGGCTTCACTGGAGAGCTTTCTGTGAGAGAGCCTGAATTCTGACTGCTTTTACTTTATCTCCTTTTGCAGGAAAAATCAGCCAAATGGGCAGGAACCCCTCAAGAGGCAGGGGTCAACCACAAGCAGAACACCTGTCCTGACACCCCAGGCCATCAAACACATCTGGGTGCGGACAGCGTTGATTGAGAAAGTGCTCGACAAGATTGTGCAGTATATTGTTGATAACTGCAGGTAAGGAAAGAATCAGAAGCACAGGGATTTGTTGGGTTGATGTGTTTAGGGATCTGCAACAAGGGATTTGAACAAAAGTTGTCTTCAAACTTATGTGATGCAAACTTCTGGTAGGAAGAAACCCAGATACACAGACATTTAGAAGAAATTGTGCTTTTGTTTTTGAATCATTGACATGTTTCAGACTTACAAAAAGTGCTAGCAGCCATACAGCTTTCCAGAAATCGGCTAAAAAAATAACTTGCAGTTTATTAAGGAACTCTTTTAATTTTTTCTAAAGTTGGCAATATTGAACAGTGCTACCATACAGAGTAATGCATTCAGAAGCATGGGAAGCCCTGATCCTTTCCACTCGCTTAGGCACCTGAGGTTGCAGTAGCTATTAGGTGCCCAAATCCTAATGGGACCTAGACCTCAGTGACTTAGTGGAATAGAAATGTCTTCTAATAGGTCAGGAGTGCTTAATTCACTTACATTAGTTAAAAATAATCCTTTGGAATATTAGGGTGTCAGGGAAGAAAATGCCCTTTGTAGGTAAAAGAAGAGGAAATGAGTTTACAGCAGGAGGAATGAATGGCATAAATAAACCCTTGGGGCCGTGAGAAAAGGTTTTGTAATCAAGTTTCCTTTTTAGAAAACTCAAGTTTTGTGTAAAGTGAGTCTTCCCTTGCAAAACCAGAGAAGAGCATCAACGCTTTATGGATGTAATCCACAGGGACTCTTTAGGAGGAAAAGACAAGTCCTCTCTGTACTATGACATATTCTATCATCACTTCCTACTGTCGAGCATTAGCTTTGGTTTCCCAAGAGGTGGAATTAAGGGGCACACTAGGGACAAGTTCCCATAAGAAGAGACAGGTAGGAACCCTAAAGCTTGATATGGTCCCAGAAAAGCACCTCTGTACCCACTGCCATTTCAGTTTGTTCGCAGTGGTGCTTTTGTGATTCTGCACTTGAGGGGACACATTCTTGGCTGTCCAAAGCCCATGGGTCTGAACAAGGAAGAGAGCTAGGGCAGAGGAACTTATTCTCACAGTATTTTCCAAGTTTGCATTAACTGTTTTCCTTGTCATCAGCTCTATTTTCATGATCTGTCTTGCCACTAAAAAGAAAGAGAATGGAAGAAAGGTCTTTGTGCTGTTCAAAGAAAACTGCTGCTCTGGGATAGCTGATGCCAGTTTGGTTTAAGAGCTGTGTGCAGAAGAGACAGTGAGAGGGCTGGCTGTGTCCCAGAGACATGGTTAATGAAAGCATTTTAGTCCAGTGTATCAATATGTCTGCTGATACATGGATACAAGGATTTTTTAATTACTCTTTCCACATAATTGTCCTGGAGACATGACAAGAGAGTTCGGTCTCAGTTGTTTTAAGTGTTCATCTTGCTGCCTTCTCCATCCCTTCGAATGAGTTAGGATCGGGTCCTTAATTGCAGGTGTGTGATTTTGAGAACCTGAGTTAGTGAATAAAATGAACCTCTTCATAAGGCTTGTTCTCATGCATTTTTGTGATATTGCTGCTCAAATGCTGCGTGTTTTAAGTCCTTCAGCTTTTCTGTTCTTGAGGAAGAGAAGGTGGTTTAGGGTTGGAGCCCCATCTAGTGGAAGAGACAGCAGAGGATAACCACACTTCAAGAAATTGGGGTGTTTTGATTCTTTGGCTGTGTGGTTTTATAAGTCAGCTTTGCCTGCTGTGATGGGAAGACTTCGGGGTCATTGCAAGAGCTACTGTTTGCACTAGTTCATTGTTCTTGACAGTGTTTCAAGATTATTCCTCACAGATGGAAGAGATGTTCAAGAATGTGTGGATCTCTTGGTCTCTGTGGAAAACCGACAAAATTGCTTGCAGAGAGTTATTGTTTGTCTCCATATTGCATTAGTGCCCAAAGCCCCAAGTCAAATATTCTGGGTAAACACATTTAGCAACAGGCAAGCTCCTGCCCCTCCAGAGCTCAGTTCAAAAATAGATGAGGCAGAAATGAGCGTACTGACAGGAGGTGACACAGCTGATGGGGGCAGAATATGGATCCAGAGTAGGGGTGGTGGTGGTCTTGTTAAATATAGAAGTCTGGAGTGGAGGTTTATTGAGCTGGTTGTTCTAGGCTCCTTTTATGCTCCATAGAGATCTAGTCAATATTATAGTTTAGGAAATGATCTAATTCTAAAGCAGATGTCTAAAATAGGCCAAATACATTTCTCCATAGCTTTCTTACAATATATTTTAATGATCTTTAGTTCAGGACACACCATGTTCTAAAAGCCTTCTTTACATGCAAACCCCACACAACGTTTCTTCTTTACGAGATCAGTGGGTGAGCCAGTCAAGCTCCCTTAGAGCACTTAGAGGAGACGCATGCATTGGTGATCTCTAGGTAATCCCAGCAACTGCTTTTCCTCTGCCTGTCAAGTTCAGGAAAAATATGGTGTTTGGATCCCTTTGGTCCTGTCTCTGGCTGGTTAGATACACAGTTTTCTTATTGGCCCTTTGTGTGGGAGAGTGTATTTGATAATCACAGTGAAATTCTGTTGCTGGAATTTTTGTGTTAGAGCTGTAACTAAAACTAAGCTTTGAAAACGTGTTCTGCTTCAGTACATGCACAGCAGTCCAGACGTACAGCCTAGATCCTGTTTTCAGCCTTGGTAAAACTCTTAGAACTCTAAACTCTTAAATCTTCACTTCTACACAGGTAATTTAATTTGCTCTTGAAATGAGCGTTTGGCCCCAGTTTTTATTAAGCGTGAAGTCTGACCTGGGACGTGACTTCAGTAGTCAGGCCTCCCCTGCACACACAGTCCACAGCAAATGCTGGAGGAATTGTCAGGTTGATGGCAGCACGTCTGGCTTCTCTGCCCTTCTCTCTTTTGCTTCCTTTGGCGTACCCTCTGGTAAGCAGTAACGTGTTATTTTTAAAGTCAATGGATTCATGCAACTAGGAGGCATAAGAGCTTTTAAAAATAACAGCCAGTGCTTTTAACTGGACTCTGGTCTTTTATTCCCAGTAAATATTATGAAAAAGAAGCTTTACTGGCAGATCCTGTTTGTGGCCCTATCCTGGCTTCTCTCCTAGGTAAGTTCTTGCAAAGTTACTTCTTATGCTAAAGAAAGTAAATTGTTTCTTAAAACATTTTGTATTATGATAGTGTTACAAAAGGTGATTTTTCTCTCTAGCATGTAGCTTAACTGTTTATAGTAGAGCAACATAGAAGACGTTGTTTTGTTGCTTACGAGACCAGTAGAGACCGGTCATCTGTTTTTATTATTAATTAGTGGTTGGATCAGAGAACAGAATGGGAATGGCTTTTTACTGAATGCTTGCTGGCAGACTGTAACTGCTAATGCTGCTGTGGCAGGGTATTGTGTCCTACAGGAATATTTTTATACAGCCCTAGATAATAGGACCTGATATGTTATTATTTGTATTCCCTATATTATGGGCTGTTCCTGTAGGATCATTAAGTGATCATTAATATTCACTTGGCTTGAGAAGGAAACCTCACCTTCAGTACTTGGCCAGCAGGGTAAGACTGAGTGTGTTTCTGAACAGACTCAGAGGGTTTCTCTCTCGGCCTGTTTTCTTAGTTGGACCGTGTGCGCTGGAGTACACCAAGCTGAAGACGGCTGATCGCTACTGGACAGACCCTTCAGCAGATGAGCTTGTGCAGCGACACCGGATTCACGGCGTGCACGGCCGCCAAGACTCTCCTTCGAAGCGCCCAGCCCTGGGAGTAGGTATTTACTGTGTAGCTGTTTCTGAGTTAAGGCACAGAGACAGGTCTATATGGAGCTGTTCCTGTTTTACTGCCCTGCTGGTACAGTCATTCCTGTCCTGCCTGATCTGCCTGGGCTGTGTTTGTGTGCACTAGATCCGGAAGCGGCACTCGAGCGGGAGCACGTCGGAGGATCGCTTTGCTGCTTCGGCGAGAGAGTACGTGGAGTCTTTGCACCAGAATTCCCGAACACACCTCTTGTATGGGAAAAACAACGTCTTAGTCCAGCCGGTGAGTACCTTGAGTTTGGGTCAATAGACACAGCTGCTGCCTGGCTGTGGCTTGAGAGGGGTCAGGAGAGCAGGTAAGAATATAACCTGGGCTTGTCAAGTACTCGCTTAATGTCTTGTCCTCGGGCAGTGCTGCCTTCCCACTTGACTCTGTTATGCTGAGGTAGATTAAGACATGACAAATGCTTTCACTGCCTGACCAATGTGAAGTGGGCCTATAGGTGCAAACAGACGTACTGGACAGTATTTCATAAAACCAGTGGCTGTACTGTGTTTTTTCCCCTCTTTCTAATCGCAGTATTAAATACCAGTACTTCTGGTGTTAGGTTTCCCTCGGCAGTTGTAGGTAATGCACTGTTCTGGAGCTTGTGGGGTATAGAAAGATTAGAACATGACAATTATAGTTGTGCACCTGAGTCACCTGGATTGTCTGTTTGTTGCTTTTGTGAACAGAAAGACGACTTGGAGGCAATTCCTGGGTATCTCTCCCTTCATCAGTCAGCAGATAGTTTGACATTAAAATGGACTCCGAATCAGCTAATGAATGGAACCCTTGGGGATTCAGAGCTGGAGAAAAGGTAGTCGTTGCATTCAGGAAAAGATTGGAAGCATTCACGGTGTTTATTTCATGTATGCTGGGCAATATGATGTAAGTGTAACAAGGCTCATTTAATTGAAGGGCTTCTGAACAGTGCATAAGGTGTCAGGCAGCTCGGGGTCTCTTCCTGTTTTGCCACAGATTAATGAACTTTCCAAAGGTCCTGTAATGCCCTTGGATGTAAGGCCCTTTCAAAAGGAAAACAGAAGCCTGCTTTTCCACATGTTCGGGAGAAAAGGCTCAACACTAACTTCCATCATTACAATTCTAGTACCTCCCTTCAGAGGGTCACAAATCACTTGGCAAGCATGGCTAATTTCAGCCTCGAAAGAGAGACCTGCAATGTCATTGTCTTTCATTAGATTAGTTATTCATCTAATTTGGTATTCTGCCTCAGCAGAAAGTAAAGTCTTGAACCAGGCAGGTATGTCTCCTCAGGGAATGCTTCCTTCAACCCCAGAACAGTGCTCTCGAATGCTTAATCCACTCCATTCTCTTTCAAAACTTCGTGTGTATTTTTTAATAGAACATTAATGAAGCCCTCTGCCCTTGCTTTTATTGCTAAACTCTGTTGAGGTTGTTCTCAGAAGGGTTCAGAGCTGTTGCCAGTGTTTAATCTGTAAGCTTGAGCCCCGGTGGATTTAAATGCTGCTGCCCATAATCACATGTGCAAGACAGAACTGAACCTGGCTGTCCTGAGTCCCAGCTACAAGACATGAAGTCTGTGCCTCAGGCATTTCAGTCTTAGCCAGGGCATTGTTGTAACCTGGTACGGGGCGGTGGCGGGGAAGGAGAGGTGAAGAGGGAAAGGGAGGTTGTGAAAAGGCTGGTGCCGGATGTATCCACTGTGGAGAACTAGTTCCTTTGCCTTTTACTTGACTATTAATTTACTTTAATTGACCAAATTTAATAAGCAGTTATTAATTTAGCAGAGTCTTTTTGTTGGGTGCTTGGAACCACAAGCACTCCTGAATGTGGAAAAAAAATGTCTCCTGTACTGTTTCCTTCCCTGTCAGTGTTTACTGGGACTACGCATTGATAGTGCCGCTCAGCCAGATCGTCTGCATTCACTGCCATCAGCAACGTAAGCACGAACCTTCTTCTCAGGGGGGTGCTCCCAAAGCCCCTTTCTGCCGGGGGAATGTTAATGCTGCTGCCCTTTTGTGTAGTGCCTGTTGGGGGGTTGTTGCAAAAGGAGGCAGAGCATTTTTCTTCTTCAGATGCCTTCACTGAAAGGCCTGCTAAGAACTCTGCCTAACACTGCTCCAGCTGTCAGTTGCTTTCTGTGTTCTTTGGTTTTTGTGTGCTTTGTTTTGTGAGTCACCTGTGCAGCACAGCACTTAGGGGAGACTGTCAGCAGCACATTTTAAACATAGAAGCTTTGGCTCTATTATCCTCCATCCGTTGACCATTACAAGAAAGGAGAGGGGGAAAGCAGGTCTGTCAGCACTGTCTATGGTGGGAGCATCAACCCATAGAAAGGGAGTGCGTGTAACCAGAGCCACCCTCTGCCACCCTCGGACCATCCAGTTCTCAGTAGCCCTTTCTGCTCAGCGTAGGGAGAGGAATCTGGAACAAAACATCTCTCCCACTGCTTTCCTCACCACAAGCCTGAAGTCAAAATCACAGAGCAAAGACAAAGAATGTTTAAAAATTTTATTTGGAGTCAGATTTGAGTTACAGTTGGACTAAAGGACCTTTTGAATTAAGAGCCTGTTTTATGTTTAAAATACATAAGTATTTTACATAAGCCACTTGAATGGTCACTTCTCCTCCCTCCCTTAGCATTTCTAACTAGTTATGGACATATGGGGATGAGCGTTACATCTAGACCCTAGCTGGTAGAGGATGACAATTGCAGCGTTAGTTCAGGTCCATTTGCCCCACTTCGATCGGCTTCCCCAGGACACTTTGTGCCTGTCCAGTGTTTCACTGACCGGTCAGGTGCATCACCACTCTGCTTTGTGGCAGTTCCTTAGGAAAAGGAATTAAATGACAGATGTGGAACGTGACAGTCTCTGTTATTCTTCACTGAGAAAGCTGTTTCAGAAGCAGGTGCCAGGCATACACACAACACGATGTTTGCTGTTTGCACAAGATGACAGACCCTTGGCTACCAGCCTGGGACTTGCACAGCCACGCTGCAGAGCACGTCCTGCTCTTGGAGATCCCCCTTCACCCAGGTGGCTCCAGATGCCTCATTCATTCCGTTTTGGAAAAGGAAATTAAGAACCTAATTCACTTACATTCTTTTGAAAATGGTACAAGAGTATCCAGAGCCCAGGGTGGTTTTCCTTATTTGTGCTACATTTCTAGTGACAGTGAAGATAGATGAGAAAAATTTACAACAGGGAATGTGACTTGCTAATTCTCACAAGAATAAAGCCTCTGGTTATATCCATTAGGTTGGTTCTCATCTAAATTGTATGTCCTTTGTCAAGTAATGTCATACATGAGAGACTTAGTTTAGTTATTCCTTTATTATTTATTATATTAGTGTTCAGAATCACTTTAAATGTTTCTGCATGAGGCCTGTCACAATTTGCTCGTATCTGGAGCTTCTTTAGGACTAAAGGACTGAGATCATCCCTAGGTTGCACTGTCACTTAGAGGTTTATTTATCTGCTTAGAAATGATCATAAATAAAATTTACTTAGAAGGTAAGAGCAACAAATAGAGGTCCCGATGTAACAGCGTGGACTTCCCTTGTCCTCATTTGCAGCAGAAAGCAGATGGACATTAGTCTTGGTGAGTCAGGATGGAACTCAGAGACCTCCGCTGCACTTCCCCCAAGGAGGGCACCTCCTCGCATTTCTTTCCTGTCTGGAAAATGGTCTTCTGCCTCGTGGTCAGCTGGAGCCACCACTTTGGTCCCAACAGGGCAAGGTACTGCTTTTTCTGGTGAGCTGCTTGTGGTAGGGTTGATCTTAATGTCTGTCAACCAGCGTCCTGCTCCACAGTGTCCGTGTATTACTGTAAAGCAGCTGGAAATCAAAAGTGGGAGGCAAAGTAACTCCATTTAGTCCAATTTGATTCTTATACAGATAAGTCTCTAAAAATTGTTCCCACCTTCATTGCCACATTGAGCAATGAACTGGAATCTGCTATTATATCATAATATGAACCAAACAATAGGGACACCTCCTCCCAACACTGAAAGTTTCATTTTAAGATGCCAAATGTCTGAAGTACTTAGTTTGTTGTGCTCTGTTAGTCATTTGAGGCTGAATGTATGGAATTGTTATTTTCCCTAGGGTAAGGTATTTCCAAAGCTTCGAAAACGGAACAGCAACAAATCAGTGGACCTAGAGGAAATGCCAGCTGAAGACACTTCTACAGACTATGTGTTCAGAATTATCTATCCAGGACACAAGCACGATAACAGTAAGTGCATTTGTTCTGCTTTGTTTAAAAAAAAAAACCCACCACACAAAAAAAACCCCACAACCAAACTAAGAAAACCTTAAAGTAATATCCTGGGAAGGAACTGAAGGTAACAGACAAGCCAGGTTTTTGGCAGGGGGGGGAAATCTATCACAAAATTCCATTGTATGATAATTGTGATCAACACGTACAGCTTACTGTAGGTTTCCTTGATGCAGTGAAACTTGTTATCTTAGTGGAAACGGAGTTGAGGTGGGCAATCTTATTTATATTTACTCTGTGTTTTGCAGAGGAAGTTTTCAAAATACTCCCCTGGGCTTGCAAACTGAGACTAAAAGCAAAAAGATTGCTTGACTAGCCAAGAGCAGTTTTGCTCCCAAAGTGAGGATATTTTTATTGGCCACACTGTTTGCTCATAATGTTGTTGTTAGAAAAAGAACATAAACTCAACTCTTAAAGTACCCCAAGAACTCCCTGGGCTAAGTTTTCCTGGCTTGGAAGCAAGAACTTAACAATGGATAAGTAAAGGCCCTTCCAAGGAAATTAAATGAACTCCCAAGCACCAAACCACCTCATGTCATCAGTGAATACAAATTCCTTACATGCAAGAAGGCATTTGAGCTAGTTCTCAAACAGCACGTTCAGTTTTATTCCCCTTGGCAAAGCAGCAAGAATTTCCCAGGAAGATCAGAGCCTAAAGTTTACAGGGGATTTGGATTTACTGCTCGTATTGGGACTTACTGCAGCTGAAAAAGCAGAATCTCAGCTGAACCCTCCTTACCCCAGGGGACTGAACCACAGTGGTGGCTGTGCTTTATTAGGGCTTCTGGGTTTGCACAGGTAAGTTCACGCACACACCAGCAAAGCATGTTTTGCCTTTGCCTGACTCAAGGGGACTGCGGATTCTGTGGGCACATTCAGCACAGACCGGCCTCTTGAGTGCAAGACAGAGCGAGCTGGCTCCTGCCCTGGGCTTCCTTGGGAGGACGCCTGTACCTTGCGTGTTTGCAGCGCCAGACAGAGCTGGGGAGCAGAATGTTTGCTGTCCAGATGCATCTGGCACAGGTTTCAGAGTGGAAAAGAGGCCACAGCATTGATAGTGGCATGGTGGAGGAGAGAAGCTAGTTGGAACCTTGAATTCCCATGGAGTTTTGCTAAAAAGCCTGCTCACTGCAGGCTGGCCCTGGGACCTTTCTCCATTGCCACGTGACACGTGTGCTCTGGGAGCGCAGCCTGTGCACAATCAAGAGCTGGCCTGTGTTTGGTGGAGCGTGCTTTTTTCTGTAAGAAACTCGTTTTTCATACCCATTTGCAGGAGCTTGTGCCTTCAAGAGGAGGGCAGGATTCAAGTCCTTTGTCTTTGCTGACCATGTCCTTTTGAGCTGTCCCGCAGAATTGAGTTCTCTCTTCTTATGCTCCTCTTTCACTATTTTCTTTGAGCAGTAACTATTAACTACCACCACTTAGCTGCCAGCCGCTCTGCCTCTGTTGACGATGACGAGGAGGAGGAAGATAAGCTACACGCAATGCTATCAATGATCTGCTCTCGGAACCTCACAGCTCCTAATAGGATGAAAGGTTTTTATCCTCCTCCCCCTGTGTCCCAGAGCTCTATTGCAGCTCGTTCCACTGATGCATACAACAGTGTTGGCATTATTACGGGGAGAAACATTTCGCTCACGCCGTGAGATCTGGAGATAAAGTTGACTGTGCAGAGAGGCTGGGAATATGCTCACACCCTATGGGAAGTGGAAACAGCACCTTCCCTCTCCTTTGAGCGCGCGTGCTGCTGAACAGACAAACCTCCTCTCCTTCCAGAGGCTTCCTGCCCCACCTTCGTAAACGCTGGATGCTAGAGCATGTTCTCAAAAGAGATGGAGGGAATATAACAGGTCTTTGTACTCTCCCTCTGTGAGTTAGTTGTGTACAGCGTAACAGACTGGGGAGGGCAGCCTTGTATAGGAAGGATCAGAGGTGAAGCATTACAGCAGTGGTAGCGATGTGCTGGGCAAAGTCAGCGATGGAGTGAGTTACAGTTTGAGCCCAGGGATGGTTCAGGTGTGCGTGCTCTCATGCTTTGGATGCATCTATAATGCAACAGAAGTGTGCAGAGAAGATCATATGGAGATGCAGTACCTCTCTGTGGTCAGGTGCTCTCACTCCACTTCTTGCGTTGATAGCCTAGGTGGGTTTCAGATCATCACCTGCACGGCTCTCCACCTTCCAAAAATTTGTCATGTAATTATTTTCCTAAAGCAATTCATAACATATGTATTGAGTTGGTATTCTCCAGCAGTGTATGCATTGCAAGCATTCAGGATCTAGTAGTTTAATTCTGGAGACTGAGACGTCCTGGCTTCCCCACAGGAGGAAGCTGAATGGTTACAAAATGACCCATTCCCCAGGCCAGAGCCCTCCTGCACAGCTGGCATTCTAAGGCTCGCAGTGGCTCAGGAGACAGGCAGGTGTTGTCGAGGCCTCTCCAGTAGTTCAGATGAAATCTCTCCCCCCTCTAGGCTTACCAGTTCCTGCACAGCTTCAATACCGCCAGACTTCTGGCCGTGTTACCTCCTGAGCGCATGTGCCAGATCTGGCATTGTCCTGTTATAATCAACACAACAGCCTCCCCCTCTTCCTAATAACTGGAGTGTATCAGCAAGAACAGAATCTTCTCTGTTACCAGGCTGTAAAGTAGCTGTCAGAAGTTTGACATCTGCAGAGGGAACAGGAAGGAGAGCCACTGCTCACAAGTTTGGCTCGTCTGTGTTTTTCATTCACTGCGTTAGCGTGAACGGGCTTTTTCTGGTATTTCTGTTTCCTAAGAAAAACACAGTGTATCGTGACTGCAGATAAGACCCTCATACCTTTAAATAGCAGAGCAATGAGTTTGGATCCAAATGGATCCTGGTCTGGTGGGACTGGCTGTAGGAGACAGTAATTGCCCCGCATCTCTGTATCACGCTTAGGTTCTGTTTAGGTGGGCTATGAACATGGGTTCAGGGAGATCCTCCTCAGTTCTTGTAGGCTGCCCACACACTTATCCCAAGGTAGTAGAAACTGATAAAGCCCAGCCCAAGTTAATAAAGAGTTCTTAGAAGATATGGATGGAAAGAAACTCCAAAACACAGCGTTCCCCTTGAAAAAAGATCCTGTTTCAGGAAGTTTTTGTGTGTCTTAACTGGTGATGTCTGGATACGGGTGGTAATGGAAGGGAAGGTGGTCTAACGCTGCCACAGATGCACGTTAAGAGGCCAACGCTGTGATCTAAACCGTAAGAAACACAGTTTAGTCTTTAGCCAGGTGATGGAAATCTTAACTTATCCCACTAGAACGGCTGTCAGGTATCTGCTTTTGCTTATTTAATCTCGAAGGTGATGGCAGAGTTAGGAGATCAGCTGCTGTTTGAGTAGTGATTCTTGCTGACCGAGGTTGGATTGGCCGTTGTCTCTCCAGCAGCATCCCTTCTGAGTAATGACAGCACTGTTGTAGCAGGTCTGCTAGCCATTTGCTTTCACATCTTGCAACATGCTCGACTTTTGCATGTAGCTGAAGTTACAGATAACACCACGACAGTTAAATAAAAGATGCTGTTCACTCTAATTCTTCACTAATTCAGGTACCTTTCATCTGAATCTTTAGGTTCTGTGGGGTTCTTTCCTTGTTTCTCTAAAAAATAAAATAAAAAATTAAAACTGAAAAAACCCACTTTTCTTGTCTGTGGAGGGGAGGCAAAAAATAATGATCTGAAAATGTTTGTCCAATGGTTTTTATTTGAACCCAATAAGAAGCTGCAATAAATACTGGGTCATTCAGCTCCTTCCTGAAGAATTAAGGTGAAGAGCATTTTTGCATCACACTTTGTTTTGTGAAATGGAATACACGTGACTGCTTCCGCATGAGCCTGTGCTTTTTCTGTTAACAAATGTTTTTACTCCCCTCCTTCCTCACCTCTGCCCACTTTCTAACAGGCACTACTAAAATGCTTTATGCTGCCTTGATTTAAAATGCATGAGATGGTTTGGAATTGCCCCTACCACCACCCAACAAATGTACGTTTTAAAAGCACGGCCCAGGGGACTGGATTTTGCCTACAAATGTTAATTTAGTGACTTACAGTATTATGGCATTTGCCTTAATTTTAATCATGGGTGAGCTGAAAGGCCAGTTATTTATTATAAAACAAAATCCCAGCAGCTCAAATGCCAGCTGGCGAAGTTGAAAAGCTGAAGCCAAGCTTTTGAAGGCAACTGGTGATTTTTTGGGGTTGCCTTCCTGAAGCTGGTGAAAAAGGCAAATAGATTTGGTGGAGCAGGGATGACTCGAGAAGCTGCACTGTACTGTTGGATCACATTTTCCTGCAGAGTATCCTACTTCTATAAACATAGTGTTGACATTAGTAGGACCTGAACTATCTTTCTGCGCTCAGTATTTTAGGATCTGGTTCTGAGTGGGAATGAAACATCTTCTGAAAATAACTGAATCAGTTTTTCTTAATTTCTTTTATGCTTAAACTTTCACTCTAGCTGGACTAGCAGTTACGTGGCTGATTCCAGGAACTGCAAAATGAAATTCTGAGACCTGAATTAAATAGAAGGTCAGGTTAGATGATCTCTTCTGGCCATAACTAACACTACCATAGCATTACACAAGAACCAGTTCCAGTTGTTCCTGCAGCACCCTTTTCTCTGTTCTCTTGAAACATGAACCGGGATGTGCATGGGCAAGAAAGGGGAGATGGTGAGGGGTTTGACTTCACGGGAAGTGACCGTGCACAGCATGCAGCTGGTTTAGGTGTGCCAAGAGCCCTGTTTCTGCGGTCACTAGGATGGTGCTCTCCCCTTTTTTGGAACCAAGGTTCAGAGCCTGCTGGGAAGTAACGCATGAAGCCATCAGGATGCACAGAAGGAAGAGGGGAAAGAAGGAAACAGGCTGACGGCCTGCTGTTGTGTTTGGGTTTTTCCTCAGACACCAGCGAGATGATAGAGATGCAAGGCTTTGGGGCAAACCTGCTGTCGTGGCAGGTGGAGCACTGCAGCCAGGGCTCCTCGTGCATCTCCTGTTCAACGGGCAGCTCTCCCTACGATATACCCAGCTGCTGCAGCTGCATCCGCGACAGGTAAGCGCTGTGTGCAGAGAGCTCACCTGCGACTTTGTGCATGCCACACGCAAAAGCAGGGAGGTTTTATTGGTTGCAGTAACAATTTTCAAGTAGTTTCTAACAAAAAAAGATGGAGTTCCTGTTCCTGTGTCTCCACAGAACTCCACTGAAGATGCTGTGTGAAAGCATGAAGAGGCAAATAGTTTCCAGAGCCTTTTATGGATGTAAGTGAAGCTTCTTATGTCCAGCCCTTGCTGTATCTGTGTGCTTATCTAAAAACCATGTGATGT
Source organism: Nyctibius grandis (assembly GCF_013368605.1). Lineage (NCBI taxonomy): Eukaryota > Metazoa > Chordata > Aves > Nyctibiiformes > Nyctibiidae > Nyctibius > Nyctibius grandis. Next base: position 11,084,905 of record NC_090675.1, read on the forward strand.
TTGGTTTAGAAAGCAGTCCAACCCCAAATTTATTGTTGTGAGTCAGATCACCTCAGGACACTCGGGTGGACGTGACTCAAGTATCATAGCCTCGTAATTCCATTATTTGTGGGTTTTGCACGTAGCAATGGGAGTAGTGATGCTTAGTGAAGACAAAGGTAGTTTTACAGTGTAATGTAATACTCTGCCTGGATTTTACTAGTCTGTGTAAGATTTATTTAATCTTTGGCTCTGTTGCAATTCTTCATTCTTATACAGTACAATGCAAGTTTAGTTCATATGGGATAATTAGTGCCAGGTTTAAAATGCCACAGCTTCACCTCCCAAAGGGGCTGCTGGTAGGAGGCAGATTGCTCACTCACAGAGGGTCCCCTCCCGCCCCAACCCCAGGGCTCGCCTACTGCCGCCACTTGTCTACGGTGCGGACGCACCTGTCTGCCCTGGTGAACCACACCATCATCCCACCGGACAGACCGGCCAGCGCTGCCGGAGGCCTGACCAAAGAGGTCTGGAGCAAGTACCAGAAGGACAAGAAGGTAAGCAACAGAATACCTGTGTGATCATTACTCTGGCTCCTAGACACTGCTGCGATGAGCGTGGTGTCCCTTAGAGCTGACCCCAGGAAGTACTCAGGGTGCTTTCTGGTGTTCACAGGATCACTCCTCTTGCTAGTGAGAGTGAGTCGATTCCTACACTCTTTTATCCTTTGCATCGCTGATGATGGCAAAGATACCCACTAACATCAACGCAACCGTTCTCATGATGATTCTAGTCTATTAAAAGTTAGATTATTTTCATGCGAGGTAGGGCAGCTAAGGTGAGACTTGATTTGCGCTAGGGCCCTAAAGGCGTGCATCAAATCACAACATTTATTTTGTGCCATGCCTGCATTTCACTGTCTTTATACTTGGAATTAATTGTATATGTGCATGCCCGAGGAAAATAAAGATGTATTATCTTCAATACCTCTTTCTCCTGACTGATGTAGAATTACAAGGAACTGGAATTACTAAGAAGAGTTTACTACGGTGGGGTACAGCATGAGATTCGGAAGGAAGTCTGGCCATTCTTGTTGGGTCACTATAAATTTGGCATGGCCAAAAAGGAAATGGACCAGGTAAGCACAACTTTCCAGGGATGTGAATTACATTTGCAGAATAGGTTTTGTTTTCATTCAGAAAAACAAATGTTAGTCCTTAATATTTTTTTAATACTCCTAAGGGAAAAATGCTACTGAAAAGAAGAGTGACACACGTTAGCAGAGGGATTATGTTATCATGTTACTATGTCTGAAAATCACTAAAAGGGAGTTTTTTATTGAAGTCAGGAAACCTGCATTCAGCCTCTGCCTGTGACATGTACTTGCCCTGAGGAAATCCTGCTTTCACAAATTTGTCACTTATAAAATGAGGAGACCTTGACAAGTGGATAGTAATTTGAGTCATCCCTCTGTTATATGATGTGTTGGCTGAGTCATACTTCAAAATGCTCTTTGAAAGAACTACTTCATCTACACGATACTGCATCTGCATGTGTGGAATTCTGTTGGAGCTGTGAACAGCCCAGATGCACCTTCTGAAGTGCACTTGGAGTTACTGTCTAGAGGCTAAAAATACCCAGAGGAAGGTTTGATTTGTACGTTCATGATGCTTTTGCTAGACTTACATAAGATGTGCCTCTGTAAAACACAAGTTGCAATTTCAGATGAGATTTTATTCCTCTTAATATCTCCCGTGCTGCTGCTAACATTGATCAGTGAATAATTGCCTGGGTTATGTCACAGCCTTATTTCGCAGTCTGAAACTTGGCATTAAGTATATCGTTTCCATTAATGAAACTACAGTTTGCCCATCTCTTAGTTATATTTTCTCCCTTTGCTAAAGCTTACCATTGAATATGAGAGTCTATTAAGTGAATGACACGAAAACAGTCATAACATTTGCATGTACAGGAAGCTCATCATGTCTGAAAGTCATCGTGGGTGATTTATTCTCTTTGCCTTCAGATGATATTTTTGCAGTCATCCATCAGTATCTGGGGCACTCCCAAACATGGCTGTCCTCCAGCCTTCCACTAACTGTTGTATTTTATGATTTATGAGTCGACAGCTACCTCAAGTGACAAATAGCCTGCAGCTCTTAGCATGAATGCTCTGGTAGCAACTCCAGCCAGCGGAGCCCAGAGCCTGAAGCCAACCCACAATTGCGGTTTCTCTTCAGCCCTTGACAAGTGACAGAGCAGTAAAATTACTACATGTCCCTTAATAGCTCAAGGGGGGTTTCTGTGTCTGCTTTCAACAGAGGAAGCCGGCAGTGGCAAAAATCTGTTCCATTACTATGGGAACCAGAGTGGTTGGATCTGGCCATGCGCAGTGCAGCCACAGGACTGGGCTGTGTGAGCTGGGATTGCTGCTGCTGAGGAGTTCTTCCAGCATCTAACTCTGTACAGGCTGATGTCTATAACCCTGTGACCTGGAATTCATTGCAAGGGCTATAGAGTTGGAATAGAGGAGTTGGGAAGGAGGTGTGATGAAATTAGGAATAATCCGGTTAGAGGCAGCAATTGCTCCATCGGATTGCCTCCAGCTTCTATGTGAGGTTTCACATGAAGGCCAGGGACATCTTTTGTTCTTTCCTGAACAATGTCAAAGTGCTGTTGATAGTGTGTATCCATGCTTATATGAATCTTTTCTGGTGTCTACAGTGATAGTTTCTTCCCTGCAGTAAATACACAACACCTTAATGCTCCAGTCAGTGTGCTCTAGCGAGAGGGCTTCAGGATCCTTCAGGCTTTTGGTTTGAGACATTACACTTTCTTCAGACCTCCCCCTCCTGGCTTCCACTCATTCTTAGTGCTGTCTTTCAAGGAGGACCACTGTTTCAGGATCTGTCTGTCTGTCTGTCTGCAGGTGGATGAAGACATCGCTCTGCGGTATCAGAAGGTCATGGCTGAGTGGAAGGCCTGCGAGGTCATTGTAAAGCAGCGAGAGAAGGAATCGCATTCTGCCACGCTGGCAAAGTTCTCGTCGGGCAGCAGCATTGACAGCCACGTCCAGCGACTGATTCACAGGGACTCCACCATCAGCAACGATGTAGGTACTCCCCTCCCAGTCACCAGTACCGTGCAGGCAGGGCGGGAGGCTTAGCGTTTGCAGAGGTACTGCCCAGGGAAGCAGAGAGGTTAGCACAGCTCCGTCACCCTGGAGCTACGTGAATCCTGTACAGAATTTGGAGCTGCAGCACCTCAGAAATAGAGCTAAGAGCAGGTCTGTATTTTGGGTGGTCTATAGCTGTTCTTAAGCAGGACCTGCTTAAGGGGCTTTCAGGTTCACCTACTGTAGAAGATGCTTCTCTCAGTAGAGGAATAGCTTTCCAGATCTCCTTCTGGTAGGTGCTTTTTTCAAATCCAGCATAGAGCAAAAGATCGCTACTATTAAAGCATATTCGATTCTGTCATGTCCCTGACTGACAGGTTGGGTGTGATTTGATTTTGGGAGAGGGGTTCTTTGTCAACCTAAGGTAAGATGCTAAGCAGTAGAAAGGCAGACTGAATTAACCCCTGGGTAGTGAATAACCAAGAAAGGGGCTTCTTTTCACATTGTTGGACAGGAGAGACAGCATGTGTGTGTGTGCCAACAGTGTCTCTGGGCACCATTACTTATGCGGACTTCAAACAGTTAGCTAACTGATATCAGTCAGGCAAGACGGAACTTGAAATAGTTCAACAAAGAGGGTTTTTTAGCAAGAGAAGACGTAAAGTGGTTGCATGGTGATAAGAATTTGAAGGCCAGTCTTAACTTCAAACAGCAGTAGCTGAACTGGACTGTCAGAGGCCTGAGGCATGTTGGTCTTCTTCAAAGTTATTTTGCAATGACCGGATGTTTTTAGTGTTGGTGTTGCAGGTAGGGAAGCTTTGCTGCTTTCCAGGGTATTCCTCATTGAAGATTCTGAAAGGGGGAGACATCATCATAGGAGACGGATACAAGATCATAAATTGGTTTTATTTTTAGACTTACAGTTTTGGTATAAAGACTTGAGTGAGGAGCGCTCAACTATTTGCATGCAGGGAAGCTCTAATAATCAGTGAACTTGTTCACTGAAGTAACGTAGTCATTTCTCTCTCATGGCTGGAGTTTGTTTGCTACATTAATGTTTCTCGCTTCTCTATTCTCCCCTGCTTTATCCGAATCTCCTCTCCCTTGCCCACCCCCAGGTCTTTATATCCGTAGATGAAACGGACTCAGCGGAGCGGGACTCAAAGGGTCAGGACGACCCCCCCTTCACCGTGGTGTCTGCCGACACGCCGGCGGCAGCGGCTGCCGTGGAGCAGCAGCCTGTAGAGTTCGACTCCCCCGACTCCGGGCTGCCGTCCTCGAGGAACTACTCTGTGGCCTCGGGCATCCTGTCCAGTATCGATGACGGGCAGAGCGTCTCCTTTGAAGAGGGGGCTGAAGAAGAAACAACCAGCACAGACTTGGAAAGGACTGACCCAGACATCCCGCGTACGCAGAAGGCCAAGGCAGCGGTGCTGCGGTCTCAGGACTCCGTGTCGGAGGAGCAGCTGTGTTCCCAGGTGGATTATCTAATGGATGTCGCCTCTGTCTGCGCTGCATCCTACACAGTAGGTCACAACACCTGTATCGTCACCTCTCTGCGCAGCATTGCTTTGCTAGCAAAGACTTGTACTTTAGATAGGATTTAATGAGAGAGAATCCCAAACTAGAACTCCAGGTGGTGCGACGATAACTGAGGATTTTTGCATCCAAATCTTTTCATCTGGATTTTGAGCTAGATTGGAAATAAGACAGCAAGAAAAATTTGGGTCTTTTTATGAGTGGGAGGGCAAGGAAAAGAATGTGGTACTGTTCTAGCAGTTAAAAATTTCCAGGGGCTGGGGGCAGGTGTCAGCGTGTGGACAACACACGACTTGTAAGATTTCAGTGTCACTTCAGTCAAGCTAAACCCCACACTTAATCAAATTGAACCACAACTTCAGTCTAGATTCAGGAGTGCACCATCTCCTTAGTGTCACTGTCTACAGAGCAGTAGTTGAGTTTTTGCCTCTATGTCTCTGCTGGAGTTGCTCAACTGGAAATAACCCTTTGGAAACAGGACAGGCTTGGAACATTCACCAGTGAAAGTGTATGCGTTTTACCTGGGATTTTTGTCAGTAATTAATTATTTCAGTGCTCTCATCCGCCTAAAGGATAATTGTACTATTTCAGGTTTGTTGATTATCAGTGAATCTGCACCAGGTGCTGGGAATGCTCTAAACTCAGCAGATCTAACTAAAACTTTTCTCTTCTAGATAGAGTTATTGGACACTGTTGCCTTAAATTTGCACAGAATTGATAAAGATGTGCAGAGATGTGACCGGAATTACTGGTATTTTACTGCCGATAACCTGGAGAAACTCCGAAACGTCATGTGCAGGTAATACAGCTTGTCAGCTGAACTGCTTTTCACGTTTCTGTCATAATCCATGAAGTATAATAGTAAATAATGGTCTGTATAAAAATAGTCTGTATAAAGTCATAGACTTTAACACTTGGCAAAGATACCAAGATTCCACTTAGGGGAAAAAAGGAGAACAAAAGCCAAAAAAAACGCAGGTACCTTTTAAAAACCTGGGCTTTTTCCATAGACTGTTAGGCTTTTGTTAGCTGCTTTTTCACAAACGATTGCTATGCAAGCCCTGGGTATAAGGGTTGGTCCTCTCTATCCAAGCAGAAAACAGTACAGCGCTGTGAGATACTCTGGAATGGGAAGTGTCAAAACGTTCTGACACACACATTCAGCAGCTGCTTAAGATTTGATCTTGTGTAATCGAATTAGACTTCAAAACAATATTTAGCTTTCGAGGAACAGGAAGAGAAAAGTTCCATCTTAATTCATCCTGTCAGTAGACAATTGATCACATTCTTTTACCCTTTCACAACACATGAAGAGCCTACAGCGAGTCACATTACAAGAGATATTCCTGTCTCACATGCTGCTCTGTCCTCATTGTGGAGTGTTTGTGAAGTCTTTAGGAATTTTCCTGAAAAAAAAAAAAAAACCAGAAGAAATACTCATCATTTTATACCAGAGTGTTGGAAGATTTGAATTGTTGTAGTTCTCTGGACTTTAGCTTTATCTTATACAGCACTCTAGAACAAGACACTTAAAAGCTTCCAAAAGGAGTTGTATTTTAGGGGTAAGACAAATTTTTGAGGCCACCATGCAGGAAGAGGATCTTTAACCCTATTATCTCTTGTGTTTTCTTCTTTCTGCAGTTATGTTTGGGAGCACCTAGAAGTTGGTTATGTTCAAGGCATGTGTGACCTGCTGGCTCCTTTGATGGTTATACTTGACAATGGTAGGAAGGGGTTTCTTTTGGGACATGTTGGTATCTTTAGGGAGGTCATTCTTTGGGAATGCTGTTTCAGAAGCTGTATGCATTAGCCAGGGCCAGCTCACCAGGACAATCAGACCTGCAGCTCTTGATTCCTATTTTCTCTACATGTGGCTGTTGTTGAAATGGCTAACAGTAATATCTCAGGGATTCCCTGTTCACTCACTGACTTCCCGATTAAATTTTACTACATTTTCAAAAGCAACTGCGTTCTGGCAGTTGCTGGAGCTGAAAACTCAACTGCAAGCTGGGTTCTTGTGAAACATAACTAGTAGAAATGGTCCAGAGTCAGGTGCTGTCTTCTGTTTCATCTAAATACTGGCGCTGGGATTAGGGAACAGCAAAGGGGAAAACCCTGCTTTTCCCTTGCCCTGCAGTTTGTTATTTTGGTTCGAGGAAGTCCCCAATTAGCAGCACTGAGCGTTCTGCGTTGTATCTGCAGATCAGCTGGCCTACAGCTGCTTCAGCCACCTGATGAAGAGGATGAGCCAGAACTTCCCCAATGGAGGTGCTATGGACACACACTTTGCCAACATGCGGTCCCTAATCCAGGTGAGTCTTTTCTAATCTTATTTGAAAGAAGTTGAGGTTGTGGCCGAGGCTCAGAACTAGCTTGATGCCACGGTGAAGGGCAGGAACTCCTCTGACTGGGCTCCCTAGTCATCTGGGGAGGGGATAAGAATTGTTTTATGCAGCCCCAAACTGATTTCCTTCTCCTCAGGGGACAGCATTTGCTGTGTGTTAGAGCAGGGCAATTCCTCTTGACAAACAAAACAAACCCCGCAAACGTCTGCCTCAGACGTGTACAGAGTGTAATGACTCCTGTTCATGGCTCAGTGCAGCTCCACTGAAGTCAATGAGAAAGAGCAGTAAGATCCAGTCTTCACTGCTTTTTGGAAAACACTGATATTTGTGGCACAAACTTGATTTCTTACAGGTTTAAATAGACCATAGCTGTGTTTGTGTTCACACAGGATGCTTGCTGAAGGGGGTTTTTTTGGGCAGATTTAAGGCCTCGACATTGCACTCCAGAAAGCACCAGGCACCTGAGCAAGATTAGCATAAAGAAGGGTGAAAACTATCAGGATAAGCCATTATTTGGTTTGATAGGTGGCATATTAAAAAGTAATGAAAATAGAGGTGAGCCACCAAAGAAGATGGCCAGCAGGGCACATGCAGGCAGCACACGAACGTACGGCTGCAGTGTTCTGTGGAGTAGCAGGATTGTCAGAGCCTTATCCAGCAGCCCTTAGGAGGACACCTATGAGGAATGACTATAGAGTACTTACACATTTAAGACACATACCAGACATCTGGCAAGTAGTTGTTCAGTTCCAGAGAGCTGAGACGTTGCAGTGTGGAACTGTGCCACTGCTCTTCCTTCTTTTCCCCAGGTAAATGGGTTTCAGTCTTTGCACCCCAGCTCCTCTGTTACAACCTAAGAGTTGAAAATCAGTAGGATCTGCAACTTGCTGCTTGGACCTTCAAAATCACAGTGGAGATTGACTGTTGTCACCTCCTACCTGCACAGCAGTAACTTCACCTCCTCAGTCTGTGTCAGGGCACCATGATAAGCATTTTGCAAACACATAGTAAAAGGATGTATCTGTGCTAAGCAGCTGCTCTGACTAACCACAGGGTCGGGTGATAAAGAGCAGCACAGAAAGTCTTAACCAGACTCCACCACCTTTGATCTTGGCTACTTTCCCACAAGATACTGACTGCTGATGTTTTGCATTTCAGATTCTAGACTCGGAGCTTTTTGAACTGATGCACCAGAATGGAGATTACACCCACTTCTACTTCTGCTATCGCTGGTTCCTGCTTGACTTTAAGAGAGGTAATAATGCCTATAGTTTAGAGTTGTGCAAACTGTGAACAGCTCTGTGTTCTGGTCTAGATGTCTAGATGGTGAGTAGCAGCGAGGCTCACATGAGAGTCTGTAGCTAGGAAAGCTAATGCAACTCTTGGAGATGAACTAGGACTGGATGAAGTCAAAGCTTAGAGTATTGTAAATTCCTGATAACAGCCTACCTGTGCTGCTGTCACATGGTTCTGCAGTTCAGGCATCTTCCTGGGGCTGAATCTACACCACCACACCTACATTCATTCTTAATTTTTCCTTTAAACCCAATTCTGTTGCCATACTTGCACAAATAAGTGGCAGGAGTTGGCTGGAGGAGAGGGGGAGAGGAAGAGGAGTTGTCATCAAGTACTATTCGTGTCTGCATAAGGCCTGTAAGACATTAGTTAGAGAGGGGGAAATGGTCAATTTGAATAATCAGATGCTCTTGTAATGTTTATTCCCATTCAGAATTGTTGTACGAGGATGTATTTACAGTGTGGGAAGTTATTTGGGCAGCAAAGCACATCTCTTCAGAACATTTTGTCCTTTTCATTGCCTTAGCACTTGTGGAAGTTTATCGAGAGATTATCCGTGATAACAACATGGACTTCACTGATATCATCAAGTTTTTTAATGGTAAGTGACTTTTTTTTGAGCGTGCAGTTTTGATAAAAGCAAGTAACGAGAGTTGGCTCCTTCTCCCTTCCTTAGACAAACTGTCTGCAGTCGTGCAGTGTTCTTGCTGTCAGGAGAAGCCCCTGGTCATTTTAAGCTCCGAATCTCTTACCCCTTCATGTAAATGAAGGGCCCAGATTTTCACATGCTTCCTGAAGGTCTGACTTGGCACACAAACAGCAGTGTTTTAAGAGCTACGTGGACCACAGACGAGGGCAGCTTTTTTAGTGTCAGTGGTCACTTTTACCACAAAGCAAGCTTCGGAATTTGTTACATTTCCCACAGTGACTCTTTGCCCTTGGGTTAATGGGAGGTGCTAAAATGCTGCTTAATTTTTTGCAAAAGGCTCTCGCAAGGTTTAAGATTGCCAGAGTCATTCCTGTTTACAGGGCTTGACCCTGCTGAGGCTGAAACCTCTAAGCAACTGTTCATGCAAAACATCCCACGCTGCTTCTGGGGCTGATTGCTTACCGTAGTGGTCCGTAGAGGCTGGCCAACACGTACTGCCAGAGCAAAAAGTGTTGTGCCAAAGCAAGCTCGGGCTCTTCCTGGCTGCAGAATGCATTAGTCCTAAACAAGTGCTCCCTGTTAGGATGTTTTAAGAGGTTTGGAAACAATTCTGTGTAATCACAGTAATTTACTAAATTACCAGTGCTGGGGCTGTCAGCCGTCTCTTGCAGAAGCCCCAAATTTGGTTTGGTTTTTGCCTCAGCCACTCTTATTCCAACGCCGTACACTAATGCTTCCCTCAAAAAAAACCCACCAAAACAAAAACAACACACCCCAGAGAAACCAAACACAAACCCCAGTGCTTGCCTAAGCTGAGTGAAATGTTTCTTGTGGATTGAGGAGTCGGGTCTGTCGAGAGCTACTTTCTGCTCTTAGTGCAGAGCGCGGACGTCTGTGGAGCTGCTGGGCACGTCGCCCCGCGTACGGGCAGCCCTCAGTTGTATTTATCACGGGCATCCCAGACGCTCCAGCAAGTCCCTGCCTGTTGCTGGTATCTTTGTTCCAGCCGAGTTCAGCTTTACCTTTTTGAGACCCCAGGAGGGCCGTTCCCAGGCACCTGTGGGCACAGACCTCCCGTTCCTGGGCTGGGGTCGCCGGGCACTGGGATGTCTCCAACAAGAGAACAGGCACAGGAAGGGTTAGGTCTTGATGCCAGGACCTACAGCACGACGGGATTCATCCTGTCTTTAATCCTACAAACCTAACCCCCTGCAATGCTTTTGGCTTGCTGCTATTATTACGCTAATTAATTAATGCTAATGCCACGTTAATATCAATGCTAGGGCAGAAAAGTTCCTGCCGCTGACAATTAAGAATGTTTGTCTGTGTCTTCTAGAAATGGCAGAGCACCATAATGCCGAGGAGATTCTGAGGATAGCGAGAGACCTTGTCTACAAAGTGCAGACCCTGATTGAAAATAAGTGATAACGAGCAGCCTGTCAGTGTGGGCCTCGTGAGCTGTCGGATGGGGCATTGCTTGCACTGCAACTGCAAAATGGTGTTTTAATTGCATCTTCCATGTAATGTAATAAATATCTACGAGATTTGTAACGGACTTGTAAAACCAGAACTTTTCCTTCACCAGATGAGGTTGGTGTTTGATAGTCCTTGTTACACTCCCTTTGTATTTCTAGACAAAACCTTTTTGCATTCTCTTACTTCCCTCTCTAGAAGACCGTCTATCTGCATATTTGAGATACTAAAAAGGGGGGATTTGACATACTAGAACATTTATATTTTGACTTACTGCACCTTTAAAGCCTGGATGCACGTTGCGCGCTCTGCCAGAACCTTCCGTGGGGGTACGGCCGGATCCAACACTCGCTCCAGTGCTGCGAGCATCGCATTGGGTCCTTGGAGGAGCACGGTCGTGGACTCAGTGTCTATGCCTTGAACATGGACGAGAGCTTTCTGGGAGGACGTTCCGTGGGATCCTGCGAACACGACCCAGGCGCTCGTCACTCACGCGGGTATCAGCACGTGCCAGGTGAAGCAGCTGGAATCGTGTGCAGGACCCGCCTCGCTGCAGCACCGCGTGGGTCCATCCGTGCGCCCGTGCAAGGTCTGTGCCGCGTCTTTCCCCGCTTGGCCGCACGCTTTGAGCAGCAGCAGACGTGTCACCCCGTCCTGCAGAGAGAGCAGAGGGGCCTGGCGTTAGCCGGGCTCCTGCCCCGGGGCTGCGGGCAAGGCCGGTGCTGCCCCAGCCCTTCATGCTCTGTGAATTCCCACGTGTGCTCCACCTGCTTTCCCAGGCGTGTTTCTAAGGAAAAGGGGATCTCTGTGTCAGCGGGAGGGAGGGGGCAGGTTTTGAATCTGAATGTGGAGGTTTCTGCTTTTTGGGGATTTTTTTAATCCTTCAGAGCAGACAGGGTTACACAGCTGCATTTCCACTGAACCTTAAACAACTCTCTGAGCTTTTCATAGAACCACCGAATCCTTTGGGTTGGAATGGACCTTTAAAGGTCATCCAGTCCAACCCCCCTGCAGTGAGCAGGCACATCTTCACCCAGATCAGGTTGCTCAGAGAAGTTTACATGAATTAGATCAGCTCAAGTGAGTTTTAAAATCAGATTTTAGCAAAAAGGGGTGTAGGGAATAAAATTACTCTGAAGATTCCAATGGCGCTAGGAGGTATTTGCTTTAGTGATTCGGGTCTTGCTCGGGACTGGAGCCAAGGAGCCGAGTCTGATGGCACCGTTATTTATAGCTGTGGCCAGCTGGGCTATAGGGCAGCGCGTGGCCACTGAAAGGTCTCGGCAGCGCTTCAGTGCGTGTTTGTTCATTTGAAAAGTGAAATGGTATTTTTGTAAAAATTGACAAGAGCGAGAAAACCCTCCAACTCAGAGAGCCGAGGAAGGGATGTAAAAACTAAACCTGCACTATTTTTCTTTGGTATGTTGGGATGTACCATACAACTCTGTTTAAAAGAAAACAACCCCCAAACCTCTGCAGACTTTGCTGTATTTGTTATAACATTCTGTCTAATTGTATTTTATGAATATTGTGTATTGACTTATTTATTTTTGTCGGGAGCAGACTATTCTCTTTATTGCTCAATTATTTATGTTTAAATGTACCATACAAATAAATACTTACTGTCAAGGCGTTCTGTGGAGCTCTTTGGAAGCGATTTCTCTCCCCCCAAGGTAATTTCAGAGCCAGAACAGGGCATCCTATGGCCGGGGCTGTCTGGGAAGAGAGAGTGTTATGTAATTAACGTTCCTATGACAAGTGTGCATGGGCTAATGTAGGAAGCAGCATGTTTAAAGCAAGGCAGCAGGTCATCACCGCCTGCACCGCGCGTGTCCCTGGGGTGACTGTCAGGGTAGGTGTGTCACACGCAGCCGTGCCTAAGGGCACCTCTGGCCACAGGCCCAGCCTGTTGCCCGTCCAGCCCTGGGGAAGGGAGGGAGCAGAAGCAAGCCTCTGACAAGTGTTAAAAAATAAATGTTTCCTCCTGCAATTTTAGGCCTGATCCTGTTGCAGCCAGCAGTAAACCCAGCCGAGCTGCTGGAGATCCTCCTCCATCGCTCCCAGTCCCCCCCTTCAAACCTCTTAAAGATCCTCTGGCTGCATTTCCCCACTCCACTGTAAAAACACCCAACAAACGCCTCTCTGTGCTGGGGTAGGTGCAGCCACCCCTCAGCCACTGCTCGTGACTGTTACAGCTGGTAATCGCATATTTACCCGTATAAAAGAGGATAATCCCTTGATGAAGTGTCCAATGACACGCTGGCTTAAATAACCTTCCAGTGCCACGGCGTCCTCGGGCTTCATCTTGTTTGGGTGGTGGGGCTTGGGGTGGGCACAGAGAGGTGGGCACTGCAGCTGGGCTTACACATGGGCGCTCTTTTCTGCAGGACTGACTTTGTTACTACACCACACACCCCCCAGCATTCTCTGCAACTTCTCAGAAACTTACCGTAGATATTTAGACAGTTGTTGTTCCCCAAAGCTGCAAAGTCCCTGCAGCAACAGGAATTTATTTCAGCAAGATGCACCATCCCAATGAAGTTTCATCACCTTCAAAGTCTCACTGCTACCGACTGCCAGAAGAAAAACCAGCCCAGGAGGCATCTCCCCTGTTCCCTGCAGCCCGGAGCCAGCGCTGGCAGCCCCGTGAGCCTTCACCTGCTTCCTCCACTCCACACGAGTTCTGCCACACACACACACAGCAACTTTGGCCCCCACAGTTCAGCACCGCCGACTGCAGTACCCCGTTAATCAGTCCAAAGCCTGCCTCCCCTTCTCAGAAGCTCTACCCTACCTAGAAATACTTTTTGGCTTCCAAATAATAAAAAAACAAAGCAAAACTAAAAACCCCAACCCTCACCCCTCCTGAGCCTTGAACCTAAAGCCTCGCCTCGTCAGTTAATGTCTCCCTGCCCCATCTTACTCTTTTTGAAGTTTCTGGACGTAAGGAAGCGAGCGATGAGCTGTGCAACGCTGACCGAGCCGGCTGCTTCCCCTGGCCCGGCAGGGCGGCACACACACACAGTGCAGGTTTGATTTTTTTTTTGTTTGGGATTCTTTTTTGGGTGTGTGCTCAGACCAGCGTTTGCTACAGTTCAGAGACACTTTTAACAACCTCACCCCACCTGCGACCTCCAACAATTAGTATTTTTTTTTTGCTCCTGTCAAGACACAGGTTCTGCCACTTCACCACTTACAGGTCACATCGTGCTTCCTCCGCCCAACAGCCACACCGAAATGTGCTTTCTGTGCCTCAGCCTGAAAAGTGCCTCCTTAATCCCTTCACCCACTGCCAAAGCCCACAGCAGCTGATCGGCACTTACCTGGCACAACCACAACCTCTGATGGGGGTGGTGAAGCCAAAATAACTCTTGAGGAAGGCAGAAAGGACACAATTACCTTCCGAGGTGCTCAGGTGTCCCGCAACGCGGCGGCTCAGCCCCCAGCTCCTTCCCTGGGCACCGGGCGCTGCCGAGGCAGCACCAGCTCCTCCAGCTGACTTTACTGGAGACACATTGTGAACGCTCAGACAAACTATCTACACATCGAGAGAGTAGAGAGAGGTCAGGCTGTTTCCATACCAATGTCAGGGAGTCACGGCACTGCCTGGGCTGTTCAACAGCATCTAATTAACCAAACCCGATGCAGGTGCTGATGGGGTGGGCTGGAAACAGGGCAGCAACGGTGCAGCAGAAGGGCTGGGTTTGGAAATCAAACTGGGCACAATTCAGAGAGCTTTGGCGGGGCCGGGGTGGCGGCGGGGGGTCTGTGCGAGGGGGCCGCGATGGAATGGGTACAAACTGCAGCAGCAGCTCTGCAAATGCTGCGAATCGTGGCCGCGCTCTGCGTCCCCCGGACACCCCAAATCCCTCCGGGTGCAGCCGTGCCGGCTCTGAAACGCCCCTGACCTCCCCCTGAGCCCCCGCAGGGCCCCCCTGACCCCCACTAACCCCCCAGGACCCCCCCGGGCCCCCCCACCCTCCGGCCGCGGGTCCGGCCCCTGCCCGTCGCGGCCCCCCCGCACTCACCGCCTTGGCGGAGGGGCCCCGGCCCCCCTGAGCTCCCCCCGCCCCGGCGCAGCAGCTCCGGCACCACCAACCTGCCGCCGGGGCTCGGCCCGCGCCCCCTCGCCGCGCTCCGCGTCCGCGCAGCGGAAGCAGGAACCGGGAAACCGCCCGGCTCCGCCGGCACCTGCGGGAGAGAAGCGGGGACGGGGTCAGGTGCGGGCACCGGCCGGGCCGATCGCACCCAGGGAGGGGCCCCGCCACCCCCCCCCCCCCGGCCCCGCACCGCGCAGGATGGTGCCCGCGGCGGGGCCGGAGCCTCACCTGGGGCCGCGGCCAGGACTCGTCCTCGCTCGGTGACGAGCGGAGCCGCTCACCGGGCACCATCGCCCGCGGCTCCGGCAGCTCGGGGCGATGGGAAGGGGCTGGTCCCCAGCGCGGCACCGCCTGGTCCGGGCACACGCGGGCTGGCGCGGGGAGAGCCCGAGCTGCTGGTAACGCACAGCTGGGGCTGCCGTGGGAGAAAGCACCGCTCTGGCAGCTGAAAATCAGAAATAAAGTGACACACCTGCGTGCGAGGCACAAGGAGGGAAATGCAGAACCCTGGTTCAGATTTCAGTGCATGTTTATTTCGGTTTTATATTTATTTCAGGCAAGTGCTTATTACACGGATATTATTCACGTTGGATACCTAAACTCTGGAGCATGAAGAGCCAGTATAGTACAGCTGAATAGTAAAAATACAATATGTACAAAATTAGTTGGGTTTTTTTTCACATAGCAGATGTATCCAAACACATAAAAATCTTTACAGTCTAGGTTTTTCAATATTTAATATTTCAATAAATGGGTAACACAGTGACACGTCCTCACTGTAAACACAGACCGCGTTTGCCCGGGGTGAGCGTGCCGGTGCGGTGGCTTTCCCGTGACGTGCGCGGGGAGGCAAACGGGTCCCCGGGGCTCGGGCTCCGCGGGGAGCGCCGGCAGCAACGCTGCTTCTACCGTCAGCATCTTCAGTGAAACAGCCCTAATGCAAAGAGCGCAGCGAGGGTAAAGGAACCGCTTTTAGCCGGGAGGGTGGTGACACGCAGTGACAGACGCGGGGGGACCCCGGCAGCGGGGGCGGGAGGTCCCCGCGCCCACCGCAGCTCCCCACGCACTGGCGCCTGCGCTGGTGCTTGGCCAGATGCAAATAACCCGTTGGGTGGCTGCAATTAGTACTTCATGGCTCGCTCAGGGAGATGCAGTGTCAAGAAACACTCCTTTGGGGCAGCTGGTTAAGGCGTGCCTGGGAGGTGTTGGCACCAGGGTTTCCCTCTGGCAGCCCCGGGCGGGCTGTCGGCCACCGAGGCCACTGGCCCGGGCGGTTCCCGTGCCCAGCACGGCGGAGCACCACGGCGTGGAAGCAGCCAAACACAGCGGGCGCCAAGGCTGCACCTACCCAGCGCTGTGCTGGGGCTGGTATTTTAGTAACTCAAGTTTTCCATTATTAAGTTCTGTGTACCAGGAAGAGGAAGATGCCGCGACTGACCCCATCCACAACCTATTTTTCCTTAACTTTAAACATCTGTTCCTAACAACTGACGTTTGACTAAAGGGGAAATAATCTAAAAATACTGTTATAATCAATTTTAATCCATTCAAAATGATGACAAGGGATGGAAAATAGGCCAGCAGTATGAGAGGTTTCCTTTCCTCATTCCAATATCTTAGAATTAAAATAAGATTGAAACGAACAACTGCTCACTCAAGAAAAATAACAGATGCAAAGTCCAAGAGGAGCCTCACCTGGGAGGTGCTCAGCGCTGCCCACCTCCCACCGCCCCCAAGGCACTCAGCTCCCTGCTCAGTGAGGCTGTGTGTCTCGTTAGGCTTAACGAGGAGCCAGCCAGCACTGGGGGAAGCAGAGGGCGACTGATTGATGTGGCTGGGGCCGCTCCCCCTCGCTGGGGACACCCCAACACCCAGCACAGAAAGCAAAGGGGCCAAAGGAGCACCAGCGCTGTCACACCGGGCAAATTCTGTCTCAGGACGCCCCTCGTCCCCAACCCAGAACAATTGTCACACTTTTCTAAATGCAAAAAATTCACCCAGGATGCAAACCAGTCCAAAAGAGACACAGGCTACATACGAAAACCAGAGACACGATAGCATCTTGCATTGAATGTCTACACGTGTATAAACAGGCGTGCACACAGACACCACACCGAGACCGACACAAGCAGCAACAGGCTCACCTCCACCTAAACCAAAGGCATTTTACGTTGGGTTATTTTTTTTGTTTGTTTCTTTTGTTACAGAAGGCCACTTTTAATTAAAACAAAGAAAAAGAGACAAGTAGTCCAGCACGAGCAGGCAGCAGCCGGGCCAGGCTTTGGCCCTGCATGGCAATTTGCTGAACGCCATCAGTTGGTGGGGCATTTCCTACCTGGATAAAATGTGTATGATTGTAAAAGAGCAGGAGGAGATACCCTCTGTCCAGCTCCACTCAAGAAAACAAACCCCAATCCTGCCGGGGCTTGAGCCCTCCTTCACCTTCCACATCCACTGTTCAACCCCAGCCCGGACTCCCCCCCCCCCCCCCCCCCCCCCACGTGCAGAAAAAAGAGCCTGGCAGCAGCAGGGTGGCTTCAGCCCCGTTTTTCCCAGGTGTGAGCAGTGGGTCGCCCCCGCCATGCCCAGTCCCGCTCGCCAGGCAGGGCTGTGCCCGCACCCCAGGACCAGGCTGCAAAGCGCAGCCCCTGCCTCTCCCCAGGTTATTGTCCCCCTCCCAAAGCAAACCCCTCCCTGCTCAGCCCCCTTCAGGGTGCACCACTCCTGACAAACCACAAACAAAGCACGCGATTCCTTCTCTGTGGGTCACTGTCATAACAGAAAAATGCACAAGAAATGTTTTTTGGTCAAAAACGAGCTCTCACATTCACTGAAGCTGTCTAACGCCAGGGCTGGGCGAGCCAGCGCTGCCCGTGCATCAGCAGCGGCTACATGTCATCCCTCTCTCACTCTTCACAAATCAAACGCCAGCAGAAAAATGGCCTTGTTGAAAGGAAGGCTGAAGGCAATGGTCTGGCTTAGCCTCTAAAAATGATTTGTTTTACAGAATGGAGCAGTTTGCACGACGTCGTCAGCTTGGGAGGGGGCAGCTCACGAGGCACCGCGTGCCCTGTGCCCCGCTCCAAAGCGGGCAGCAGCCGCCGGCGGCAGGGACCAGCATCCCCAAGTCTCCCCTCAGTCTTTCCTGAGATCAGTGTGGGTTTTGCCTGAGAAAGGTTTGAGTCAAGCCCTGACGACATGGCCCTCGGCAGCTGCCTTGCTGCGGTGCCGGCTGAGCTGGAGCGGCCGGCGGCAGGAGCCCTGGCTCTGGGCACGAGTCACCGCGGCCCCAGCAGCGGTGGCGTGACTGCGGCTGTTCATACTCCAACACCAAGGCTTCTGCAGCCAGACAATCCCTCACCCTGGACTAGGACAGGAGCGTAACCCTGAGCAGGGCTTTAACACCCAGCTCGTGGGGAATTCAAGAATTCCTACTGCTTGTCCACCTGATGCCATCCCAAAAATGCTTATAATTACTTTTGGTAATTCCTTTGCCTTTATAAACTCTTCCCTCTCCCTCCTCACCTGTTTGATCAGTTTTAGAAATCCTGAGCAATCGGGACGAGCAAAGGGCGCAGCGGCTCCAGCCAGGACCACCACGAACGCCGGGCAGCGAGCTGTGGTACCAGCCGGTGCCGGTGCCAGTGCTGTCACCAGCCCGAGGAGCCCCGAGAACAGCCACACACACCCCCCTCGTGTCCAGCTCCTGCCAGGGGACACGGCACAACCACACACACCAACGCCCACGTGCACAGGGCGCCCGACCCGCCGCCTCTCAGACCCCATTCGAGCACCTGCGGAGAACAGGGGGAATCGGGGCGTTTCCCCCCCTAAGCTGAACTACGGGGTTCTGGCCAGTTCTTATCGGTGAGGTCAGGAACATTCCCGTGTCTAAAGTGTCAGCTCTAAGAACTCTTTTTCAGGATAATTTTGAAGTAGCAGTTTTGGTTTATTCCTCCCTGCTTGTGCATGCTTGGCAGGTGAGAGTGGAAGCGGCCCGGAGCGAAGCCGTGCCCGCCCGCCCGCTGCTCCTTGCAGGGCTCCCCGCGCAGGCTCGGCTCCGAGTCTTCACAAAACTACTACACAGAAAACCCATTTGCTATTTTTTTCTGTGGCATGGTTATCAACAACTAATATTATTCAACAACAGAAGAGATTTCTTGTAAACTTCATATTTATTGATTTTTTTTTTTTTGGGACAAATTAGATCTTCTGAATCCCAAAGTGTACATATATATATATTTATATATAGCTTTCTCCATAGGGAAAACACATATATCAAAGGAGGAGAGACATTTCTAAAGTGCCCCTTGTTATACAGTACTGAACATGGTTTCTAAGAGCATCAGCGCAAATCCGAAGTTTCTGAGCAGGAATGACAGAGTGGGGAAGGAAGGGCTGCGGTTTGCTCTTTTCCCCACAGAACAGAAAGAAGTTTGCTGACTTTAAAAAACAAACAAAAAAAAACCCCAAGAAACATTTCTGGTAGCTGTGGAGAAGGCAGGTGAGAGCCGGGATGTCTGGCCCAGCTCAGGGGCTGGCTGGGGGGACGAGCTGCTCTGCAGGGAGCAGAAGATGAGGAGGTGAGCAGCATGAAGGCCATAAATAACCCACCCGAGAGCTCCTGCGCCTGTACCGAACAGAACAGGAACTCTTCTCTCCATCCCCTACACTCCTTACTGTGGACAACACGGAGCAGCTCCACGCCTCGCTGCTGGCTACCAGAATCTATCCGGGGATAAGCAGCCAGCGGCGTTAAGATGGGAGCAGAGTTTTCGACACAGACCGTGAGCCACCCCGCAAACCTGCGGCTGAGAGGAGCAGGAGCAACCTGCCCGGGCTGGCCCCGCAGCTCCTGCCCACCTGGCACACAGGGAACCGCACTGGGGGACGGGGGGCTCTCGGCCAACGCGCGTGTGCTCAGCCCCGCTCCCCACGCTGGGCTTTTTCTCCCTCAATAACCTCGGCCACTCCTGACTAGGAATGAGGCTCACTGCCTCCACTGTGTTATTTCATGAGTTGGAACAGTAAAGAAAGGCAGAAGGATGCTCCCTCCCCTCCTAACGCAGCCACAGAAGGCAAAGCCACGCGGTTCCTCCTCAGAAGGGCCATGACCCTGTTGCAAATACTGTTCTCAAGAGTTTCTGATGAGGAGCAACTGTCCTGGTCTCTAACGCTGATCTCTGCAATGCTGGCACACAAAACATCGTCCTTGGGGAAGCACCAGCGCGCACAAGGACACGACAAAGCCCTGGCGATGCCGCTCCCCCCACAGCATTGACAGTGCACTGGAAGTGAGAACAAACGACCTGTTTAAATGTGGTTTAAGGATAAGGAATCCTTAGAGATTTGTCCGTTCTGCCGTACAAACTGTGCTACCAACGCGGTCAGGAGCTCCCTGGGCTCGAGGATGCAAGGGGGGGGAAAGAAAAGTGTTAACTCTGGAGCAGCCCAGGGCTTCACACGGATTGAACGCAATTCTCAGCCACGTCTGCTCAGAAGCCACAACCACGCTCGGTCGCTGTTTGCAGGAGTCACTCCTGCCCCCAGCACGGTCCCAACCCCAGCACGGACGGTGTGGAACCAGCGAGTTGTCTGAGTGAAGCCTCTGCCACTGCTCGCAGCAGCCCACAGCCAGGCAAAGTCCTGCCGGGGTCACCAGGCACCGCGGGCAGACCGAGGCTCGCCCCAGAGCGAGCTGTGGCCAGGCAGCACGGCGAGGGCGCGACAGCCCAGCCCTCCGCAGCCCAGCACCTCCAACGGGCACTGGGCAGAGCCCAGCAGGAACCACCCTCCCGTCCTGCCCCAGGGAGAACGCCCGCTGGCTACAGCAGGGATTTTGGCTGCGTTAAGGGCTGTGGAGTATTTGTTTTTAAAGAGAGGAAGACAGAGAAGAGCTCCTTACTCACAGCACTGCACACAGAACGGTGCAGGGACCAGAACATCCAGGCAGCCACCGAACACGCCCTGAGCAGCCTCCCAGGCAGGCTGGCAAGCACCCGCAGAGCCAAACAACGTCCCTCCTCTCGTGACGCCGTGGGAGTTTGCCGTGGACTTCGGTGAGACCTGGCCTAACCCCGGGGAAGGAGGGAACAAGAGGGTCACCCGGGATGAGGGGGTGTTCTTTGGTGCATGTCTCACCGCAGTCTGCAAGACACAAGTCACACACACCGACCTCCGGGAGCACACCACTGTCCTGTACAAGACCACAATATTCCCCCCCACCAAAGAAAAAAAGATGTCAAAACTGCTTGCACTTTGGAAGATGCCACATGCACATTTATCCCTTTTCTAATCCACTGACTCCCACGCTGAAACGTGGTCAGTTCAGGAACAACCTAACAACGAAAAGTAACCCATGCAGCACGTCTGCTTCGTTTCTGTTGGTCTTCTCGTCCCAGGTCCCGCTCTATCAGGCCAGACAAACAAATTCAAGTTGCCAGCACAAAATAACCACAGAATACCAGGTTGGAAGGGACCTCAAGGACCATCTGGTCCAGCCTCTCATGGCACAAGCACGGTCTAGTATCTGCCTCTGCGAAACACAAACGAACCCAAGAAACCTGGGGGCTTGGGACTGGCCCGAGGAACCCTGGAAGGGGGAGTGCCATGCACAGAGACCTGCAAGACCAATTATTGCATCAGCAACACCAAGCCAAAACAAAAAACAAAACCCCCAAAAAACCATCCAAACAAAACATTGTCAACCATTAAAATAATAAAAAACATGACTTTTTTTGACATAGCTATAAAAATCAAGTCATTTATGAATCTGCAACAAATGAAGTCCGGTTGTGTATTCTTTTTCCTTTTATTAGGACAGAGAATTTCCTTAAAATGCCATAACAAGTCACAGTGATTTTAGATGGTTTTTTGAAATGTAATATATTGACGGGAAATACCTTTAACACGGTTTAACCTCTTTTTTTTTTGTCACTGTATATGTACCCTGGTCCACCAAACCATCTATCTTAAAGTTTCTTGTTTAGAGAGGACACTCTGTCTTCTTCCTCCAAAAATGAATTTTGTCTAATAATCCTGCAAAATAATCAACCTTACAAAAGGCCTTCTTCAAATGTTATATTTATATATATATGTATATACATATATATACACACACATACACACATATATATAAATATAGACTTCTATGATTTTTTTCCCATTCTACGCAACGTCTCAATAAAGAGATCAGCAATTTTTATTCTACAAAGAAGCAACACATAAAAGGGGAAAATTAAAGTCTTAAGAACATCATAGCCATATTTCACCGATTACACATAAAAGGAAAAAAAATCACCATGAACAACTGTCTTTGAAGTTTTCTCGGATTAGCAAAATTCAAGTGCAGAGGGGCCCGGTCTCGGTGCCAGCAGCAGGCTGGTGGCTGGGCGGCTGAGGACAGCCCAGCCCGGCCTCCTGCCGCTCCTGCACTGCCCTCCCGCGGAGTCGGACGTGGTTGGAATGTATGGAGCTTAGGGAAGGTTCCCAGCACGGACCTCGCCGTCGGGCGATCCCCTCTAGGCCAGCTTCAGTGTGCTCACAGGGAACGACGGCATGGTCACCATAGTCACCGGGTTTAGGACCGTCTGCCCAACTAACTGCGGGTGATGGACAACTTGGGTTCCTACAGCAGGCTTGGCCATCACCGCTTGCTGGCCAAGGCTTGTGGTTCCATTCACTTGCTGGTGCGAGATGGTGTGAGCAATATGGCTCACCACGGGCTGGCTGACGGCCACGGGCTGGGGGTAGATGGGCAGCTGCTGGCCCAGGTGGGCCATGTGGTTGATGGTGGCCGGGTGCACAGTGATGTGGCCGATCGGCTGAGCAGCAGTGGGAAG
The DNA here is from genome assembly GCF_013368605.1 of Nyctibius grandis. Taxonomy (NCBI): domain Eukaryota; kingdom Metazoa; phylum Chordata; class Aves; order Nyctibiiformes; family Nyctibiidae; genus Nyctibius; species Nyctibius grandis. The sequence goes on from NC_090675.1 coordinate 11,107,242, forward strand.
TTGCACAGGACTGGACGTGGAAGGTGCAATGTGAGCAATGTGCTTGGTCTGTGGACCCTGAATGACGTGGTTGACAGTCTGGATGACCGAGGCGTGGGTAGTGGCGGTGTGGGCAATAACAGTCGATTGCACTGTGGAAGCCGCCACGATGTGAGTCTGTGCAGGGACGATCGCCTGCGGCTGGACCAGTGCTTGTGTCTGGATGGGAGGCTGTGCGTGGGCTGGGGCGTGCTTCTGCTGGAGGGCGAGGTGCTGCGGCAGGACTGCCGGGTGGTGGGGGGCAGCGGTGGGAGGGACGGCTTTGAGGAGCTCGGGGTGCTGGCGCTGCGTTAGTTTTGGTAATGAGTTCACTGGCCTGTCATCTTCCATGTCTTCATCCATGTTGTCTTCACCCTCTGGAAAAAACGAAAGGAAGAGACTCCCATAAAAAAGAAAGCAGAGCACGAAGTGGGCTAGCCAGCCTCCCTGAAAGGCAGCGCGGGCGGAGGAGACAACAGCAGGAGGAGTCGCTGAGCTACGGGCAGGCAGCGTGGCACTGCATGGCACGGCACGGCACGGCACAGCACGGCACGGCTCGGCTCGGCATGGCACGGCTCGGCATGGCACTTGTGGGCCAAGGACCCGGAGCCAGCCAGGCAAGACTAGCTCGCAGCCCCAGCTAGAGAGGGGTGCTCCCAAGAGCTGCGATCTCGCTCGGGCACGGGAAGCGGCGTGAGCAGAGGCAGAGCACGGGGCTGAACTCGGTCTGGGCTGCAGAGGGCTCCTTCTGGGAGGAGGACCAGGGTTTCCTCTCCTGTCCAGCTGTTCCACCGATCGGTACCACCCTTCTCCTCCCAGAGCAGGAAGGTGACAGCCATGGAGAAACATGGCAGCAAGTTCCTCGTCTGGTTCTGGAAAGTGGACTCTCGTCCAGCCCAGAATGAAGCAATGCGGGAATGCGCTGACCCTGTGGAGATCAGGAAGACGAGCAGGGCACCTTGCACCGCCTGCTCTAAAGCCAGCCATGCAGCAGAGATTAAAAATCTCAGAAGATATGGAAGCAGCAGGAAAGCCAGGGAAGACACTTCCCTTTCGCAAGCTCCGTGGTCCGGAGCAGCTCAAAGCGATCCTTCTCAGCAGAGGCCAGCGGGGAGGTGAACAGCTGACACTCCTACGGACACAGCACTCCTACTCTCAACTTCCACCAGCCTACACTCGGAGTCTGCGAGGATGTTCAAAGGTGATGAGCCCGATACACGCCTGAAGGAACCAGAAAGCTCAGGTTTTCCCTTCCTGGGACCCGCCGTATCATCTGCCTGGAGTGCCAAGAGCAAACGCTGCCGCCGTTTGAAGGAACTGCTGCAAACGGTTATGGGCTGCTACGGCCTCCCCATCTCTGGAGAGCAAAGCACCGTGCATCCGCGGGCTGCCTGTTCTTCCTGCTGCAGGTCACTGGCAGGGCGATCAGCATGCACTCTCCTGTCTCACAAACGCTTCTTACTGGGAACAGCACGCCAGATACGCGTTAGTATCATTTCATCTTCCCTGCGAATCCTTTTCATGCAACGCGAAGGCTTATTAAGCTGTCCGAGTGCTCTGGTAATCCTTCCTGTGCCAATTCCTTCTTCTCTACATGGCTGAACACCCTCCCACACCCAAGCACAAACCCCTCAGAGGATGCTCATACACCGCTCAGTTCTAATGAGCAGGGATGCAGAGTTGTGCAAGAGGAAAACCACGGTTTGGAAGCAGGGAGCTCCACGGGAGGTGTCAGCAGAGTGACTGTGCAAACCTGCACTTTGTGTCTCCTAACGTCGATGCACCACGTTCAGTTTACTCTACACAAGCAGCAGTGCATTATTAGGCCAACATCAATGATTATAAAACACTTGAAAATATTTTTATTCTGAGTGCAAAGAAACCTTGCTGGTGCTGAATGAAGATCCCCTTCCCCACTATGTAACTGTGCCAATGATGTGCAGTGATTACAAGAAGAGAGTAGTGACGGGTACCTGATGCTGTCGAGGTAGATGCCTGGTCATCCTCCGGCTGCACTGTCTGTCGAATAATTCTGTCGATCTCCAAGATGTCCATCCACTGGCTCAACTCGTTCTTTAACTCTGCCAGTCGCTGCTGGGTAGCAATCTTCTCTCTCGCCAGCCGCTCCATCTCGTGTTCATACTCCTTCTCCTTTCTCTTTAAAGTCTAAAGACAGAAGGAAGAAAAAGAAATGAAATTTAGGAATTACGGATTTTCAGTGAGAGATGTTCCCACACCCACACTCCAAAGAAACAAAAACTTCCCAACAAAGGCTTTTTAAAAGGTTTACAAGGAAATAAAGCCTGCCTAGGAGTAATTAGAAAACATGATTGTAACAACTATTGGTTTTTTTTATGTTCTCCTCTTCTGCTACTGCCCACTCAGCGCTGGAAATCTGATGTGTGCAGGGAAGGGACAAGATGCTGCGCCAGCCAGCACAGCACGCAAAAATGCTGAACACTGCCCAGTACCATTAATGGGAAATATAAACCACAGAGATCTGATGGGGATCAATTACTGGGCAGTGCCGCAGGAAAAAAAACAGCCGATGCTCACAAAAGGCACCGTCTGACGAGATTTTAAGCCAGTAGTGTAGCACCGAAGAGTAACAGGACAGAGAGCCTGTCCCCCAGCCCAGGTCAGCACTGACTACAAGCATAAAAGAGACAGAATAAGTGAAATCCACAAAGCCATGTAGAGCCTGTCCACCTTCTAAAGTTAAGTTTTGCCATTGGGAATGTAAATCCCACACACACTTCTGCAAACACCAGCTGCCCAGAGCCTGCATGGACGCTCTGTCTGACTCACTGCCAAGCGCTGCATTTCAAAGCAAACCTTACACCTCGCAGAGTGGCAGAGGATCAGTCGTGATCCTCTGAATACGTGCGCTTTATTTCTCTCTCAATTTTCCAGGACAACCGCCATCAGAACGCAACCTCACGTGTTTCAATGGTTCTGCTGGTCTTTTATCTCAAAAATAGCCAGGAATAACTTTAAAGCCTGTTCAGCCAGGCCTTTAACTCAGCCTAAGCCAACGCAATGACTAGGGTAGCTCCTGCCTTCTGCTTACAGAATAGAAAAAAAAAGAAAAAAAGCATACCTTTGTCCTGATAATAACAAAAAAGGAATTATTTTTAAAATGGCCAAAGAATGTGTATTAGCAGGGCACAATCATTCCAGATGTGTAGATGGAGACAACTCCTCTCACCGAGGCTTACGCTTTGTCTCCTGGCACAGCTGGCTTCAGCCCAGCTAAAATGGCCATTTTTCAGGCAGAGGGGCCAGTTCTGTCCCTCCTGCTGCTTTTTAAACCGTAAGCAGGCAGAGGATATGCCAACTCCTCAATACCCAAGTTTTATTCTGGAAAGCCCGGCGGCCCTATAGCCTCCAGCAGTGAGAGGAGTTACTGGGGCAGGAGGGAAGGTCTGTGGGGGCAGGAGACACAGGTAAGCAGGGACGGGACTCCCGGAGTCCTGGCTCTGCACCAGCGCTCGCTTCTAGCCCGGAGACGGCGTTTAGACCCGTACGCGGCCAAAGCCAAAATCCATCTGCTAGTTTTAAAGTCTCTTATTCCACTGAGTGCGGCCAAAGCGCTTTGCCTGACCCAGAAAACACCGCCGTGCTGCACGTGTGCTCTGATTTCCCTGCGGCCGAAGGGATGGGGGTGGGACACGGAGGGCAAAGCTAATGCCACGAGGAAGGTGCCCGCTCCTGTGCTCAGGTTTAAATACGCAAGAAGGGAACTCGCCTGAACGTCTTCCTCTTTAATCAGGAAAGCAGCCTGAGACTGCAATCCCTGCCTGCAGACACGAGCCCGGCCCCTCTCTGCAGCATTCCTCTCCAAGCACGTTCCCCACGCGGTTGCTCGCGGGGCGCGATAACGAGAGGACAGAGCACAGCAACCGCCTTCCAGGAAGCGTGAGGAAGGAGCCCGGGCAGGCTCAGCGCCCGCAGCGCGCCTGGCAAAGCACGCTCGAGGTCTGGCTTCCTTCCCTGCGGCGAGAGAAGGCTCCCAGCACCAGGGGAGATACGGAAGCAAGGCAGCGGGGAAGAGTCCCTTCACCTTTTAAAGAGCAGTGACCAAATTAACATCCATATGTGGGTTTGCTCTTGCTCCCGTATCTGATTTTCCTCCTCTACACGTAGCTGTCAGCTTCCAAGCAGCCGTTACCCACGTGGATTATTCAAAGCAAGACCAGCGCAACGGCAGTGACAGCCAACACCCGACGCAACACCAGCACGTTCTGCTCCTTTGTGCCCGTCCTTCTCGCTGCTCCAGAGCTGCGGTTCGGTCCCTGTGTCCGTCCCACTCGCCGTTAGTTGGCAAACAAACCAGAAACAAACCGCTGCTGTCGCTACGCAGCAACAGTCGTTTGTCACTGTGAAGAATTTTCCATTTTATAGCTGGCTGTAATTAAATTGCTTATTCTTATGTCAAGATTGAAAATAATGCCCCCAACGCTTTCTCCGTGCTCGCCTCTCAAGAATAATGCCAGCCCCGCAGCTGGCATGAGCGAGGTTTAGAAGGTCTTATGAAAAAGCTCCCCTCACAAACATCATATTAGCAATTTAAAAGCACGCTTTCAATTACGAGCTCTTCCAAAAGCTATTTCAGCTCTTGTGTTCTGTTACACGGTGTTCACTGATTAAAAATTCCTCATCAATGACCAATCGTGAAAGTGAGTTGCAATTTTGAACCACATTCTTTTAACTCTTCGCTACGGGGACTGCAGCCGCTGCAGCAACCCACCCGCGGGCCCCCGTGATCCCGCACAGACCAGCCGGCCCGGCAGGCTTCCCACGGCCGTGCCCAGGTTTGATTCGCAAGTTTGATTTTGCAAGCGTGTGCCCCAGCAGCGGCTGCCCGCGCTGGCAGAGGTGACGGCACCTTCACTCATCATCTCCCACCGATGCTGCAGAAGGCAGCGCCAGGCAGGATGAGGCCACCGGCAGAGGTAACCGCCGTACCTCTCCTCCTGCCTGTGCGACACCCGGCTGGTTGCCACGGGAACCAAAGCCACGGTTTCCATGGTAACTGCTTCATGCGGCTGCTTCTTGGAGATGACATCCCGCAGCGGTGCCGGACGCGGGAGCCTGGTGCCACCCCAGGAAAGCACAGGTCGGGGTACGGCAAGTGACGGAGCTGCTGCCCCGCTCTCCCCAGGCAGAGGCAGCTCTCCCCGCACCCCAGCTCACATCACCCCCTGCACCTACACCCGGCTCGTGCTACAGCAGCTTCTCCGCGGGTTTTCCCGAGAGCCTTGGCTCAGTGCAGGGTTACAGCCTTGCTGTCCCCAGATATGATGTAAAATCACAGCAGGCTCGATCCAAAGCTCCCAGACGTTACTGCAAAGCGCTCAGCACCGGGGGAAACACAGGGAGGGGTCCTGCAGTGGCCCGGGTGCAGGTCTCACAGACCCAGGGGGTCCCGTGCCTGCAGCCTCCCGAGCCGGCTCGTAGCCCCCGGGCGAGGAAGGAGCTGCCATACCCTGCGAGGTGACCTCACCTCCCGCACGCCGCAGGCACGGGGACTGCGGGGAAGGAGCAGTCGTCTGCTGCAGAGGCTGCACGGGCTTTTCTGCGAGTGACAGCGGGGGGAAGAGCTCAATATCTAGGTAGAAATACTTCATAGAATAGGAAATCTGCCTGGAGCAGAGAAATCACGGGAAAATGAGCACTTGCATTGTTTTTTCTATTTATTATCTGCACACTGCTGGCACTCAAGACTCCTGATAAAACAAGACACTGGGCCATAATCTCTGGAACAAAAATACAGCTGAAACATGGCTATTTGCCCTGGCCTTGCAGATCCAGGAGGAGCCGGACTCCTGGAGCACCGCGTTCTGCATGAACAGTTACTAGGGTAGAGGGTAGGAAGAACCCACGTAAGGAAGACAAAGAATAAATTCAGAAAAACAAAAAAATGACTGGAACACACAGTACCAGCACAAACCAGGGAAAGGGATGGCCATGCCTAGGGCCAGTCACCAAACCCATGCTGGCTTCTACCAGTTTAGCAGATCTGCTTTATTCCTTGATATGACTTCCAAGGTTAAGGGAAATCCAATGTTAAAAAAAAAAAAGTATTATTTGCAATGACTAGGCGTTAAGTTTGGTTGTGTGTTTTCTTTTTTTAATTTTTTTTTTAATAATCTCTGTCATTCAGGAAATAAGAGACATTTTCCATGATGCTAACGGATTCTGGATGCCCAAAATACCCTGCAGTACTGTGGTGTTTATTATTCAGAAAATTATCCCAAAGAAATTAAAATAATCATTAAAATAATAATTTTCTGTAAGTAAAAATAAAGCATGCTGAATTTCAAGGAGCAATTATTATTAACAACAAAACTGCTGGATGTGGGACCCTTGCAAGCCTTTCCTGAGCCTGCGTGATGACGCACAGACATTCTGGAGGGCAACAAGCAGTTACGCTGCAGAGCTACAGCCAGATCTCTGGCTAGAGATGGGGAGGACGTTGATGTGGAGACAAGGCAGGCGAGCACAGCTCCCAACACACAGTTCTGGCAGATGATGGTGGTCCCACCAGCCATGAGCTCTGAGAGAACCACCCTCCCACCAGAAGAGGATCCCCACCCCATCCCCAGCAGCACGGGTGGTGCGGGATCCTCCCACACGTCTCGGGTGGCAGGAGGACGCAGGAGCAGGGCTCCAACCCTACCAGAGAGGCAGCCCCACCACCTGCAGACCACCAGAGGTGGGGCAGGTGGAGGTCGGCCATCCCGCCCGCGCAGAGCCGGGGGGACGCCTGGCACCGCACGGGGCTCTCACCCACCGCACGCACCGCGGCGAAGGCCTGGTGACTCAGAGAAGGATGCCATCCTCCCACACCACCTCTCCTCCCTGTTTCTCCATGCCCTTAAGGAGGTCAGTGCCAGTTACTCACATCCCGATGGCTCCACCGACGGCCCACGGAGCAGATCTGGGTCACCAGAGGATTTCTCTCCACCCACCTCCCTTATTGTTATGGCCACGGCGGCAGCGGGAGGACATAAAACCCAGTTGTTAAATACAGACCGACTCCAGCACCCCTGCAAGGCCACGAATCACAGCCGGGCACCCAAGGGAACATCTTTGCCTCCGTGCTAAAGGGCTGAGGGCTGCAAGGGCCCCCCATGCCCCCCATGCCCGCACCCTGACGCTGCTCACAAAGGTGGTGCCAAGGCTGAAGCTCCTCTGTGTGGTACCGCACACCCCACCGGGCTGAGAGGCTGCCTTAGGGCAGGAAAAGCCCCAGAAAATTCTTAAATATGAAGCGATGGGAAGGTGCCAGCTGCTGGGGACGATGAGCTCTGAATCACAGCCCACACTACTCTGGAAGAGCAGAATACAGCAAGAACCGACCAGCTTTCTGCAAACCCACCCGGCCTGCGCAGCATCAACGTCACTGCGGAACGTCTGCGGAACAAAATCAGCCTCCTTTTACAGACACCTGCCTCTCAAAGACCTCAGCCTTTTGGGAAGGGGAGCAAAATAAAAGTTGTTCTTTTTAAAGCTGCAGGAAAATGCACAACCGTGCTCAGAGAGCCAGTTTCTGTCTTCCCAAAATATAAATACAGTAAATAATCAGGTACCTGCCCAAGAGACGGCACCCAACTCGCACCTATGTTGTACAGGACAACAGGTCACCTGCCACAACAGGTCACCTGCCATCTACCACCCTCTTTCCACCAGTCATAATTTTCAAGGACATAATTTTCCCTAAGTGCTGTCTCAAGTTGACCTGAGCAACCTCATTATTCAGATCAAGAGATATCTCAGCATGATTGGACCAACAGTCCCTACTCGACACCCTCACTATCAGGCTGTGAACTGTATTTTCTCCTATGGGTGCTACTCTGGCTGTCCCTGAATGAACAGTATGTCACCAAGAGGGACTTAAGGGAACAGTAAGAAGTCCACAGCGAAAGGGACATTCTAAAGCTAAACGTGATTTAGTATCTTGCAACTATTTGTTTGTAATTTTAACCAGTCAGTAACTACTCCACTGCAATTTTAAAGAGCATCAACACACGCCTTTGCTACCGCTAACAAGAAGGGGAATCCAAACTGCCCTCGTAACGTGCCACAGGGCCCCGACCTCTTCCCTATCAGGCTCTCAGGGAAGAGCAAAACCATAAAACCACGCCAACAGTTATGATGTCAGTGGGGGTTTTGCCTTGTTTTAAAGGCAGGTGACTTCTGCAACGTTACACATAAAATAAAGCCCGTGCAATCAAGCTGTGCTTATCACCGCCTCCGTCACGCCACGTGCGCTCTCCTCTCTGCCGTGCCTGTGCTCCGACGTCAGAGGACAACCAGCACGACAACGACACCCAACGAGGCTACAACACAACCAGCATTTCGAAACCCCGTGCCGTGCTCCACTTAGGGGTTGTTTTGGTTTTTACAACCTCGAGTACTTCTTTAAACTACCACTTACATGACAGCACTAGGATAGGTGTAGATTGTCTAACAATTAAAAAGACACGTACAAGATTTATAAATCTGTTTACCCTTTCCAGACTCTCGTGTGTGAGTCACAAGCGAGACACTGTTAAAAAAAAACCCCACCACCCCTTTTGGCAAAGGTTAAGAAAGAGCTTCCGCTCCTTTTTAAACACTCTATTGCACAACACGTTTTGTGGCCACTGCTGCAAAAAAAACCCCACTGATGCTCTCTGGTCGGAGCCCATCTGAGCCGCCCGCAGCTGCCTGGGAGCCCACCTCAGCCTGGGCGGACGGGCCAGCCCGAGTACCGAACCCTCCGAGCCAAGAAGGGAATCCCACATTTCTTCTCCTCAATGACCGTGCAAGTTATCCCAAGGGAGAACGCTGTCAGTGCTCCTGCACGCTGAGCACGGTCCCTGGCTACGCGCTGGATATTAAAACCCGCCTGACAGTGGGAACTCTGTGTCCGGCTCAGACTGGCACGCTGAGTGCCCAGGCACTGGGAGCTCTCCGAGCATCCCCCGGCTTCTCAGGTGGAGCACCCATCTCCCATACCCATGCAGCCTGATGTGCCTCTGGAGCTCAAATCAATTCTTCAGTGGCTCCATGAAGGGCAGGAACTAGACCCTGCGCCTGCTGGGCATGAAGAGCTCCCACTGACTCCAGGGGAAGATCAGCCCTACAGCCTCATTCTTACCTGTTTCACGTTTTTAAGCAGTTTCCAACTTGCTTTACTTTCCTAACACTATTTTTTAAAGGTCTTATTTCTCATCCCTTTCTGAAATCGACAGATGACACCATGTTGCATGACCACAGCCTATTGTTGCTGGGAGCCTTTATTATTGGCAATGTAATTCAGGCTAATTAGACAAGACAGCCTCAATTGATCAGGTCAGGTAAACAACGTGATGCAGCACTGCTTGGCACGTGAGGGCTGTTCACATGAAGGAGGCACTGAAAGTACCGATGGACCCAGTTCTTACTAGGCAAGTTTTATAGAAGGAAAGTATATTCACCTAGTAGCTGGCACAGAATAAAAGAATAACCGTTACAGCTGCACTTTTCAAGGTGGGGAACTTAATTGGATTCAGCATCACAGTTTGCCTTACGCCCTTCGATCGATAACCAGCCCCTGCATGCCTGGGTGTGAATGAGCTCTGTTCTCCACACAAGGCCCAACGCAACGTCAGAGGGTGGGTTTCTGGTTGGGGGACAGTATCTCCCGACGTCAGTGTCCCGACCCACCGCAGTGTCCTCCTTTACCCGTGTAACACCTAAACCCCAACTTAAGCATTACCACAGGACTTTAAAAATCCCCTGGTCTGGTTCTGGTCCCCTACACCAGGCAGGGAGGAATTATTGTGTTCAGGCACTGACAAAGCGACCAATAAACAAAACCAAAACAAAAGAAGATGACATGCTGTGGTTATTAACAGGAAAATTTAACAAATGTGGAACCAGTATCTGGGCTGTTCACATGTCCACAGGGTCAGCTCAAAAAGGACAGCACGAAGGATTTTTTACATGCACTATTTAGGCATCCTTGGACAGTAATTTGTACACATTCTGCCCTTGAGGGAGTCAGTTCTGTTGTTTATTGTTGGCATAGATGGGAAACTGCCCCATTTTTAGGGGCACAGCGTGTTTCTTCAGGCAGCCTGAAAAGCCAGGAGAGACGGGGGGAGGATAAACAATCTGAACACCTCGTATAAACCACGGGCATTACTGATGAGCAGAGGTAAGTCAGGTCACGATGGATCTCTCCTCCTGGCAGGAGGTCAGGGACCAGCTCTGTAATTCATCGTTTGTCTGACAGAGCACCCTGTGCTCTCAGCTTAGTCGGTGGCTGCTGAGAACACACAGGACAGACAGGAGAGCGGGCAGGGCAGCGCCCGCTGCCAACAGCCGTGACAGCGGAGGAAGCAGGCGCAAGGAACGGCAACACAACCTGCGTGCCAATGGTGAGAAACCGAAACAGCCTCCTGCATGGCAGCAGAACGACTGCTGGTGGCATGTCCGCTGCTGCAGGACTATGGGGGTTTGTTTCCGAAGGGACAGAGTCCATCCTCCCACCTAGCAGAACCACTCCTCCCTTAATGCCCACTTCACACCCGCGCCCACCGTTTGCGTTTGCTGAGCTACTACTTTTCTTTCCATCCGACAATGATCTGGGACCCGTGAACTTTTGTCCTTGCTGTAACTTCAGTCTAAAGCAGTTACATATGACAAAGGAAAATGCCATCGACCTGGGCAGCGGTGACCCAGCCAGCGGGTCAGCTGAGGCCACAGCACGGCCACGTGAAGCCAGTTCAGCCGAGGAAACCCGCGTTGAGATCAGACGGGGAAATGAGGCACACTTCCTTCGAAATGAACAATGCAGTGATTTACTGGGGGATCTAAAGAGATGTCAGCTACCTTGGTCGAGTACACCATGACTTTTTTTTAGCATGAACATTTTTTCTTAGCTCCTGAGAAAGGCATCAGACCACGGAAACTGTAAGGGGCTGCTTCCCCTCCCGACGAGGAGCCAGGAGGGAGCTGCAGCCCAGCACGTAACTTAGCAGTACAAGCCTGGCCCAAGGGTCAAGTTTTCAGGTAGTGCCAGTCAGTGGCTTTGCTCCAGTACCTGTCAAGTCAGCGGGATGTGGGTTACAACGTCAGCCCCAGCTCCTGGGGCAGAAAGAAATTCACCCCTCCCTGAGGCAGTAAGTGACAAACAGGTCATACATACAGATCGTAAGTTGATCACAGCTATTTTCCATCTCTAACGCTACAAGCAGCAAGGAGGACTGGAGAATGACTTCCATGAATTTGTAAGCAAAGTTGATTTCTTAAACAGAGCAAATACTGCTCTGGTAGCACTAAGGCCCCACACTGATCGCTGTCCTCTCCCCCCCAGGACTTCTGCAATACCTGAGCAGCACGTGCAGTACTTCGGATCACAGCGGCGCCTTGCTTTGCCATCTTCAAAGGATTTTACTCTTTGCCTTTTGCACGCTCAGGGAAGCTCAGCTTTGTCTAATATTTTGTAAGCACGTTATTATTTAGTCAGCATTTGACTCTGGCTGTAGTGGGGAAACTGGCAGACAAGCAGGACTTGCAGCGTGATCCGAAACCTGCCAGGCTGCGGCCGTGCCGCTCACAAGCTGTCTCGTCTCGGCTGTCCCGATGTCACCCGGTGAGCAAAGCGCCTGCATGTCGTCCTGCACTAAACATGCAATAGAAAATAACCCCTGAAACTGGAAGGTGTTCAGGTACCGCAGTGACAGGCACAGTCTGAGAGCACAGAAAACAGTCTTGCTTAAGGGCTTCAATTAGCTTCCAACTCGGATGATTACAACATTTCCTAGGGGGCAAGGAATCCTTCAAAGAGAATCACATCAGAACACCCAGCTGCACGGACGTCCTGGCCACGAACCGGGTCTGACGTCTTCCGCGCAGGGCTCCGCTCCCTGGCAGCACCTTCTCCAGCACGAGCGCAGCACGGTGCAGCTCCCTCTCCCAGCGTGGCTCTCCGGGAGAGGAGAGGCTTGTGCAGGAGAGGAGAGGCTTGTCCCGCCTGCCCTCCGCCTGCCCCAGCCCAGGGGACGGGGCTCTGCTCTCTCAAAGCAAACAGCATTTTCTTCCCGCTGCGTTTTCATCCACGTCACTTCGTGCATCTTAGAAACTTTCCGGAGGCCTCCAGCATTTTCACTCGTGTTTTGCAGGGAGGAAAGCCAAGAGCGAAGGGCGAGGTGGCCCGTGTGACAAACGCGCTTCGTCACAGGCTCTGCCGCTCGGGACCGGAGCCCACCCCGCTGCCGTGACCCGCGGGGACAAATGCCTCCGCCGCGAGCCTCAGCACAACAGCCCGCACCGCCTAACACTGAATCACCCTTTAAAAGGATTATTAACTTCCAGCTGCGTTCAGCCTAATTTCCTTTGTGCAACAGCGTGTTTAATTGCAGAGATTCTAATTTACTGTTGCAGAGCACAAGCCCAACTCCAAGGATAAATTAAAATGACAGCTCCATGGGAAGTTCGGAATTTAACTTTCTGACTTATCTGATTTGATGCAGATACAAATATTTAAATCCAGCCAAGGAAACAAACAGCCTGTTTCTAAGACGTTCCAGCTGGAACGGGCAAAAAGGATTTTGCAGGAAGAGAGGCTGCAACAATTAGTGCCCTGTCATACTGCTCGCGGGCACGGACCGCCAGCTGCGCAGAGCTCCGGGGCCGGCACGCTACGCTCCTCCTCTGCAGGATGCCGTTGGCTTTGGTTTTTTCATGTTTTTTTACCCTTTAGTGAAAAACTACTTTGCTATATTGAGAGTAAGAGGTTTTACTTTTAAATCCCCTTTGCACAATTCCCCTGTTCTCTTTTCAAGGGGGAGAGGTAAGCACCGAGCCTGTCCAGTGACACACACCGAGGACGGTGCACGACCTGCTGCCAAGCAGGCAATGTTTCCTCTGGTTTTGCTTGTGATCGTGACCAGCTCTGTGCTCCCGTCTGCAGATCAGGCTGCGATTCACCCCACCCTGCTGAGCTGGGAAGAGGGGTCCCAGCCCCATCTACGCTCGCTGTAACCCCTGGGGACAGGCCAGTGTCATCTGCAGGCGGTTCATCCCATCCCCACATCGGTGCACGTTATTTTTGTTGAGACAGAGCAGAGCTAAATTCAAACTGATTTAAAAAAAAAATTTTAAAAAATATGCATTTTTAATTTTGAACTCTGAAAATTCAAATCAGATTTCTAATAATCTGTTTTTTTTTCAGGCAAATAGAGCACTCGAACTTCTAGTGCAACCGCATCCCGTGATTCAGGCGCAGACCCACGGCAAAGCTGCTGCCAAGGACAACACTCGGCATCCAGGACACGCCCTGCCGCTCTCCAACCCGAGCAGCAGCTGCCAGAGACGCTCTCGCCGCCCCACGGGAGGAGGAGAAGGCGAGGCGCTGCGAGCAGCGCACGCTGTGCCAGCGAGGAGGTTACACAGCGGTTACACGGAGGTTACACGGCCCGGCCGCGTTGGCCTGGCCCCGCAGCCCGCTGGCTCGCTCGCCACCCGCCCCGGGTGGGCAGTCCTGGGGCGTGGGGGCTGGCGCTCGCCATGTGCTCGCTGCACACGTGGGATGGATGCTGGCACGGGAGCTCCTGGCCGAAGGGGAGGGCGGCCGGGATGGGCTCGAGGTCGCTGTGACCTTCGCCGCCACGGCTGACCGACCCACCTCCTCCCCTCTGCCGTGGAGCTTCTGTGGTGCTGGCACCGGCACTGCGCACCCGCGACGAGCCCCCGCAGCAGCTCCTCCCGCGAGGCACAACGCCTGCGTGCACCAGGCAGCGCAGCAGGTGAACCAGAGCCGTGCCCACACAGCGACCTACGGGGTGACGGTCCCTGACGCCGGGATGCAAGTATTGCGACATTAACCATCATTGTCACCTCACTGAATGATTAAACACGCTGCGATCAGACCGCCCCGAGACCTCCTTCAGCCCCAGGTCGGGGGCACACAGACAAGCACGGACACAGCGCATTAGGCAGGTCAACAGACCTGATCCCCGCCTCGTAAAACTGACTGGATCCATGAGAGGAAAAGCAATTCAGCGGCGGCACTGAAACACACCCTGGGAGACAGAAACCTAAAGGAACTAAAACACGGTTCTGAATCTGTGAATACCTTCTGGACGATCATAAAAGTAGTTTACATTCCTAAGATGATGTGACAGGAGTTTAATTCCTAGCGATTCATGGAGATGTTGGTACGCAAGCTTGTAGGTAGCACCAAACTGCATTGCATCTAAGCCTCGAAGCATTTCACAACGGATCCAGAATCCTCTCCCTCCATCCTCACCGACATCCTCAAAGAGAATTTTAAGCGTCGTCCAAAAGCGCAAAATAAAAATGCTGCCAGAGAGCAGAGTCTGCACCTGCATCCACATTCAGAGCGCACCAGCTCCCACGCCAGGAACGGCTCCTTTCGTGACACCCCAACTCTGGACTCAACTCCCGCAGGCGAGAGCAGGCCATCAGATCGCTCCGTCTCCCTCACTGCTCACGGAAGCTCATCTCGCTACTGACACCAGCCTGCCCGAAATCAAATGAAAGGCTCAGATCTTTTCTAATACCCATTAGGCTGCAATCTCCAAAAATGACCTTTTTAAGCAACACAGATTTTTTCCTGTTGTTTGCCATCCTCCAGTGGCTGGTCACTACTAGAATTTGCCCCAACCAAAGGCTCTGCAAGGCAAGTCGCTGGTGAAGACTAATGAGAAGGGCTGAGCTGGTCTAATTCTGAATGGTGATGACTTTCTCTCCCCTTTTTCCTTCGCACCTCAGGAAGCAGTGAAGTAACTTGGTTTAAGCAAGGACAGCCTGGCGCTCTGGTTCCAGCAGGTAAAGCACTGTACAGTGACAGCCACCAGCGACCCGAGCGCTACACGTACCTGGATGTATCGCAAGGCACTCCGTAGGACGCTGAGGTTTGAGGTCTTCTTGTCGTCTACGTTGGGGATGTTGCGTTTCAATGTCTCAAAGCATTCTTTCAAATGCGCACGTCTAAAGAAAACACAGGTGGTTTGTCAGCTCATGGGAGCGCACACCAGGAATCAATTTAGCAGAAGGCTAGAGCTTAATTTGGGCCTTAATCCAGCAAAGCGCTTACACGTGTGCATAGCAGGCACCAGACTACCTGCGTGCTTACGGCTGAACCACCTCGATCCAGCAGAAAGCTCACGGGGCTGCACGCCTGGGTTCCAGCCCCAGCTCTGTTAGGAAGCCATGGTGCAATCTCAAATGAAATATCTCGTCTCCCTGCGCTGTTGCTTCCACTGTCACCGTGTTTCTGATTTAGCTGGTTAGACTCACAAGAGTTTTGGATCAGGAACTGGTCTTTATTCTGTATTCACACTGTACACCGACCCCTGATCTTGGCTGGTTTGTTACTTTAAATCAAAAGAGAAGTTACACCGTATGCACGTGGGGATTTACTTTGCAGGATCAGGGCTTTGCAGGGTTGTTGTAATGCAATTACGCAGTTAAGTCAAACATACTGGGAAGCAAGAGACGCAGAACTGAGCTGTGAGAAAGCAAAGCAATGCTGCAAGATTCATTAAAAGTCACTAAGAATTTCGTTCAGTTATTTGTTAAAAAACAAACAAACAAAAAAAGCCAAAGCCAAACAAATATTGACAGACTATAAGCCAAAAAAAAAAAAAAAGCAAGGGAATTACAATAAAAAAACCCAAACCCCTGGCTTTCTACGCACCTGTTCTTCTCCAATTTATTATGTACTTCCCTGGTCCCAACCCTGTAACCCAAACAGAACAAAGATAAACTCAGTGTCAGGTTTAAAACTACTGCCATTCAACCTGTGCTTTCAGCAGCGTGTGTGTCTAGGATATACAGGGAAATATTAAAAAGCAATAGAGGTGTTCAGATGTCACTCTTTTAATATTAGTTGCATATATATTTCTACCTACACTGTATCAAGATGAAATCCATACTTCACAGGCATACTAGATGGGACAAGCACTACGCATCTACTGCACACAGATACAAACAGGTATGATGTGTGTACATACACACAGAGAGGGCTGCTACCAACGACGGGGAGACACAAAGTACGACTGGTGTGTATTTAGACAGCACGAGATAGCCCAGATCCTGACCCATTTCTGATCCACGCCTACGCTCCAGTGGGGTAAGATTTATGCAGTTTCAAATTAAAGTGTACAGGACTTGGCAGACACACTTCGAACCGCTTTAGTGTTTTACTGTGCCTGAAATAACACAGCTGAGCTTAAATACAGGATGAAGTAATCCAGGAATCCTCCAGTCCCTGCTGAAGGGAGAACGAGGGCGAGCTTCTAGTTCTGGAGGCTCTGGTCTGTCCCCACCCTCTGAATCAGATGAATACTTTTAGGGAAAGCCAAACAACTTCACGTTATCTTAGTTTTTCAGCTACAGGGGTGATGAAGTACATCAGCAGACACATGAAGATGGCAAACATCTTCCATACACTCAGCAAAGTAATTATTTGCCTTTGGCTGAAAATACACCGACATTGAGGTGAGCATTTCCGGAGGTATGCTAATATTTAATAAATATTCAGGTATTTAAAACCAAGTATTTGACAGCCTTTTCCCATGAAACATTTACAAGCTGAAAAAGACATCTTTCCTGTGCTTATGTCTAAAGAAGTAACTCTGGAAAGACAAGGAGCACGCTCCTGGGGGTCACCCATCAAAACGCATTTCAGAAAACCCGTGCGGCTCGCTCAGCAGCAGACAGGTATTCCTCTGGTGTGCCTAGGCCAAGAACTCTAGAAATCCTGCACGGTAAAATGCTCTGATGACGGCGCAGACACGGCCTGGGACAGTGGCCCTCCCGGGAGCAAAGCCCGGCGTGTCGGCACGGGAGCAGTTTGCTGGTGCACCCGCAGCCACCCGCTGCCCGGACAGCCGCTGCTGGCACCGCACAGCTCCCCGCAGCCTTTGCTGGTACCCCTGTGCCATGGGAAACCCCCCTACACCCGTCTGAACCCACACGACAACGGCAGGGACGGGTTTGCTTGATTAAAGCACAAATAGACTTATCGTCTCTGCAGCTGAGCATTCTACAGACAAGCTCTAAAGATCACAATCTATCTTGAAGGAATTATATTGGCATTTTACAAAGGCCATTATCGTTACAAATTCTTATCTACATTCCTTTCGCTGTTCCCTTCTATGCTTTTTGGGATCTCTACATCCCAAAGGACACTATGAGCCCTTTTTTTGTCCGCTCCATCTTACATCTCTTCCTGCTCCCACCAGATGATACTGAAACGACCGCTCCTCGCACGAGGCCGTCCACGGGGGAGGTCAGGACCAATTCACAGCCCCGCACTCGTGCTCCTCTCACAGCTGGGTTACAGCGGTTCTGCATCACAGCTCAGAGCAAATGCCGTAGGGACCAGAGGACCCGGGGAAAAGAAAGTGACTGCCATGCCCTGACCTCCTGATCCATTCAAAATAAGGAGATCCACCCGGGAGGGAGCACAAGGCAGGGCCAGGTTACAGAGAGACCTTCTGCCCAGCCTCCGCGGGACGGGCACACCATTTTAACCACCATCGCCAAGAGTTATCTGCCAGCTGCAGGCAGCAGGGAGAATGGTCTGAGGTCTGGGCAGCACGGCCAGGAGGAAAGACTGAACAGATCCAGGTCATTCACCCAGCAGGAAGGAGGACTGAGGGGCCAAGGGGAACAGGTAGGAGCTTGTTGCAAAGAAGGGACCCATTTGTTCTCCTGGTCCACAAGAAATAATACCAGACCACGCATTAGGATACCGTGGTCTGGAAACAACCACCTAAGGAGAAGACAGAGTCTCCACCAGGCAAAGTCCGTAAGAACAAGTTAGACAAACACTAACCTGGAACAACACGAGTCACAAGTCCTGTCCAAGGGTGGGGACAGATTAAAGAGCCTTCAGTCCCTTCCGGCTGCAGGAGTTTGGACCAAGCAGGAGGCCCTTAGCACTTACAGCACCACGGAACTGAAAGAGCAGCTAAGGCGACCTCTGTCCTGGGAAATAAAACCTCCCAGATCAGACCCCAGTTTTCAAGAAAAGTTCCTGCAAGCGGCACTGCTGCACGACTTCCCTGACCAGCATAAGCAGAGATCTTCTGCCAAACATAACACCAGATGCCACCTGAGATCAGACAGGCAGTGTCGGGACTTGCTTCCTAAGACAACTCTGGCGTGGAACAAGAAATCCTTGTACAGAATCCTACCGTGTGCAGTCGGGGGGTGAAATAAAAACCACCAAGCTAACAAACCCTGCTATCAGAATACCAAACAGACATCCAAACATCCACGGATCTGGGTATTTCTGATCTGACAACTCTTTGCAAAAGCAGGAGCTGCTCCAGGTTGATGCAGCTTTTAAGGGTCATTTTTGTCCGGTCCCTCTCAGAAGCCTCCGCACACAAGCTGCACTCACCCTCCAGGCCTCTTCTTCTGCTCGTTTGGTTTCGTGTCTTCTGCTGGAGCCAGCTTCAGAGCCCCGAGCGGCGGGGGCCCTCCCGGGTGCTGCAGGGGCTGGTGAGGCTGGGGCTGGATGGGCTGCTGAACCACATGGTGCTGGGAGATGGCCAGGACCGGCGCCGCGTAATGCTGGAGCGGCTTCGGGCTGCCCGAGGGCGGCGTCGCAGCTTTCCCGTCGGGCAGGAGCGGGCCGGGCGGCCTCTGGATGACGGGCGCGACCGACGAGCCTTCCTTCGCGACGCCGGGAGTGCTTACGAGGGGCGGGTGGCGCTGGAGGAGCGGCGGGGACAGGGCGGTCTGGGCTGCTTGCTGGGGGGGGCTGGTGACAACGGGGATGGGAATGACCGAGATGGGGGCTGCCAGGGGCGGGGGCGGCGGGGCCGGGGCCGGGGGGGAGATGGGCACCAGCAGTTCGCTCCGGGGCTCCTCCGGGGCAATGGCACTGTTCGCCCGCGGCGCGCTGGCCTTGCCGGCCTTCTTCTGCTCCTGCTCCCGCTCCAGGCGAAGCTTCTCGTGCTTTTCATTCTCCTCTGAAAGAGAAACAAACGAGACACCGAGAGTGACTAACGGCCTTCCCCGACGCTCCCGTCCACAGGCCTCTAAGGGGGGCCACCACCTTCCCAAAGCCCTCCCTGCCTGTGTCCGTACGCAAACACATCGCTGCGCTCTGCTGTACGGCAGAAATCAATACACAACAAAACCTTTCCAATTCTTCCTTTTCTGGTTTTAAACTGGCAAAGAGCTACGGAGCATTTCACCCGGGAGCCCGCCCTGGCCCTGTGACAGCCCCAGGACAGTGCCGCCGTTCACGTCCAGGGAGGTAAGGACAAGCCCGGAGAACAGCCCCGACTAACAGCATCCCAAGAAACAAACACATTTCAGGATCACCTCCTAAACCAGAGCCAGCGTGCGGGAGACAGGGAAACCTCGTGGGCCAGGCTGGCCCAGTTGTCCCAGCGCTGGCCCAGGACACCCAACGGCCACGAGATAAACAGCAGCCGCAGGGCTGCAGCTGGTCGTAACCAACACCCATGCAGAGCAGAGAAGGGCAGGCTTCTTGGGTTAAAACACCCTGTATTTTACACTATCAAGTGTAAATCTTAGCTCAATGGACCTCACGCTGACGCAAACCCGTGAGGGCACCTCTTCACTGCTGTGGACTTCATTCAAGCTCTTAAACTTAGCTTTGATGTGCATACGTTCCGGTATGTTTTTAGAACACCAGACAAAGTAAATGAAACCTGTGTGGCCTGACTAGCAAAATAAACCTCTTTAAATGCGATCCAGGTCCCCGGCTTTAATTGTGTGAGCATGGCACAAATGAAATTTATTTATACAAGTCCTGTGGCGCCAGTGCCCCGGCATCTAGACATCTCACAGCCTTAATCAAATATCTCCAAACGCGCTGTCCATGAAGCTCCACAGATCCCATTCCTGACAGCCTCCAAGGAGCTGCAGCAAAAAATGGTGCCCCAACAGCATGCTTCGAGCTAGGACTTCTTCGTAGTAACATACAAATACTTGGAAAATAAACTCTTACTTCATCAAGCAAGGGATCAGAGGAATGATGCACACAGCCTGGTGTCCTGGCTTGTGCAGTGGCCAGTATCAGGTGATTCAGAGGAAGCTCTAAGAAACATCCCGAAAGAGCCCATCCACAGGAGAGTGGGCTTAGCCTAAATGCTGAAGTCAGAGTGTATATTTAGGATGTCTGATAGAAAAGCATGTATGCTGCACCCTGGAATTACCAGGCTACACTCAACCCCCCATTATCTTCAAGAAGCAGCAGCTCTATTTAATACAAGTGGAACAAGGGCAAAGGCCCCCTGCAAGGCAGCCCCACAGCCGCGGCGCTGCCCAGCCCTCACCCGCCGCCCAGGGGCCCTGCCGCGGCTGGGGTCCTTTCTCGCCCAGCCTTTGATGCTGAGGGCTGTGGTGCAAAAGCCACAGACAGCAATAAAGGGAACACAGCTTCTGTTCCCGATTCTGAATGACCTTTGGTACACGTGACCGTACAGCGTCACCGTCCCTGATTCACAGACAACGTGATTTCCTGCGGTTCCCTTCAGCCCAGGATTCCTACAGCACACATCGTATTTCCTCCAGCCTTCACTAAAGCCCTTTGGCCCAGCTCTGCTTGCTGCTTGCCCGAACAACCCCGTCCAGGCCGCACCAGGCCAGCAGCAGGGCGTCCGGGACGCCCGGGCGGAGGAGGCCAGCGAGGAGAGCCCCAAGAGACGGAGTGTGAGCTTCAGGGAAGGCAGCCCGGCACCGTACCTGCTGCTAGAGGGGGAAGGAGGGGAACTTCAAACCTCAACAGCCCGAGTCCAACACTCAGCTGCAGGAACAGCCCCAACACACATGCCTTACGAGGCCAGAAACGGGGTCAAGCACCCAACCGTCAGGCTAAATGCTGTCCAGCACCTACACGAGGAGGAAGCAACGCCGCGATGGAGCCCAGCACCAGGGCTGCATCTCCAGCCTCTGACCCTGCGGCACTTGGGAAGGCACCATGTGAAATCCAGTGATCTGGGAGGTTTCACACCCAAAGAGCACTTCTCTCGTGGTTGCCCAAGACTCAAATCCAAAACGTTAATTCAACTCCTTGTAGCACCAAGTAGGAGGGTAAGTGAGCTCAAGATCTGACTGACTCCGACATGTGAAGTAGTTCAAACAGAAGCTCAGAGTCTGGTAATTATATTTGAGAAAATATAATTATCAGCACTTCCTTAAAGGAAAAAGTAAAGCAGGGCAGGGTGGCAAAAACCCCAGCAGGAATCCCCTGAACAACACAAATCTTAGCTACCGATTATTTCAGACTGGTTCAATTGAACAACATTAATAACTAGTACATAAAAGCCCTTTGTCTGCAATTCTTTTGCTCCACTTTGCTGCTTGGTTTGCAGCCAGAGCCACCGCGATGGCCCTGGCACAGGACACACGAGGAAATCCAGCCCCGGTGACCTGCTGACTAGTGGTGCGTGCTTGGCCCCGCGGCCAGCGCCGGGGCACAGGCAGCCGAGCTCCGGGAGCCCAGACCCGGCGCCAGCCCTGCCGGGAACGCACCGGACAAAGACCGCCCAGCTTCCCCCCAGTGCCGGAGAGGGGGCAGCAGCAAGGTCCGTTAATGGAAGCTCCTGGCACTGCTCGAGGCCCGCTGAGGACAGCAGGACCTGCCCATGCTGAACCCACTCCTTGCTGGCTCCTGGCAGTCACGTCGCGACAGCAGGAGGATCTAGAAGCGAGACCTGGAGCTGAGGTCTGTGCTGGCAATGCCTCCCGGGGCACGAGCAGGGGCCGGCAGTGACATTCCTACAACAAGTAATTCTCATTCATCGGGGAAGCCGAGAGAACAGGGAAGCGAGGTTACGAGCGTGCGCTACCGATCAGAAATATTTATGTAAATGTCTGGGCGAAGCAGGTGCAGCCCTCGGGCTGCTGACAAGCTGCCAACGAGGCCTTTGGTGTTGCAAATCTTGAGCTCCCGTGAGCTGAAGAGTTCATTCCAAGGATTATTTTTTAGCCAAAATCTGACAGCAGTGAGCCACTGTCCTCTGTGTCTGACTCGTCCCCAGGCAAGGAGCCACGTTATCGACCCCTCCTGCCACTGAGAGGACTGAGGGGTCTCTACGCCAGCTCCTCCTAACACACACCCCGCTTCAGGACGGAAACACTCCCACCGAGCTACGAAGATCTGTCTCCTGCTCACTTTGTCCTCACACCTTGCAAACAAGCTAAAGACACGCTTTAAAAAAGCCCCCTAGAGCTCTTTGTCTTTCCACATGAAATAAGCTCACCCCCTTTCCTTCACAGATACAAACCAGGCACGGTCAGCAGCTCAGACACAGGGCTCGCTCCTCCACACGCGCTGCCCTCGCACGTGAGCTGCTGCAGGCCCAGCGCGCAGAGAGCACGTGAGGCTCAGGGCACCTCCTGGGGCACACAGGGACAGCCGAACCCGCCAGCGCACACCAAAACCGTGCGTGATTTCCACTCGTTCCTGACACTCTCATCAAAGGGATGGAGGGAGCGAGCCGGCCCTGCGATCCCTCAGGGGTGGGAACCACAGCCGAGGGGACGAGGAACCCCGCGCTGCCCACACCCACCGCCTGCCCGAAGGCCCACGGCAGCGTCCCGGCCGAGCCCCCGCGGCGGTGCGGGGTGCCCCGCAAGGGAGGATGCCAGCAACGCCGGCAGCAGCGGGACGAACGGCAGATCTCGTCACAGGAGGACACAGAAACAGGGTCAGCGCTCCTGACCGCTGGACTGGTGCTATTTTAGGGCCCTGATGGCCCAGGAATACGCAGTGCCAGGCACTCTTAACTTCGTTACCTAATAATCTGCCGGGTTTAAATTTATCTCCTCCCTTCTGCCTGCCCTGGAAATGCCGCCCATCTGCAACGGCAAGCGCTGCCGGCAAAGGCAGCAGCCATGCAGGCAGGACCACACGTGGCCCCGGGGCCAGCAGCGTGGCCGGGCAGTGGCCAGGGTAGTCACTGAGCCTCCGCCCGAGTCGTGCTGCAAGAGACTGCATGAGCACGCCGTTAAGGAATTCCAGTGCCCTTTTTAATGCTCCTATTTTGTACTAGGGACACTATCAGAATTCATCAATGGCACGTGCCTTCCCACAATCAAGCACCTTACCTCTACGTACGCTTAAAGGTCCCTCTCCAGTACAGAGGGAGACCACCACTTAACTCCATGAACAGTTAGTTAGGCATCGGCAGCTCCATGGTGTAATTTTCTGAATAGTTTGACGTGTTCCTCTGAATCATTCGATGCTTCTGGGAGCTTATACTGCACTCCATGAACCATGACAGACCCGGAGCACAGTGCCCTGGATTTCACTCACACCAGTCCCACGGCAGCGTCACCACAGGAGTCACTCCTGGTTCATAGCAGGAAAGTCCTGGGGACGGAAAGAATCTCCCGGCCGCGCTCGGGGAGGGACTGCCACACGGAGAGGACGGGCAGGCTGGAGCCTGAAGCTTGGTTTCTGTTTCTGCAGGTCCCAGACTCCCAGGGGGAGAACCAGGAAAGGGAAGATAAGAACAGCGTCAGCAGTGCTGGAGACCAGCAGTGCTCAGCCTGGGCCAGGCTAACTCTGAGTCACGACTAAGGCTGCTGACACGCCAGCAAACAGCCGCTGGTGCTTCCCAGGGCCCAGAACAAGCTGGAGCGCTGAGACCCCTTTGAAATTGTGACCCCTTTCTCGGAGCCCCTCTGAATTTTGGCTGACTATGGCACAACACAAGCCCAACTCTTCTCTCCCATCTTTGCTAACACCACTTTGTCTGGGGGTCCATCCCTTCGCAGCGCTGCTTCTCTACCCGTAACGTGGCAGCCCTCACACACAGCACTTCTCCCCGAAACCCCCCGGGCTCCTGACCGATGTTTCTCAAAGCAAAACAACTTCTCAGATCTCTGTGGATAATTTACATTGTGCTTTAATTTGCTGTTCCAGTGCTTAACTGAAACCCTGAATCAGCTCCAGATAGTCATTTTAGCTGCGTTTTAGTTACAACTAACTCTTAGTGGACAGGAGAAAGAAAGACAAGGCCAGGGTTTAGCAGTACTACAAAGGCAAAGAAAACAGATCACGACTGCCAAAGAAATGAAACCATCACGGACAGCCCCATATAAACACAGACCACCCCAGTGCCTTCTAGTCGTGAAGGTGCCAAGCACGCCGTGTGCTGCTTCTGCTGCAGCACCGAGGCTCGGCGGGCTGGACTGGGGTAAAACTTTCTGCAGAATTCACGATAAAGTGCAGAAAAGCACCGGCTGTGACAGGCAGAGTGGGCACCGACAGCACACGACTGACTGCGGACCCTCGGGGTGCAGGCGGTCTGCAAACTTCTTTAAGTGAGACAACACACTGCTTGTATTTTACACGCGCTAGAAACTGAAGCAAAGACAGGTTAAATGACTTCATGTCACACACTGAGTCATGGCAAAACCGGATCTGTGGGTTAATTACAGCCTGTTAGGTAAGCGTATTTGCTTGACACCAGTTCATGTAATGTTCCTCGATCCCCGTGACGAGAACAAGAGCCCACTGCTGCACCTCCATCCCAGGGCTGGCCAGGGGTTGTTTTCACAGGCTGCTCACACTAGTCAGCTCTCTTTCAAGGAAATGCATGGAAATGTGCAGGTTACCCTTCAGAATCCTATCCCCATACCTGAAGAAAAGGAGGTAAGAATCCAAGGGTACCTGCCCATCAAAGCACGCTACACACGCACAGGAGCTGGAAGCTTCCCTCCATCACCTGAACTGGCTGCAGCAGGGCACTTATCCCGCCATCTCTGAACTCACACGGACGCTGCTCTCGGTCACAGAGCAAGGCTCTTCCCAGAGCTAATGTCTAACTCACAGAGTCAGCGTGCTGGTAGCCCGAGAGGACGAGCAGGTTCTGGGAGCAGGCCACATCCTCCTCCAGCACACATCACAGCATCACTGCGGCCCTGCCCACCTTCACAACGAAACCCCTGAACCTCCAGCATCCTCTGATGGTCCAGGCACGCACTAGACACGTGTTCCTCATCAAAGATACCTGGTACGGTGTTTGTTTGCTCAGCTTCCTGCAAATGGACAAGAGCTCAATTACATCACACCTAAAGCTACAGCACGTCCTCACTAGCAAGATCCTGCCATTGCAATTTTAATCAGGGAGAACAAAGCTAATCAAAACCAGAGTGACAGCCTTGTTTGAATGCTTCAAGCTGTCAGCTGCTAGCAGGAGATTTTCCAGAGGGAGATACCTGCTCTGCCTGACAGCACCCAGATCACCAACCCATCTACGTACCCCAAACACCTGAAAAGTAGCAAGTTAAAAACAAAAACCCTGTACACACACTGAATGTGACTACACTGTGGGGCTCGCCGCCACAGGATACCACTGAGAGCATCAGAGCTCTCTTCAATTAAAAAAATTAAAAAACCCTTTTGATGTTTATACAGCTTTGTCAGGTTTTGGGAAGTTCAGCACTTTATAGACAAAATTCAGCTGACGTGCCCCACAGTACAGAACGAGGCATCAGCAGGGTTAAGGAAAGCAGAGTGCCAACTTGCAGCCCTGCTGCTGGCCCAGGACACAGGGTTGCTTCGCAAAACAATGAGACAAAAAAGTTACTTCAGCGCCCCAGGAGGGATGAATTGTGCAGCCACTATCAGATTTGGAAGGGGTCCTCCTGCAGCCAGCCTGTGACGCCCTTACCCCCACCACCAGGCCTGGCTGCCTACACCAGGTTTGCCTCATCATAAAGGAAAAAAAAAGGGACAAAAAAGAACAGAAAAGGTGAGCACAACACCAGGCTAGCACTTGATAACAAGGTAGCTTAGGATTACGTGAGGCAATTACTTTCCAGAAGCCAGCCTGCTGTCAGTTTATTCTGTGGTTTCGGCAGGCTCACGCAGACGCCAGAAAGTCCAGCTCGTGTTCACGGCTAGCAGAGCTATTTCCACCTGCCGCGGTGGCCCTGGCATCCTCCGGGGCTGCAGCCCAGCTCTCGTGTACCTGGAAGCCTTTTAGAAGAGACAAACACCGCACTGTTTGTCAGGAGACACTTTAACTTCTCCTGAAAGAAATCCAGGCGGATGTGCTGCCGGCAGCACGCCAGCGACGACTGAGGCCATGGCCACATGCACGCAGAGACGTTCGGGACCTGCGGGCATCCTGAGCTGGCCACACACAAGCCAGCTCTGGCCTAAAAGCCCTGCGGGGTTCCTAGAGGTGTGTCCCATCATCATACTGATGGGACCTGTTGAGAGACACCAGAGGAGGACCACGCCGAGCACAGCACCAAGGCACTGCCACAACACAGATGCTGGGTGGGAGGTGGTCCTCTTCCTCACCCATCAGCACCAGGCGGGTGGCACTACAGCCAAAGGAGATCTTTCTGGTCACCACACATCTTGTTATCAATCCCATGCAATCCAGACGTGCGCCAAAATGGCAGTTAGATGAGATGGGAAAAGACCAGGACTACGCTGACTGTTCGGTCACCACCCTGGCTGGCAATGCTCAAAAAAAGGAAAAGCTGATGAAGATAATTGAGCAGCATCAAGCCAAGCAGAAAATGCAACCTGAGTGGGTCGTAAACAAATAGCTATGGGAAAAACCATAAGAAAACAAATATTAGTTACTTGAAATTACAAATACATCTGTTTTCTTAGATCATGAAACATTCTTGGATTAACCTAAATTCAAAGAAATCAGCCACCCTCTAATCCAAGTCAAATGTCTCTGGAGTTTGCAAATAACAGACAGAAAAAGGATGTCGGTTTGTGGGTTTGTGCATGTGTAAACATACGCATTTAGGTGCATGTGAGCCACTTGTTTACAGAAAAAAGGGTTATCAGCAGCGACGTTATGAAGCATGAAAGCGCAGATGTGGATGAGACAAGAGCGCTTCAAAATCCTGACTCCTAAAACCATCAAACGCTGCAGCGTGTGGCCCACACGGTGCACGTCCGGGGTGTGTCTGTTGTTGTTTGCATTCCCATGGTGTTAACGTTTTAAGAAGAAATGCCTAACGTCAACTATCCCCCTCGCCTCCCCCAAATCTGTTGGGCTTTCCCCCACAAATCACTGAGATCCAAATAACATCATTACTAGTATCATAATTTACAGAACATTTGTCATCAGGAAGGAGAACGGCTCTGCTGAGTGTATACACAGGAGTATGGGTGATGAGCCAAACCACTGAAGTTTCATTTTCGTTACCTCTCTCTGCAGATCTGCATAAACCCGTCACACGCACTGGGAAGAAACTACTTCTGACTCGCACGAGCCCAGCACGGAGCACGCAGCAAACCCAGGCGTACCCACAGGGTCCAGCTGGGATGTACAGCGAGGACACAAGCAAAGGGCCTCCAAAACCCACTGCTTTAAGCCAGTAAATAGCAGAGATGTTTATGTTGTGGAAGTGCCATCAAGAGTGAGGATTCTATAGATGCAAAAATCATTTAGACTCTGCTTTTTTATGCAATTTGAAATGATGTTCTCTGAACTATTAATACATATTAATACATATAATATGTAATATTCAACAGGCTTTAGGTAAGCACCTTGTAATCACAGTTTGAGCCACACCGCAGGCAGTGCCCGCTCACCTAGGGACACAAGCAGTGCCACCGCCGCGCACAGGCTGAGGCCAGGGCAGGCTCCACGCGAAAAGCCGCCCGGGTTTCCCCGCGGTGGGTGCTCTGCGGCACTCGTGTCAGGTTTGAAAGGCTAGGACAGCACGTGTGTGCTCACACAAACCAGCACCAATGACTGCAGCAGGACCTGGCTCCAAAGTCCAGTGCTGCTTGCTCTGCGGACCTGTGAAGCGTGGCATGCGCCATGCCAGGCAGCACGTGGGTGCCCAGGGACCCACCACCCTGCCCGCACCGCTGGCCTTCTCCTGGCGCTTCAGGGGCCTCCGGTGTCACAGGCACCACCGTGCGCCACGTGGAAGGTCGCTGCTGGGGCAGGTGCTGTTCTCACAGCTTTGCAGACACCACTCTGCTCCCTGAAGAACATAATTTCATTTCAGGTTAGTCCACAGAGCTCTCCCAGCAGCCGTACCCTGCACTACTCCCCAAAGCTTGAGATTATTCAAGCTGCACCCCTGTAACTATCAACCACAAACAGAAGTACAAAGCCATGACAAAAGCTGCTGGCCTGACCTCCCGGCGAGTCCAAGGAGAACGTGAAGACCCAACTGCCGTCTGCTTTCAGGGATTCCTTCTGCACCACCTCTCCTCAGACAGCTCTCCTCCCCAGCTACGAACCGCACACGGAGACAGCCCTCCGCCGCCCCTGTCCAGCCGGGAAGCAGCCCCAGTGCTCCGCACGCAGGACGAGCGGCTGTGCCTCGCACACTGCGCGCTCATGGGCAAGTGCTGCAGCGCTCCCCATCTCCAGAATCCCCGCGAAGGCGACCGGCCGTACCGTAACTCTCTTCCCTCCCAAAGCCATTCTACTCTCCTTTCTCCAAAACCCTTCTGGTTTTCCCTTCTATCAGTTCTCTTCCTCATAAAGACAGGATGATGAACGTCTGGCTGAACTGAAGACTTTTTCCTCCTTTATTCCCAGGTTTGAAAAAGCAACAGCTTAAGTATTTTTGGTATTTCACCATCTAGTTGGTGGGAAAGCCTGGGCACCAGCTGGGCAGACCCACGAGGAATGACTGCAGACCACGCTCACCACCACGCAGGTTCCCACCCTGCTCTCCCGCCCGGGGCTGAGCACTCTGCAGCACCTCTGTTGGCTTTTGACCCAGCAGCCTTAAATCAGTTTTATTTTAGGTTTTCTAATGCTGCTCCCAAATTGTATTGATTTTAAGGCCAGACCGGACCCCCAGAGTTACGCAGTGTAGCTGTGGGTGTAATACAGACCGTCAAGCTTCTCTGAACACACATGTGAAGGGGAAGGAGAGAAAGGCGGCGAGGGAAGGAAGCCAATCTAGAGTGCTGTTGCCCAAACAGGCTTTCCCAGCTATTTCTCTGCTTGTGCTCTCCCCTGACATCTTCCTGTTACCAAAGCTCAAGCGACGGGCTCCTCCCTCTCATGCCACACATCTTCCTGCTGCTCACGACTTCCCTGAAGTAGCCACGTTTGCACTGACGCTGCCGCTCTGCCAGCCAGTTCAGCCCTGACATGTCTGTTGCAGCAGAAACGTAACCGTGTGTATCTCAGCAGAGCACAAAGCACCCGGCCACAGCCGAGGGAGCGCTGCGCCGGGTGCTGTGCAACTCACCCGGCCAGGTCCTACCTGGAGTGGGCTTTGGTGTAACACAGCATCTCCACGCATCCTTGTGTGCTGCTCCTTGTGCCCGGAAAGCCTGCCCGAGGCCCTTTTGTTTTGGTGCACTGCCTTGCCCGTGCCCCACTCGGAAATCATTTCTGTCTTCAGAGGTTACCCAACCTGACGCAGCTGGGTCACCTCTGCCCCTCCTGCCTCGCACGCGACGCTTCTGCCCACGTATCCCAGACCCTCACTTGTTGCATCCGTTTACAAAACACTCATAACGTGGGGTACCTGGATACTACTTAAAATCCTCCCCAGCAGCAGAAGATATGATATAATAAACATTCCTGCTTAATACCCGCTCTCCGGTGTTTAACCCGTGCTATACGCAGCGCACGTTCACCCTCTGCGAGCCACAGAGCTGCGAACGTTAACGGCCCCCGAGCACGTCTGATGAGAAAGGCGGTGAAACCGTCACCGGCTCACAGCAGGCGCGGGGAGCCGTCACCCACCCTGCCCGGGGCTGCGGGGACAGCTCCCGCCTCGGCTGGGGCCACGCCAGGGACAGAGCGCTGCTCCGGTCCCTAAACGCGCGGGTCTGTCTCGATTCGGGACGCTGCTGCCCCTGCCCGTCCCGAGCTGTCTCGCTCCGTAACACCCACAATCTCCTGCATGACTCATCACCGAGACAATGGCTCCGCCGCCACAGCCCGGCGGTGACACGCACGGCGCTGCTCCTCCCGCTCCGCCGCAGGTACACGCTCGTGTCACCGAGCTAATGCCGCATCACGGCCCCGCCGCCCCCCGCAGCGCGGGGAGGGACACAACTACACCGAGGGGGTCGTTCCTCAAAAGCCACTGGCGGGCGGCGGTACCGCCGGGGCACGGCGCTGCTGTACGACGGCCGGCCCCGGAGGGGCGGGAGCCCCGGGCAGGGCGGCGGGCCCCGGGCAGGGCGGCGGGCCCCGCAGCGACAGCGCACAGGGGGGCGGCGGGGGCCGCGCTGCGGCCCGGCGGAAGGGGGCACCGCCGCGGAGCTTCCCCGGCCCCCCCGGGATCCCGCAGCCCCGCGGGGCGATGGGGGCCGGGGCTCCCCCGGGCAGGCGGCGGCGGGGCGGGGCGGGGCTCCCCGCCGGGCGGGCACGGCTCCCCGCGCGCACGTGGTGGCGGGGCGGCGCCTGGCGCGTCACGCGGCGCGGCCCCGCCCCCGCCCCGCCCGCGGCGCGGGGACACGCAGCGCGCGGCGGCGGCGCGCCCGCGGGATGGGCGGGGGCGGCCGGCGCCCCCCGGCGCGGCCCGGGGACCGGGGCCTTGGGGGCCGCCCCGCCCGCAGGGAGCCCCCGCCAAGGCGGCGCCGCGCAGCGCTTCCCCCCCCCCCGCCTACACCCCCGCGCCCTGTCACTTCCCCGCGCGGCGGCACCGCCCGCCCCAGGCTTCCCCCGCCGCCGCCCCCGGCCGGGCCCCGCCGGCAGCGCCGCGCACCGGCAGCGCCGCTCCCCCCCGCGCGGTGCCGGCCCGGCGCCGCCCCCGCCCCGGTCCCCGCGCCGCCCCGGCCGGCCGCGGGCTGTCAGGCGGCGGCCCCGGCGCGGCGCGGCCGGCCCCTTACCACGTGCGGTCTGCTGCTGCTGCGCCTGCCACTCCAGGAACCGCGCCGCCTCCAGCAGCGTCTCGATGCTCATGGCGCGGGCCCCGGCCGCCGCCGCCGCCGCCTCCCCGGTCGCGCGGGCCCGGCCGCAGGCGCCGCGCCGCCCCGCGGCTCGCCCCGACGGCAGCAGCGCTGGCGACAAGATGGCGGGCGGCAACAGAAACACAACAGGCGGGCGCTGGCGCGGCCCCGCTACTACGCGGCGGGCGGCGGCAAGACGCGACGCGGAGTGCCAGGCGCCGCCCGGACGGGACGGGGCGGGACGGGAAGGGGCGGCTGGCCCGGCCCGCCGCCACGCGGGGGCGGCCCGACAGCCCCGCCGGGCGCGGGGGGCGGCCGCGGCCGGGGGCTCGCCCCGGGGCGGGTTCCGGGCGCGGGAGGGCGGCGGGCGCGGCGGGGGCCGGGCCGGGCCGGCGGCGCAGCGCTCCGGCCGCCGGGTTTTGCGGGCGCCGCTCCCCCCCGCAGTGCGCTCGCGGCCCATGACAATATGTCACCGCGGCGCGGGCCAATGGGCGCGCAGGACAACACGGCGTGGAGCACCTCCACATGGGCGCCCCGCGCCGCCGCCGCGCGCCTTAAAGGGGCCGCGCCGCGCCGCGCCCCGCCCGCCGGCCGCACCCGGCTCCCGCGCAGCCGCCCCGGGGCGCGGCCGGGGGCAGCGGTTCACCGAGTCAGTCCGCGCCGGGCGCGCTGCTGCCGGAGCGGGGCCGGGAGCCCGCACAGCCCGGCCCAGGCACCGCCGCCGCCGCCCCGCAGCGCGCTGCTTCGGCCGCGCCGGGGAGCGGAGTCCCGCGGAGCCGCCGCCAACCCGCGCCGCCATCCCCCGCCGCGGGGCCGAGGCGGTGTCCGCGCCGTGTGCCCTCCCGCCGGCGGGGGGGTGCCCCCGGTACCCTGAAGTCAATAACATACAATAAATGTTTCCAAAGGCGCAGCCCTTGCGGGCCCGGCCGGCCCGTGCGGAGCCCGCGCTCCGCCTGGAACACCGCAGCCGCCGCAAAGGACGAGCCGAGCCCCTTCCCTTGAGCAAACGCCAAGAACAGGGGAGCCTTTGGGGAAGCACCTACAGAAAGTCATCAGTGTAGCCCTGCTCTTTTGGAAATACCTCCCAGTGGAGCTGAAGTGCTGCCCACGGTGAATGTCAGCTAACGTTTCCCTTGGCAAGGCCCTTTTTTCAGGAGCTGGCAAAACTAAATTAAACTTTAATTTATCCAGACTGAAATTTTCCATGCTAAGTATCTGCCTCTGATTGACTTAGCTTTTTTGGTCTGGGAAAAAGATGCTGAATAAAGGGGAAAAAAAACTGATTAGAAAAAGCAATTCTTCTCATGGAAGGAATGGGATTGAAAAAAAAAGGTTTTCATGTGAGAATTTTCACTGTACTTAAAAAAATTAAGGAATTTACCGACCAAAAACGACACTGAGGAATAACCACCAAAGGTGGCAAAACCAAGCTCTCGTGAGCTGGGCCGTACTGGTTTGTGGAGCTCGGGGCTGGCTCCTGAAGGTGCACCCGTTCCCCACCGCCCGCACCAGCCGGTCAGGACGTTGTCTCGTCCTCCTCGCTCAGCGTGTGGCTGATGCCTCACTTGCTGCAGGCTCATCAGATCTTTCTCTGCAGATGGAAGCAGTCAGTTCCTCCTGGGCTTTGCCATGAACTCATCTGAATACCTCACAACACTAATGAGCATATCATCATCCCTCACGAGTGGAAGATGTAGATCACGACTGTCTGTGAAAGTCTGGCTGAAGGAACTCACCGGGTGCCATCAGGCAGTTGGAGCTAACGGAGGGACGTGCTTCATTTGTCAAGGAACTTCTCAGCTGCTCTTCAGTCGTCCGTCCTCTTCTGCAGCCCTCCTCAGCCCACTCCTCACAACTTCTGCAATAAAGGCAGGAGAGTTTTAACCACAGGAATGCCCTTCATCACCCAGCCCTGATTCTTTAGAGCAGATGTCCAGGCTGTGCACTGCACCCAGCAGGAGGCCTGTGTAACAATAGTGTGATTGCTAATATAAGTTAAGTCAAACAACGCATGTATCCTTAAGGAGCTCAGTAGAAGCTACTCCAGGGCAAACTTAATCTGACATTTCCTAAGTCCTTCCCGTTGTAACCTGGACATATTTAGATAAATTTTGCATGTGTTGTGTATGTTTGTGTATGTTACACCCAAAACTCAGGTTTGATGACAGCTGAGGAGCCAAGGCTCGGATGGCACCTTGCACACCAAAGCTGCAGAACACCAGCAGGGCTTTGGGCAGGACGCCTGCAACTCCTGCTGCTTTTGCTGTGCAGGATACAGGGTATCAGGCTTCGGATGTCAGACTGGTCACCGTGGCACTTAAAAAGCTGGGCCTTCAGACAGCGGGGTAACAACAACACAAAGGTGACGTAGCCTGTCTGAGAGCAACAAGGGGTGAAATCTGCAGCTGGGACAAACATTGGTCACAGTCTAAGCTGACGGTGTGGGCTGCAGTCTTGTAGACCAGGTCTATGTGTGTCAGTGCAGTGAACCACAGGTTCTGTCTCCAACCACCTCTCTCTTGTCTTTCATACTGTGCGTGATCCTACAAAGCACGCAGGGTTACACAGTGTCCTTCTAGATGGCCTTAGTTTCAAGAAGGAATTGCTATTCTGTGACCAAACTTGCTTTACAAACAATACCTTGAACCACAGAACCTGTGCCCTTGCAGAGAGCCACAGGACCTGCCTGCGGCTTTACCCTGCAGCTCAGGGACCTGCTGGCTCTGCGCTCCCGCCAGTGCTACAAACGGTCAGGTTTTAGCAGGTGAGATAAAAGCACAAGACAACAAAAATGAACCATTAGAGGAACTTACTGACAATACAGCAGCCAGTGGTCTAAAGGAGTACACTAGCTGGAGCACAGCTTTTAAAAGAAACATTTTCAGATACGTTTGAATAGTTTAGTCCTGTGCTGGCTTAACCACTTCAGTAAGAGGCAAAACTTCCCTTCTGCCTGCCTGCTAACATCTCTTGCAACACTTTAATCTCCAAGGAGAGTTGGTTGTTCTGAAACCTTGAGTTCTGTGGGCTCTCAACTGCTGAACTAGCTCCTGACTTTGGCATCTGAAAGTATAAATCAGTGCCATTAAACATTCATATCGGAGCGATGTTTCCTGATTAAATTCATTTATTGCCAGTTTTTGGACCCAACCGATGCAGCAGCTTGGGAACACATCCAAAATCCATCAGCTGTGTACTCATCTACCTCTGGAGGATTACACTAAGAAAGGTTTTCGCTGAATCATTTGACACTGTTACTAGGGACAGCAATAAACCAGAACACTTAACTTACTTGGATTGTCTTTGGAACACTTTGGGAGAGTTTTTAAAACTTTGTGTATGTGCTAAAAGCACAAAGAGGTCCAATCTCTACCCCGTTACGCCCCACGGTTGAGAAGAGCAGACGCTGGGCTATCTGTACGTCCCAGCCCAACACAAACAGAGTTTGGGGGCTGAGGACACCCACAAACAGAGCAGCTTGGTCTGAAGTCGGAGCCGTCCTTCCCCTCGGGCCGCCCGGCCTCCGGGACTCTGCCCTGGGTTACGCTGCCCTTCCTTATCTGGGCTGCTCCCGGCAACAGACCCTGGGCAGGAATCGCTCGCAGGGCTCCCGCGGCTCCGCTGCGCAGCCGGAGGCACACGCGGGTATAGGTTCAGAGGTGTGGCCTTTTACCTGTCTCAAGGGAATGCTGAGGGCATTTGAACTTCTTATTTTTTTATTATTTCCTGTTTAGCCAGTCCTTTAGATAATATCGGATGATATTCAGATGTACAGATATTGATCTCTGCTATATTCTGGCTGTACTGAATTTAAAATCAATGGAGCTGAGCGTGAATGAAACTGCTCCCACACACAATGAGCAATGAATTCGGATAATATCTTAAACAAGAAGCTGGGTTGTGAAAAAAACGTTTAAGCATTTTGAATAGCACAACAAATACTAAATCGTACTGTACTCAGTAAAATGCATTTCTTTATTTTCAGGGTTATTGATGGCATTATATAAAGGTTGAATGGGTTTAGATTTATTTAGATATAATTACGATCATGATATTCGTATATTGATAGTGCGGGGAAAACAAGCAATGGTTATAGGTCCCATTATCTTTCCTTATATCTGCCCTTCCCAAAAAAAAGAGAGAAAAAAGAAAAAGACAAGACTTCAAAGGAGATGAAAAATTGAAATTCTGAGGATGACACTATCTTACAATGCCACCCATTCACAAAATGCCACAAGGATCACCTCAGATCCTAAATGTCATCTTCTGTACTAGGGATATGACAGATGTTAAAAAAAAAACAGCTTCAGCTGTGCCAATTTGGAAGAATAAATGCAATACTGCTGAAGACTCGACAGCCTCCTCCTTCCTGTTATTCTGCTTATTTCCTTTCCGCCTGGGCAGCGAACAGCTTCTCCTCACACAAAACCATCCCCAGGATTTTTGTGTCACGTGCCCGTCGGTAAGTTTAGCTTTCTGACAATATTCACCACTCAGAATTCCCCCCCCCAGTTCAGAAGTTACTGACATGCCTTTCCTGGCGGGAGGTGCCTGGAGCAGGAGGTGGTCTGGGGCTCGCGAGGGGCAGCTAAAGCACAGGGCAGTCAGCATCAGCTTTGCAGATTCCTAAGCAGGTAAAAACCTGACCTGTTGTTCACAACAGAACAAGGAAATGGCGCGTAGCAGCAGCAATGGACTGCAGTCAGCTGCAGAAAGTGCTTCTGGAATTGCTGATAAATAGCGAAGGGGAAAAGGTCCATCCAAAGTCCATAGACTGCACGCTAAGGTCTCCTGGGCTTGGGGAGCAACAGCTGACTAAGGAATGAACACTGAACGTATCTTCCCAATCCACTGCAAACTACTGTCTGTGATAAAACACCTACTTGGGACAACAGAATTTCATCTATGAAATAGAGAAATCCAAGTATTCTTCACCGAGAACTGGGTTTTCCTTTACATTGCTCTGAGTCACCTCTGAACTGTGTTAGAGCCTGTGACCAATAGAAGACCTCTGGAGAAGGAAGCTGCAGAGCGCTTTGGACACACCAAACCCAACCGCACTGCCCTGCATAAGCCAACCTCAAAACCTAACGAAAAGGTTCAGCTCGCCTCATCTCCCTGGTGCGAAAAGTGCTTCCGTGCCAAGGGTGCAAGGACAGGGGCAACGGTGCGGTGCCATGGCCCGGGGAGGGCTGGGGGGGCCCGGGGGAGCGCTGGGAGCCCCCGGGGAGGGCTGGGCAGGGCTGGGGGGGCCCGGGGGAGCGCTGGGCAGGGCTGGGGAGCCCCCTCCTCCTCGGGCGGTGTTTCAGAGCGGTCCGTTCTGCAGCGCTGCTCCCCGCCCAGCCCCGGCGGTGCCGGCAGGTGGAGCCCGCGCCGCGGCAGCCCGGCCCCGCATCCCCCCGGCTCCGCATCCCCCCGGCCCCGCAGCCCCCTGGCCCCGCAGCCCCCTGGCCCCGCAGCCCCGCAACCCCCCAGCCCCGCAGCCCCCCGGCCCCGCATCCCCCCGGCCCCGCATCCCCCCGGCCCCGCAGCCCCGCATCCCCCCGGCCCCGCAGCCCCCCGGCCCCGCATCCTCCCGGCCCCGAGCTTTCTACAAACAACTTGTAGCGTGGCTAGCAGGCAATAATTAGCCTCGAGATGTAATGCTAAATAGCCATGAGCATAATAAAATAGAGGTTTTCTGTCATCCTAGTTCAAAGCCGTTACGTCAGCACTGCTCTATGCTGGTATTATTTCAATTTTGTGACCACTCCCCGACTGAGCAGCCGATCGAGTAATCGTGTATGACCCCGCACTCAGCCCTCTGCAGCAATACAGGGGAACAGTTTCTATCTGAGACTGCTGGATTCACACACAGCATTGGAAAGGTCTCTGTACGTCACGTTAGTCCTTGTCTTTAGCGCAGAAGCACTAAAAGCTGTGTAAGTCCACAACTAAAATAAAATCGAACAACCAAAGATAATACGCTGGTGAAGCAGCCAAGTAAGAAACGAGGACATAAGAGTTTGGGTGAGTGACCCTTGTCTGCCTGGGCGACGGAGAGGGACGTGCAGTGTAACACAGGTCTTGACGGACTAAGCGAGGCGGTGTCGGCACGCAGGGAGCCAGAGCTGCCGCAGGGAGGACGCCCGGTGCTTTCCCCACCTAACAAAGACGCCGACCCCTGCTTTAGGCCCTTCCCTGCAGGGCCGTGCCTGCTGCCCGGGGAGTGAGCTCTGAGGCCGAGGGCAGGCAGGCGTGACCGGGGCAGGACGCAAGGCGCCGCGAGCAGCCGTCTATGCCCAGCACCAACAATCACTGTCAGTAACCCCGCTAGAAATGTCAGCCCCAGACACGGTGTCAATAACTTATTGTGTGAGGATAATGCACCGTCTTGGCAATGGCCAGCGTAAGGACTGGTTTGCCGGCCGGCATTGTGTGCGTACAATTACTGAGGGGGTTTCACAGGTAGGGTTAATCGTTTGATGGATGGAAGCTGGTGTATTCAGGTGAGATTATTACAGTGTTGCTGAATAGCGGCGTTTGGACTTGTTCAGAGCGGCGTTTCTCAGACATCAGGCTCCTCTCTGGGGAGGCTGTGACCTCTGAGGGACGCAGAAACTGGTCTAGAGAAAATGGGAGGAAAAATATTTGCTGCTCCCTGCAAGTCCATTTGTATCGAGGACTCAGCAAAGGAACACTTCATAGATGTTTCTTGCTTTTGATGATGTAACCAAAGCTGACCCAGCGCAAGAGGATAGTCAACACATTCTGCCCTGTTTGCTACAGTCAGGAAAGACGCAGAATATTAAAAACAAAATGAAGTTGTTAGAGAAATTACATACCTATCATCAACGTCCATACATGACTTAAACCCACACAGGAGTGCATTAAGCTCTTCAGAGACAAAGTCTCTGCACAATGACAGTGCAAACACCCAGTTAAATAACCTATGTGTCAACATGCTATTTTATTTTTAAATGTATTCTATAATATACATGTGTGAGAACAGAGGTTTTTGAATGGCACAAGCCAATTCAATTTGACAAAAGTTCTGAAGAAGGATTTTATCTAGATTTATGATCAACATATGCATGGTTCATAAAAAATACAATTTTCCCTTTCTGTCTGTATGCACTCATGCTTGTATTGAACATAGCTATGTTGTAATATATGGCCCTATTAAAATGGAATGATAGCAAAAGCAGGTTTTAAGGAACAGCAGCTCTAAAAGTCATGCTTTGTGCTTGCAGTAGGATGACACTATTGGACACTGTAAAATAAAACCTCAATAACATAGCATAACGTTAGAAAAGAGCAGCCCTTGTTAAAGCAGACCCTAAAAAGTAGGGGAGTTCAAAGTTTCCCTGTATCTTAAAACAGTTGTTGTCTGGATCTGTTCTGAGAAGGGCCACAGCAATCCAACTGCCACAATCTAGGTCAGGAGGCTACGTGCACATACATTATTCAGCATTCTACAATCTAAAAATCAATGCATTACACTGCGTAATCCAACTTAAGGTAACAACCAGAAAACCAATTTATGAGCAATTTTAGATTAGGTTTTCCTACAAAACCTCAAGAACTGCAACTGCAGCACGGAACAAGAGGGATGAGCCTTTGCCTCCCTTACGTTACACACATACACCACTGTGTAGGATACACGCTGGGCTGGCAGCATGCGCTGGGACTCAGGGCTGGCTACATCCGAGCCCTCCTCCCCTTGCAGTATAACTAATAAGGAGCTCTACATAAAATGCTGACATAAGTCTTTCAAAATGCTTTTACTCCCTGAAGTAGTAGTGCTGTTGCTGCTCGAGCCCTCACACACCTCACTGTCATTTCTAAATCTTAGTGGGAAGAACCACGACAAGGGAGCAGCAATAACCGTGTCTGCAACCTCCAGCCCGTACGGTTACTGCCGCTGCAGCGCTGCAATCGACGGAGATCGGAGCTACACGTAAACAGACAATAATAGTAAATACATCTGTATTCCCTCCAGTACCAAGCATATTATCGGGGCTTAAATAATTAATACTCTGGCTTGTGATGTACCTTTCACCCCAGGATCTCAAAGCACTTTGCAGTGTGTGGGGATGGATTTTTATTTCGCCGGAGTAAATAGGGTAGAGAAAGATTAACTGATTGACCAAGGTCATGCTGTGTTAACATTTTCTTTCTGCTCTACCATCTAACTGGATAGCTGCTGTGACCTTGTAAAGCTAGAAGAAGCCTGCCTTTTAAAGCTAACAATGTAAAGATAATCTCCCTTAAAGTGTACCATATGTTTGTGATTAGGCAAAAGAAAAAGCTTCGCAAGAATTGCTGGTCGTGTGAGTGTTCACAGTGTTCTCCGGGGTATAACAGCTGGAATTTCCAGCGGAGCCTGAGAGAAGTCGATGCAAAGCTCCCCTTCTTTTTCAAGGAAAAATGGTTACTCAGCATCCCTGGGCTCTGCTGAAAAACCAAGCTTGCACACCTATGGAAGTTCCCCAATTAGAAAAACTGGGGTGATCAGGTGAGACCAGGGAAGACATGCTGGGCTGTTCCCATGGATGTTTTAATCCAGGAAGCTCAAGATGCCCCCACAAAGCCATAAATCAAATATTTTAGCAACGGACACTGGTCTGCGTGGGGGAAGCCATTTGGCTATACCTGTTAAAACCAGGCTGACAATCTAATATGTCAGGAAAAGACAAAATGGACTAGCTGATTTAAAAAAAAAAAGCCTCACCCATCCCTGTGCTTTAGCCAGGCTGGCGTCCTCCTGTAACGCAGATAAACTCAACTTATTCCAATGATTTTTCAAGGGGACGAGGACGTTGTAACGTTTGGCTGTCTTTTCTTGTGGCCCTAAGCTGATTCTGCACAGCTGTGCCAGCCTCAAACACTGACCAGACGAACTCAAACGAGAGCAATGGGCTGCAGCAAAGGAGCCGCTCGGCTTGGCAGGGAAAGAAGACAATCTTTTCTCTGCGCGGCTCCCCCAGAAGTGAGTCAGTAGGCCTGGCGAGCAGAAACACAAGTTGCCATAGAAACTCGCATGCCTTCCACCAGGAGGAGAAAAAAATGTAGGCCAATATTTCTGCTTAGCTGGCTCTTGTTCTCGCTGCGCTCCTCAGCCCGCCCGCGTCCCAGGGCTGGAGGGGCAGCTTGCATCTGTTTTGCCCCCAGCCCAGAAACGCCCTTGCCCCCACGGCCAGGGAAGCTGCAGCTTCGCGGTGCACACGCGTGCGCACAGCCGCACACGGACACGCGTGGGGACGGGCACACACGTGTGCACTGAGCCGGCACTAAGGCTGCTGCTGGTGACTACGAACAGGAGCCCCGCTGTGGGGAGGGCGACGTGGGCAGGGGCTGGGCAGCCCCCCGGCACCAGCAGCACAAACCCACCCCAGACTGCACCCTCTCACGGCCGTCACACTGCGCGCGGGGCAGGGAGGACTGGGGAAGAGTAAGAGCAACGGGTTTGAAATGAAATGTTTGTGCTGGATTATTCCAGCCACCTTTGGTTTAAGCAAACTCCTTTCCTCCGTACTGTAGGTTTCTCATGTGTAGAACAAGGGTGAGCCCTCAGCGGGGTGGGAACGTGCGTGGGCCATCAATGTATGTAAAGCCCTCTGCGACGCTGCGAGGGAAGGGGTTACATGACGTGTACCAACACAGTACGCCTGAGCTGCTGCTCCTCACTCGCCCACACGTGCTTTCCATCGAGACAACCCCAGCAGGTAACACCAGAACTAATAATTACAAACACGAGGGATGGAGCCGGGTCAGCCTGACAGCTGGGGAGCCAGGAGCTGGCCCAGGGAGATGTGCTCTCCTCGCACAGGCTGTCACCTAGAAAAACCACAAGTGTCTTTGCAATGGTCTTTACAGTTGAATAGAAATGATCGCTGCTGAACTATCCTTTGGTTTATTTTGTTCCCTGAGTATAAGTTATTGTTGGTTTTTACTTCTAAATGTACACACAGGGAAAGTTGCTTTACTTTTTAACTTTTTTTTACTTTTTCTCTTGCTCCTTTTCTTGTTGATTGCACAGAGGACAAATGGCCCACTCTACAGTCAGTGGGCTGTTATGCTTTAACTGGACTGTAAGTGAAAACAATCTATCAAAGGGAAGAAAATCCACTTTCCCCCTATTTTTATCTGTAATCTTTTGTGACTCACTTCTAAGGAAAAAAAAACAAACAGAAAAGACATTTGAAACTTTGCATTTGGGCAGAGCCCAGTGCACAGTCCAGCCCAGCGTACAGCCCAGTACACAGCTTTTGCCCACTTTTTGGTTTGGGGGAGGAGGGCAGCATCTTAATCTGTAAGTGATCGATGCCATTTGAGCAGTGATGTGACTGTTTGGTTTAATATGATTTTCAAAACTGTTTGTTTTGGTGCGGTTTGTTTTTTTCTATCCCAAACGCTTGTTTTCTGTGACAAGATCTGCCTGTTTCAGTGGTACCCACACTAATGCCCCCCCGGCTTTTT
Source organism: Nyctibius grandis (assembly GCF_013368605.1). NCBI lineage: Eukaryota > Metazoa > Chordata > Aves > Nyctibiiformes > Nyctibiidae > Nyctibius > Nyctibius grandis. The sequence goes on from NC_090675.1 coordinate 11,148,583, forward strand.
AGTAGTTACAGTAATACAAATAGTTAATAATCACCATTTTTTTTAGATATCTGCTTTGGGAATGGAACAGTCAGAAAACTTACTTTAGAGATAAAAATCACTGTATAGGTTTAACAAAAGTAGAACAAAATGCAAGAGAAACTTTGCAATGTTTTCACTGGGGAAGTGAGAGTCTAATTCTGTGGCTGCCACTCTGCTGGATTCAGTATGTGGGACACTTCCCTCTGGAAGGAATAAGTAAGAGAACGTAGAGTTAAAAAAATAAAAGTCCTAAGCCTACTACAAGATGAGAACTTGAGAATATGTTAAAATGCAAAAACAGTTTGTAGAGCAAAGCTGTTTAAAAGTGTAAAACGTCAATATTGAAGAACAAATTTCTTTCAGTCTATATTCTCCTGTTAAATAATTTTCAAATGATGGGAAGTTTGACAAAGTAAGTGTAAATGCAGCATGAACTAAAGCATGACATAGCACCGGCAGCTCCAGCACTGCTTTTTTCCCAGGCTGGACACTTGCCAGTTCCCATCCCTCTTCTCTGCGCACCACAGCAGCTACACTGAAAGGAGTCGTACAGAAGAACCATGAAGGAACGTTTCTGTTCAAGAAGAAGTAACAGGTAAGCAGCTTCCCAATATGCTGATTTTAAACACCACTGTCTGTACTGAAGTTACCAGAGCTACCTCACACAGAGAGCTTTACATGTTGAAAGGGAGAGAGATAATTGGTGAGTGATCAAAGATTCCTGCCTGGTAATTTACAGTCATTTTGGGGCAGGATTCCCGTGGAGAGGAAAACCAGACATCAGTAGGATGCTAAATGATAAAAAGCTCCTATGGAGGCAGTTATACATCCACCCAAACCTCCTGTAAAACGCAGTCCTCAGGCTTATGAACCTGCTCTTCTGTGAAGGAGCCCTGGGCTCAGCAACGTGCATCCTTTGTGTACCGCAGGAAGAGACACTAACAAAGCTGCTTCTCTGCTTTCCATACACAGCCATCGTGTCTCTTTCACACGGCTGTGTTTTAAACCCTCTGCATTTGCCAGCAGTAGGGGATTGATTTTAATAGTATGAGTCGCCTGAGTACAACTGCTCGCATACAGAACCCTGTACAGGATCACGAGGCCGTCATCACCACCCAGCGCCCTCCCGGCCCCGGGCAGACGCTGGCATGTCTCCATGCCTCCACGGGAGCAATGCAGACGTCGTGAAAATATGGATTTGATGGATTTCAAGGAAATACTCGCCACTGAGACAAGGTTATTTTAGACACAAATTCTAACTTACATTTTCTGTCAGCAGAATTTTGATTTACACAGAAGCATTATTTCATAGTTATGTATCTTTCTAGATGGCTTCATGCCCAACACCCCCGCACACCATCAGAAAATCAGAGCTGGAAAAGATCATGTGTCTTCCATGCATGACTGCGGGAAGCATCGCTCACGGGAAAGGACTCAGAAAAGGCGATTTTAATCCCGCAGATACTGATTTCTCACAATGGCTATTCTTACAACAGCAATAAGATTAATGAAGATTGGTGATTAACCTAAATTGTTCTCACTGGAAGGATCAAATAAGCGCTGCAAATATAAGTGTCCCTTGCTAGAAGGTGATTTATCCCCCTCCAGCCACGTATCACGTGAAGGGAGAGGAACCTGCCGCCGGGCAGCTGGTGTGCGGCGAGATGCGGAGGGGGCTCTGTGGGCTCCTCTGCAGGTCTGACCCCACAGGTGAGCTTTTAAATCACATTTTACTTGGGACAAAAGCAATAGATGGCGTCTTGAAAGCTTTAACTGTGACTGCACGTTTACATCCTTAGGTCAGGGAAAGGAGCAGCTCCCGCCTTCATTGGCCAACAAGGCCTGGCTCATCCAAGCCCTGCCAGAGCCGAGATGGAATTCCTGGTGAAGCTCACGCTTTGTCCAGACTAATGTAACAAAGGCATTGTACACATACCCGGTCTCTGCTCCTGGCGTGGTGTCACGGGGCGGATCCAGGAAGCCTTGGCTGAATGAAGGCCCAGTTATGCTGGGCACCATCCAAACACCACGACAGCGTTTGCCAGACCAGTCCACAGACGGCACAGACCAGGCAGGCAGCCCAAGTGTTGCTCTTCCAGATGCACCACCGAGTGACTTGCCAGGGTCAGAGACTGAGCAGACCCAGAAACCCAGGGTTTTCCTGCACTGCCATTGCCTTCCCTGCGAGGTCATGCTCTTCTGCGTATCACCACACCGTGCTGAAAGCAGGCGTCTCCGTGTGGTTGCATTTACCATGCTGGATTTAACCAGCAGTGTTCTGGGTACCAAAATGTCTTTATAATATTAAGAATTAACAGGAAATGTCTCATAACAATGGAAGGCATGCTGTGCTAGTGATTTCAACTGTTTTTAATAACGCTGGATCAAATTTTTTCTCCCACTTTCACCAGATTTGAAAGCTCAATTAATCTTGGGCCACCACTCTGTCTATCATTTCAACCACATGTGGCAGAGCGAGAATTCATGCCAGACAATGGTTAATTTTTGGTATCTTCTGCTGCCTAATGACAGGTGTGCTGTCCTAAATAATTAGCTTTCAAAAAGGGATCCCCTTAACCCTTCTCTAACACTGGTTAGTGATCTCGGTTTTACCTCATTAAGCTCTTGACAGCTCAATGTACTCACATCTGTTACTGTTTGGTAGCTTGATTCCAAGAACACAAATCGCTTCAAGAACTGGCAACAAATTCATTCGGGCTTGGGATGCAGATCAAAATCCATCTGTTTACTAATCAAAAGCCGTATTTTAATCACAGTACAATATTGGTGTCAGCAATATCGTAACCTGGACTTTCTCTCTGCCCGTGCTAAATCTGGGCAAACACCACCAGATCCAGTCTGAGAGAAATGAGAGAGGATCTCAAATGTCAAGGTGTTTGGCTTAGCCTAGGAGGGCTGAGGAGAGACTATGTGGATGGTCTGGGTAGAGAATAATTAGTTTGGATTTGAAACAGGGAGGAGGATGTTTCTGCTGTACAGGTATCACAACATCAAACCTCAGCGGACACCACAGACAGTTTTATAGGTGCTCAGTAACTCCAGAACACTCCCAGAAGGAGAAACAGTAGTTTGCACTGTGAGAGTACCCACCACTGCGGGCAATCGGGTGGGTAACGCTCTAACCTGACATCACGGCAGCATCGCCTGTAAAACAGGCTGGGGCTGGATCTTGGCAAAGGAGCAGCTGCATTGGATCCACCTCAGATTCAGAGCACTGAAAAGAGGTCCTGCTGAGACAGACAACTGCACGGAAGGGGGCAAGACAGGTGACAGCTTGTGTGAGAAACGCAGGCCCACAGAGCACTCTCGGTAAGCGCTGAGGACTGAGGGCTGTTAGCTCTGCCCTCTGTTCGACTCAGATGGGGAAGAGAAGGCAGATGAACCGCTGAGTATTTTGGTTGCGAGTACAATGCAAGACAGTGACTTCTTGGTTCTTCATCTTCTAAGAAAAAATAAAAGAGCAGACCACGAAAACTGACCTCACACATCGGAAGACAGACAGAAGAACAAATGGAAGAACAGTAAGTGAGACGGTAAGGACATCACTGACTTGCTACAGCTGCTCTGTGGAGAGCCAGCTCAGGCGAGGGGGGATCCATAGATTTATTTTACAAAATGCAGATCCTAAAGAAGGACTTACATTGCCCTATGTGACAAACCAGCATATGGCTGTATGTGTCAGCTTCTATTCGCAAGGGGCATTTTCGTTTTAAAAGAGCTGGTGAGATGATTGTAAAATTATGCCACATCACTTAACTGATTCCTATGGCACTGTCAATGGATGGCAAATGTGGAGTGGTCAGAGGCTATTACAGGATAATCACCTCTTCAAATGAGAAAACCTGCAGACATTAGGCAGCATAACTCACCATGGAATTCATTCTTCTACGCAGGCTCCTGTCCTTGCTGCTGCTTAGCTAACAGGGGAGTTAAAAGTTACCCCAGTGATCCTCTGGAAAGAAAACTTGGGGAAAGGCAAAGGGGAGGGAATAGTTCCAGACTAAAAGAGAACGAGGTCAAGTAGAAGGTCAGAAGACACTGACAAAAACTTTGTTTGTTTTTGGATGCATAAGAAAAATGAAATAAGGATCTGCATTAAGTTTCTCCAGGTTTTTATACGTTTGTTTATCATGCCTGCTATCTGTGCCATTAGCACTTAAATATGCTAATGTTCTCCACTGTTAGTGTTTCAAAGAAAACAGTGAAGTAGGAGGTGCACAGTTGTGAAATAATATGAGCGTATTCAATAGCTATTATGAAAGATTTAGAAAGCAAGGACTAACGCCAGTGCCTAAGCAACCAGACTGTGCAGCTCCCAGTGCCAAAAGTGGTATCAGACACTTGGTTTGCATCTGGAGTGTGTGACGAGAGGCCCCGAGCCAGCCAGACAATGTTCCTGTGCAGCCTCAGCAAGCCAAGAACATGTGGGACACAAGGTCTAGACTGGATACAGCAGTTTAGTGAGCATCTGCTGGGAGGGAAGCTAATCCGGGATTATAACATGCTGCTCAAATTGCACACGCTTTGAGAGCAACAGAACACACTTGTAGCAGGTGTTTTCATGATGAAGTTTTCTTTACGTGTGTACTAGCTGAAAATGTTAAATAGAAACAAGTGTGTGTGTGTGATGTACAATGAAAAAGAGCACTTGAAGTTCAGAAAGAAAGTACAATTTCGATTCATCTGAAAATATGTGCATTTTTCAAATGGTAAATGTGCATTTCTATGCAGAACACATACATGTGGAACTGCCAAGCAGGCTTAACTAAAGATTTACCTGACTCAAAATCAAATTTGCTGTTTTCTTGCCCTTGTATTCTAGTTGTGGAGTAGCAGTTTCTGATTGACTTCATATACGAACAGCTCCTGTGCTTCAACTAAGAACGTTTACTCTGGAATAGCTATTCCTGAAGAAATTCATCCTTATACCCAGCAAAAGCACGACCTATAAGCTCTCACGATGTAAGTTAGGTGACTAGAAGCATTCTGCGTGACAGCAATCTCACACCAAAGATTCTGGTGGGATTTTTGGTTAAATTCACAACATCTAATTAGATCTACTACCTACTAGAAAATGTATTCCTGAAGAGGACAGTAAGAATTATGCTTGTCCACAAATGTCCACCACACATAAAATTCTTCATGGTTATTAACAGGAAAAAATGTCAAGTGAGACAGCTGGTATCAAACACTGGGTCATCAGTACTTTCTTACAAAAACCACCAAATACTGAAAATAATACTTTGAACAAATTTGCTGTAAGATTGAGGCAAACCATACTTTCCAGAGTTTGCCAGCCAGCACTGCATAACTGTTATCCCCTTGTGCACAGCACGAATATTTAAATGCTTATTAGGATGAATTGTGTTGTATTGATTGAGCCTATGTTAGAATCAAACTCTGTTCTTTCTGAGATAATTTCCGAATTGTTCAGTAACACTAAATAGCTGCAAGTCAATGCCACAGTTATTTTTATGTGAATTACAATAAATTTTGCAGTTAAGGATATGTACAGTTATAAAAGTATAGTTTAAAAAAATCAAGAGTTCAATAATTGTCTTAATGATGGGTATGATGTCTGAAAACACTGATTGCTGTGTGGTCAAAACCGGGTGAATATATCTGTCAATTTAGATCACGAACCTGCAAATTGCGATGCTGGACAGAGTTCTTCCAGAGTCAGTACAGAGCTCTGTAGGTGCAATGAACTGCAGCATTGAAGCCATCAGTGAATTCTTGACCCTATGAAAATCCACAAAGTTTTGACACTAATTATAGATCTCACCCATTATTTTCCCTGATATATGGTAAGTCAGTAACATCCGAGTTTATTCATACCTGAAAAGAAAAGCCTAAGGGATTTTACAAGATGGTTAACCTATGACCACTGCATTAAGGCTTCAAAACAAATGTAACTCATTTGCTCAGGGACGACAGATTAATAAATTGTTCCACCTCATTATCCCCGTAATACCTGACGGCACAGCTTAGAGGAAGTCTGGCAAATGACACAGGCCAAAGGTCAGTGCACCTTTTTCAAAAACAAGATTACAAACCTTAATACAAATATAAATGATTCAGTGGATTTATAAAAAGACAGTATAAATCCTAGTTCGGGTTCACACAATGCTTATCAACATAAAAATTGCACACCAAGCTGTAGAGCAGGGTGTTAGGCACAAGAAATGGAAATTGATGCAACTGTGTTTCCGACTTCTGTCTGGGTGACTGTCACCTTGGCAGTGCTGGCGCTGCCAGACGTCCCTGCGCGCCAAGGCAGGTCTGCCATCTGCACCACCGAAGCAGATTGCGTGCTGCTGGTGGAGAAAGTGCCACAGCTGGGCTACTCCAGGGCTACCAACAGCCACGACAGGGTGCCCTCTAATCCCTTTCTCTGGGTTGGAACATCAATACAAAATAACACAGAGAATGAACAGCAGATTAGGTACAGTCCTGCAACTCCAAACCCGTGAATCGGGATGAAGACTCTCTCGAGTCAAGCTTTAAGATAACACCTCATCATAAATGGTTAAGCTTTTGTGCTTTGTAATGTCCCTAGAAATCACCAAGCCTGTAGGGTCGTATTTGCAAGCTTTTATCAACAACTGCAAAACCTCAAAGAATATTTAAAATAACAAAACACTTGCCTGCAGGAGTTAAGGAAAAGGTGAATATCACGAAAGCTGTGATGAAATTACAAGACCTGGAAGCTATGAAATACAACTATTAATATAAAAAGATGAAACTAGCTACAAATGTGCTGAGGTTTACATATTGATTAGTGTTGGCAGAGAGGCTCATAAAACCAGAAGGCAATAGGAAGAAAGGCTGTGGCTCGAAAGAATTACTCTTTATGGTAACAGTCATGCGTTTTCTATGCAGGCATGTGTAGACTTTCACGGATGATGTGTAGAATAGAGCAGGGCAGACAAAACTACATAACTAAGCAAAAATACTGTTTTTTTGGAATTGCTTCTACATCTGTGGAAATAGGTGAAGATTTGCTAAACTGTAGAGTGGACAATTTTAAAATGATTGTAAAGACAGCCAAGTACAACGATTTGAATAGCATCACTGCAGCCAGACCACAGGCAGAACACAGACTTTCATGCCAGTATTAAGCATGGAACTATAAAGGCTTTTTGTTTCCAGAGTTACAAATAAAAATCATCAAAACTATCAGGTCAAGAATATTGGGTGTGCCAGGCCTGGCAAGTAGCATGAAATAACCTTAAACCAGCCAGAAACAGTGAGTGAGGAATTCCCCTTGCAAAGGGAAACTGTATTAGTGCAGCAGGGCAGAGGTCTGAGATGCTCTGGTGGGTATAAAAAAAGGGGAATGTGAAAGAGGAGAGCTTATTCACATCAGAAATCACTGGCAAGTCACTGTCAGGATATATATCAAAGCTGTTCCTTTTCAGCTTTAACATATACAGAGATCTGTAAACTCAGGGCCGAGAAGCTGAGACGGGAGCCTTGCTCTCCTGCGAAGCCCAAACCGAGCTCAGGCACAGGGAAACTGGTCCGTGCTTTTCAGGCACCTTTGCTTGCTGATTAACGTGGCGAGGGTGACTGCAACAACCTATTATCAAGTTATATTCTGTTTTCTGCTGCAAAACATTTAAGGTAAATAAAACATTAAAGTTTCTGTAAATAAAGATGTCATGTAGAAACAAACACGTGTTCTGTTTGGCAGCAAATACCTTTGCTACCAAAGCACCTGGCATTTTAAAGTGTTGATATTTGTATATTCCTCTGCTGAATGTCTTAAGCAGGAAGAACTGCTCTGGAGAAAGAATTACAGTAGGAAAGGAACACTATAACCATCAACCGCAGTCACGTCAGAGATTAATTCATAATGTCACTTGCACTGAAAAATTACTTGTATTTCACCTCTCTTTTTCCAAAGGTCTTTAATTCTTCCTCTGAAAAGGAACGTTATTTTTGCTGTTCAATTACATTTTAACCATTCCATCAGATCGAGCTATATATAAACATATGGACCCTTGTTCCAGATTCCCTTACTCAGCTTTTACTTCACGAAGAGAAGAGCTGTGTTCCAAGGTCACAGCTGATTAATCTTGACCCATGAACCTTGAAAGTGTAAAGTCTTAATATAAATGTATTACTCTACATCGTAAAGTGAAATGTACTCTGTATCCATGACAAATAATGAACTGAATTTTTCTGACTTTACTCTTTAGTTGCTAATTAAGCACTTAACTACAAGATCTGTTAACTCTTGGGTCCTCTTTGGATAAATTATGTGCCTATAAAAAGAGTGAAATCATTTGGCCCTTTGAGCAGGTGTGACGGAGGTGGCTCCTCGTCAGGTATTTTGCAAAAGATCTTTTGCTAAAGCTTGAGGGTGCTCATGGTGGAGCTGCCACAGGCATGCTTCAGCCTTATGAAGAATACATTATTAACGAGCATTAAGGCTTGTGCTTAACAAGTGTTTAAGGCTTCCAATAGTCTTGTGTCAATATTTTTATATTACTGGTACTATTATATATTTCTGGTAATATTCGTTAGAAATTAAGCCACAAGACAGAGGCAAGTGAAATCGAGTTATTTTAGAAGAAAATTTTTTGCTAAATGGATACTATTTTCTCACAAATTCAATTATACAGTAAATAAACTAAACAAACTAAACTTAACAAAGGTTTGAGGGGGGAAGAACCTATTTCCTTTTAGTGGCATCACATGAAGTAAAGCTTTTTAAAAGAAAATACCTTTTTTTTATGTTCATTAATATGTGCTTCTTGAAGACGTATCTCGCGTATCTTTCTATGAGAAAGTCTAACCTCAGCAGAGGAGTGAAAGTCTGTGCTATTGCAGTGCTCATGGTGAGCAAAACATGAGTTTCCACCATGCAACACCAGTGATGCTGGTGGAATTATTGCAGCGTGATGGGGGGAACTGGGCTTCCAGAGTGCAGGAGAGACTGGAAGGGAGAGGAGCGGCAATGCCTCTGCAGCTCTGCTGTGTACAGCACAAACAAGAAAAGATAACATCTACGTTCAGGTGAACCTCACAAAACAGATTCCTCACCATGTGTGCAGTTCACTGGCAACCTCTTAGAAGAAAATGGATTATACCATAAAATGGGACTTACATCACCCGGCACTTTTAAGTTAACCAGAAAACAGTAAAGTCAAAACGAATTTACCGGGTGCTTCTTGTAATTGCAGCCAGGCCTGGAAACATTTACAATTGTGACAATGCAATTAGTTGTGCTCCACAGACACTGTGAAATCATTTTCAGAACACATTAGGACAGTCTTACACGGGTGTTTTGAGCGAGGAGATACCGTATTTCCTGCAGATCTGGGGCCCAAAGCAATTGAAAACATAATAAATCTATTTTTATCTTTAATCATTCATTTTGAAGTACTGACAGGCACATTGGGCTCTCCTGGCTAAAATTAGTTCTGTTCATGATGGAAGCAGCCATTTATTCTATCAAGCTATTTGTATGCTTAATATCAGAAGAATTCTGGGAGATGTTACCAGTTTTGTGTAAGGTTCCTCTGAAATGTCTTGTTTGGTTCCTAGAACATAGTATTGCTGTTGTAATTAATGTCCTGAAGCTCTGTGAATTGTACGTCATTAAAATTTCCTTTAACCTGCAGACTGCTGCGGGAAACAAAATACAGATCCGCTCTCAAGAAACCAAGCAGTAAGATAAAAGGACGGCTGGTTTAGGGAATGCCAAACTTTGGCCCCCCCACTGCATTTTACCACCAGGGAGGGTGCTGCAGCCATCACAAACCAGCAACGGATCCTTCGGCTGCGGCACGCCCAGGGCTGCAGCGGCCAGTCCTTGCAATGGCAGCTCCAGCCCCCGCTTTGGGCCCAAGGCCAGTAATAAATAAATCTCAGTAATAAATAAAACCTTCCCCTATGCACATAGTGTGATCAGATGCTCCCTAACCCTCTTTATGACACTGCACTACCAGTTCTGCTAGTCACATTTTCTTAGTGTAGTTGCCTTTTAAAGGCTTTGGAGGGCTCATGAGCCCATGAAACCATCTCCCACATTTTAACCCAGTCCTGCTGCTGCCCTGCGCATTCCCCAGTGCCCAGGCAGCTCTCAGAATAGCCGTCAGCCTCGCTTACGTCCAAAGTGCTTACGTACTTAGTAAGGCTCATTTAGAGAGATAAAATGAGATTTTAAACCAGGTGTCAATTTGTGTCCACAGCTGCCCACCACCACAGGAGAACACACAGCAATTCCTCCTCTAGACACTGTGCAACTTCACTCCATCTTCACAGATGGACAAGCGTGAAGGTGGCGAGGTTTGGGCCATCACAAAAATCTTGAAGGTGGCATATTACAGGTATTTACTAACTCCACCTGATCTAAATCAACAGAAGGTCATCACTTCTGGACGCTCCACCTGAAATGTTGCAGTTCCTGTGGCTGGGTTGATCAGCCACTGGATGTCACTGGTGGCCTGAGCACAGAAACACAAACTGCATCTGTTGGGCATTAGAAAATTTTTAAAGACAGGATGAATCTGAGCACCCTAAATAGTGAGAATATTTTCAGATGCTGAAAGCATTTGTTCTACCCTCACATTTCCATCAAGTACATGGTATAAGAAGTGCCTGATTTATTTTTTTTTCTTTTTTGGTGATTCATTTATGAATCTGATAGCAACTCTTGTTCTCCATTTCACTGCTTTCCTCACAGTAAATTCACGTCCTGTGCCATGTGCTGATGTCTAAGCAGAACCAGCACGCAGGCTCGGGCACCCTGCGGAGTGTTCCTGAGTCAGCCCCAGCCACACGGCGAGTTTTCCCAGGGATGAAAAGCACCTCTCCCACCCCCCTGGCGCAGCTCGCTGTCTCCCTCCCATGGACAGCCCATCTAAAGACGTTCCAGAGCTGGCCGGCTTGCAGCGCAGATGCCTTGAGATCTTCAATTCCAAATCTGATTCTGTCTGATCAAAATGTGTCCAGAGTCACAGCTACAGAAAATGCCCCAGACCAGGAGGTGTCAAGATACACTGCTGAATTAGGAGAGGAGAAAAGGAAACTTGTATTCTTTATCTCCTAAAATCTTCAAGTATCAAAGCACAGAAAACTAAGATAAACTAAACTAATGTTCTTCTTTGCAGGGTTAAAGGCCAGACAATCTGTTTCTCCAAAGGGTGAGAAAAGTTGCACTGGCAAAGTGACTGTAGAGTGTTAGCACAAACAGCCAGAATAAGCATAAAATCATTGAACGAGGTGCAAGATAATGGAGAATCTGAGCCAAGGAGCGTACAATGAAAATGGAAAATGCAAATAATAATAATAATCATCATCAGCAGCAGCAGCAGCAGCATACAACTCTACCAGCTAGATTATGTGAATCTTACTTTTATAAAACTCCATTTTGGCAGAGTCCCAACTCTACTGCAAGGAGAGCCAGTCGCCGGCAGTACAAAACAGACACCTGAAATGCCAGCTGCTGTACAGGGACATGGTAGTTATCTTGGAGCAAAAATTGACTGTAATGCATTTTGCCTAGGGTGAAAATCTGCTGTAAGGAAATACAGAAATGCTCAATAATGATGCTCAGCACCAAAAAAACCTCCCTTGAACGTCCCACCAATGGCAACGAAACCGCCGGTGACAAAATCACATCTAAAAACCATCTAGACAAAGCTCTTTTAACATATAAATTAGGGTTTATTTTGGCAATTAAGATAAACTCTAGAAAACAGCTTTGAAATTAAAACCACCAGACCTGATTCTCACCAGCCCTCATAATTAAAAAAAAAAAAAATTAAATTGGTGGTAACTGCTTTTAAGTCTATGATACACAACTAGAACAAATGAAATGAGGATCGGGTCCATTTCCCTGATGGTATGTGCTTCTGTGCATTTCTTTCCTACTGTAAAATTAACAGCGTGATTTTTCAACAGTTCTTCAACCTAAAATACAAAACCATTTAATTATCCCATTGACAGTATATAAAACCATTTAATTAGAAGCTCTTTATCTCAAAGAACAACACCGTTTAAGAAGAGCAGCACCCATCAAAGGGACTCCAGGCCAGGGCAGGAGACCTGCCGCTGCAAGGTCACCTTTCATCGCGGTGACACGCGGGTCTGAGCGCGGCCCCTGTGACAGCCAGCTTGCTGCCCTCCCTTTGCTCTGCCGTGAAGATCTCACAGTTCAGCGCTCCTCGTGTGCCAGGAAAGACGGAGCATCAAACAGGGCTCTCACAGCAGCTCCGAGCAGATCGATGACACCTCTGCTTAGCCAGATGGGCACAGGATAGCCGTAACACTGACGTGGGCTGGGTTTGGCTGCACTGAGACAGAACAAGGGCAGGCCTCGTAATACCAATGCACCAAAGAGGTGAAGAAAGGTATTTGAAAAGATATTTGAAGCAATTTTATGAAAAAGGATGACAGATTTGTTTTACAATTATTTTGAAATAATTATTTAAAATAATTAGATTGCTCTGAACCAATACTGTAATTTTAACACAGGTATAATCACTGCAAATGACATTAAGAGCTCGTCTACAGGCAAATTGCATTGCTCTGATTATAATGGGATTGTTAAAGCTCAGCAAATCCCCAAGTCCAGATATAGCTGACACAGCAGAAAAGGAAGGGAAAGAAGTTATGCCAGAAAATCTAAACAACCTTGGGCTTACACCGAGATAGCTGTCTCCGTCAGAAGAACTCCTAACTAAACTCGAACTGCAGTGGAAGCAATACTGAAATTTTGCTACATTTCAGTTTGAAAGAGAATGTGAGCAAGTGCCACTAACGCTGCCTTCTAACGGTGTCCTTCTGCAGGTGGCACAGCGACTCGGGCAGAGGGCTGGGAACACACCAAGGTCCGAGCGGGCGGCTTTGCAGCGTCGAGAGCGCCGAGCTCCTCCAGCCGGGGCCTCAGGGTGTCCGTGCTACGCAGAGCTGCTGCCCGCAGGGACCTGCAGCCGTGATTCTCCAGACATGCTGAAGACTTCTTAATAACAGCTTACTAAACCAAGAGATATATTTCTTTCACCTTGAAAAGAATAGTTACAGTAACTTCTAATCTGACAATCCAGTATCTGTATTTGTTCCCCTCTAACTCCTAAAGAAAGTGAAAAACAAGAAGCCCACAGCAAAAGGTACACGTGAACCAGTCAAGAAAAAAACAAATTTCAGCACACAAACAGCACTTAGAATCAAAATCCCTTAGTCAGGCGTCTGTCTGCCCCATCATAAGAACGTGAGTGTGCTCCACTCAGCCTGCCCCTGCTGACCCGCGAGTCACGCAGGGCATCCTTGGGCAAGCCTGAGCACCAGCAGGGCTGTCAGAGGAGCAGCGGGTTTCAGATCAGAACGCTGACACCAGGGGAAACGCTCCATTCTGCAAACATTTCCCCCAGATCAGAGGAAACAGATTTTAAAATCATTTTAGAGAAAGCCTTTACAAAATGTCCTGGCCACTGAAGTTAATGGAAAAATTCGCACGAACTTAAGTGGAAACAAAAGTGACTTCAAATCAGTGACTACCTGCACCAGGTTCTGTCTCAAAAGCTGAAAGCTAAAAATGAGAAGAACGACTGACCTAAATATTCAGAAATTACTTCGTGACTGCTGGTGCGTCTATTTTTGAGTGGTTAACTACAGACTTCTCAAAGAAACTTGATCACGAGAGATAAAACTTTAACAAGGCAGCACCTTTTAATGTATTTCAGTTTGAGGCACACAGAACTACTAATCACTTCAGTGAAAAAATGGGTCAGAGTTATCCCCATCTTCCCCAAAGTGCTGTAAAACTAGATTTAAGTGTATATATATTTAAATTAATGTATAATTATATATTTATATATAATTTTGTATTCTACTTAGCAGAGCTGGCAAAGTACAGCAAGTGCTGAAACCGTTTTGGATGGTATTCACTAAAGGACAACAGTAAAAACACCAACCACGGGGCATTTTTTGCGAACTCCACTTTCAGCCTTGTTCTCAATAGATATAAAGTCTATATTAATTAGTGATTCAAAAAAACCCTCTACGATTCCTAGTGCACTAGACAGAGACAGGGATAGTTTATACCTGTTAATTAACAGATATAAGATGCAATATGGATGAAACAAACACATTTAGATGTTATTTATGGTTACACAGCTCTATAAATAAGAAAATAGGGATAAGTAAAGGTGTGTTATTTTCCACCAATATTTCCAAACTGCTTCATTGTATTCCTACCATATGTTCATATGTAAAGTCTTAAATTAAGAAAATTTAAGCACAGCATGCCTTTAGTGGGCTACATCCTCAGTAGGCGTAACTCAGCAGGTAGTAAATCATGGCTATTTGTGCTGGCTGGCAACGCAGCCCTAGATTTGCTGTAAGCATTATCTGTGCTTTCATATTTCTTAAGCAGCAGCCCGTTAAGGTTCCATTTTCAAATGTTTTTCATCAATAATGCCTAAAGGTGGCATGCTCACTGAACAATCTTGCTAGAAACAACACAAGATAAGACATAAAAGACATATTAGATTACCCAGTTCATGTCTCCAAATGCAACAAAAATAAATGCAAAATGCTTTGGGGTTTGTCGCTTGCAGCATGCACCAGCTTTTCCATTATGCTTTGCCTGATGCTTTGCCAGGTTTTGTCAGAAAAACCCGAGTGCTAGGACAAACGGCAAGAGCTTGTCTGGAGGTCACCCTGTGGGAAGCAGCAGGCTGGTGTTCCACCCTGACTTGCTCTAACACCTTACCGGGTCCTTCCTGCCTTGTTCTACCCAACTATCAGTACGGGCATTTAAGCTGCCTTCCCATGTAAGTCTTACAGATAATAAACAATATCAGTGTTATTACATTTATTAACTAACGCTAATGCTATAAGTAAATCCAGGACCCCTCAAATGTATTGGGACTTCTAGTGTTGTGTGACATAACCAAAAATACAGAGTTTAAATTCCCAAATCAAATAATCGTTCAAATACAAATTACAGGGCTTGAAGTAACTTCATACTGTAATTGAAATTTTAAGTGCTTCAGTAGTGACTGCTGGTGCTTCCCAAGGCCTCACCCACAGGAGTGGGACTCCCTGGTTCTTACAGCCTGCCTTCCATCAGCCCTTCCAACCACGGGGTCCGGTACCATGGCCCACCCCAAATACCACAACTATAATAGTTTTTTTCCACCCAAACTTGTAATATTTTTGCCAAAGTCAAGCTCTTCCTCGAAACTCCCAGTGCCCTGGAGGGATTTTCTCCTGTCCTTCCTTGCTCCGCAGAAGTTTACTTCTTATCCTCCAGCATTTCTGAGCTGCACTCCTTTCCCCATTTACCCCCCTCATTCCCTGCCAACCTGTGAGCAGCGGTGCTCCTACACACCTTCGTCGTTTCCTTTCCCCCCTCTCCCTGCTGTACTCTCTACTTCACTGTCTGGAGCGTGACTTTCCAACTGCCTCCAATCCTACAAGTGAGTGCAGAACTGAGGGAAGCCAACGGGGATCTTGGGGGACGCAGGAGGGCTGACGAGGAACAGCCACAAGATCAGAGCTTTGGGCTGCAAGGGCCCCACAAGACTCTGTGTGCATCTGGGTATCCGAAGTGCATCTGTACCTCCATGTGTCACACATATACGGGTAGGGAGGGGTAGGGAGGCTGCTTACTCCCAGGTGTGCTGGGAGGAAACTTTTACTAATGTTTCCCGGATAAGTGCTATTAGAATTATGAGGATCACTGCCATTTCAGGAGTGTTGTAGACACCATTTGATGCTAAGAAAGTACTCCGAAGCTGAGAAGACCTAGGTAGGCACCACTATTATAAATAATAGTTTCCTAATTCCTAGTTCAAATATGTTAGCAATAGCACAAGCAGCTAGGCTAGGAGACCATTGTGAAGCAAAACCAACAAGATGAGTTTTGTTTTCTTTTGGTGAGGAATTACTCTTTACAGCTCTACTACACGAGTCCACAGTGCTGGCTTTGAGCTGCCAGCTCCTCAGGGCAAGGTTTAAATTAAGTCCTCATCTGCTTTTTTTTTTTTTAATCAGGAAACTATTTATATTCATTTCAGGCTTTGCAATCTTCTCCAACCCACTGTTAAAAAATAACAAACAAACAAAAGAATACCCAAAGCTAAATGTTGGCTCTAAACCCCCTTTTCCAGCCTCCTATTTAATCAGCCTTGTGGCATATTGGAAAACAGATCATTTAGTTCCACTTCATTATTATGGGGGTAAAAAAAACTTACAGTCAAGCTTAAAGCACCTAAATACCTAAAGCCATATTCTAATCTGTAAAGCACATGGGTGTAAAACAGGCAGGCAATTTCTCATTTCCTGGGGGCAACACTGTTCATGGTGACTGGCAGGGGCTTTCTGTACTCCATCAGGCCCTTCCCGAGCACACCGCCAGGCACGTACAGCTGCGCTCTCTGCGCTGGGATCAGCCTGGGTGCCGTGGTCTGTCCTGGCAGATAACGGGTGTGTGGGTGTCCAGGGGGGCAACGGAGGGACTGGTGCAAGGAAATTTGAAGTCGCTGGCTACACCCTTAGAAATATATAGGACTTAACATGTCAAATGTACACTGAAATTAGGGTGAATTTAGTAGTGCTGCCAATGAAAGCCATCCGCAATCAAAGCAAATAATTTTACCCTTAAAACATCTTGCAAAATACTCCCTAGTGCCTACTGAAGAGACAGTCGCCTGCCTGCAGTATGGATTTCAAACCACCAGAGAACAGAGGTTCAGGAGAGGTTCTTCTAACCTGGAGAAGACTCTCATCCTCTTGTAGTAAAAACCCACAAAATTTTATGGTGTCACAGCCATTCAGGAACAGGATCAGATGATCCCCTGTGATGGCAGCTGATGGGACTCAATTACAGACGGCCCATTACAATTGTATGTTCCTTCAGCAGATTTTCAACTGGCATCTCAGAATGTGAGATTGTTGATAAACAAGCCCCAAATTACATCAATGACAAAGTGATAATATCTCTGAACTCATTTTGGTTTGGTTCTTTCACCTGTTGTTTACCAACATTCTAATATAAAAATAAACAAATGTAAATACTGCCTGATAATGCTGGTAAAAAACATCACCAGAAATTGAAGAATTAATTAAAATGGAAAAAAATTCTCTGTGGAGGACCTATCTGGGACTTTTGGGTTTTGAAATACGTAAAGCTGACCATTCCTTTCTCTGTCTTTTCTTTTTTCTTGGACTGGGCACTGCCTTCAGCCATGCATACTACTACATTAATTAACTGCTCTTAGGAAGTTGACATGAAAACACCTTTCTTCTGGTCCAAAGTGATGGAGGTATTCTGAAAGCAGTTACGTTAAAATAGAAGAAAAAGGCTCAAAGTCCTCATTTCTTTATATTTCACAAAGACAGCGAAGCATTTCTGGACCCAGCCAGAAGCAAAACCTCCTTATTTTAAGTTGTTTTTCAAAATAAATCAATTTCAGGGACTAAAATTGCTCTGCTTGTTCACTGCGTACTGGCCAGAGATTATGGATGTCCTCAGGTTTGCTGGAGTAGCTGCGTAACCGTGTACTAGTGAAAGGCAGAACTGCTGCGTTCCAGGGGGCTCGGTGTGTCTGGGGACGGCGGCAAGCAGCGCCGGTTCGGTAATTACCGTGCCCTTCAGTGGGAGTCTGTGTCCTGCCACTGGGAATCCAAAACTTGACCTCACAAAGCCTTTCTCTCTCCAAGGTCTCTGGCACTGAAAGAACATCTCCCTCCTCCCTGCGTAGGGCCGAAGGGCCGGTCAGTCGGGGAGGGGGGAGCGATGAATAGTGGGGTGCTCTGGGGGCGGGCAGGGCGTCTGCGTATTTGATCTTTGCGTCTGTGAAAAGCTGCGTGCAGTTTGCAAGCCACAAGTTGTATCATCTGATGCAGACACTGTGCTGTACACGGCACAGAGCAGAGAGCGTCTGGGGGTACGCTGACTGCAGAGCAGCAACACAAGGAGAGGCTTATTTAAAAATACAGACACGTAAGCAAGAGAGAAACCCCACCTCCGTGGGATTGTCTGAGAGGGATCAAATGGGTAGAAATGCCACAGATCGACACACTCCTCCCAGCATAATTGTTACTATCACAGCTGTGGTGGAGAGAGGGGGAGGAGAGCGGATGATGCAAGGAGCTTGGCATCGTGCTTAGCAATCGCTAGACTGCACCCTTCCGTAAGCGGCGAGGAAGCGCTGGAATCCACCAGAGCCAGCCCAGCTCCACGTGCCGTCACCGGCCGTGCATCGCCGGAGTGCAGAGCCAGCCGTGACACGCTGCATCTGCATCCACATCTGCATCTGCATCTGCATCTGCATCTGCATCTGCTGCACAGCCTCCGGACGCGCTCAGCCTTCCCTCCCCACCCGCGCAAAGTTTATCCAGCAGCTTCGCGATTCACTCAACATCGCCGGTTCTTAGTCACTTATTTGCAGAGCTCATTACAAAGAGTAATTAAATGGTCGTAAAGTCCCTAGCTGTAACCCTATTTAGTAGATAAAGTGGATAATTAAGCATTGTTAGCTTCATTTTGCATCTATGGAAACTGGTGGGAGAGGCTAACACAAGGTCACAGGGCTGCTCTGAGCCAACTCAGGGTTATAATACATCAGTTACTAACTCCTTCACCCCACAACGCTGGGATATTGCATTGATTTTAAGGGGTTATGCATCAAAACTGCTATTCCTCTCTTATCACTGAGCAATCTAGAGTATTACATGATTTAACTGAATCAAGTCTTTGAGAGCTTGACATGAGCACTGATGTTTTGTATTTCATGTCAGGTGAGATAACCACCATCTCTTTTTAAACGATCTCTGATGTAGCTGATTGTTGATATATGCATGGCCTTGTACTAATATATAATGAAGCATCCAGATGTGACAAATCTGACACCCAGCCTGTGGAACTGAGTTTTAAATGGTATTATTTGTAGCTGCCTAGGTGGAACCACAAAGCCCTGACACTCGTTCGCCGTCGGAGTTTTTCATTTGTGCTAACTGCAGCGACAGCTCTAAGACGTCAGACAAGGCTCTCCCCTGAGAGCACCTTCCTGAGCTGCCAGTGAGTCACTGGAGACTGTAGCTGGAACTGCTCTATCCCTCGGGCTATATATAGCTCTATTCCTATAAACTATTATCTCACTTTTGGCCAGTCAGCTTGCTTCATTCAAAAGTGTTTATCTCGCCCTAACTGCCAGCCTAAAGGTGGAATGCTATTTTCAGACTACGAGAGAGGCCTGAAGAGAGCTGAATTTTTAAATACTCCCCTTTCCCTGATTTTTTAATACGTTAGTACTTATGCAAGTACAAATTAAAGATCTCTATTTATTCAAACTAGATGTATAAAACTGACAAATTTTCTCTACTTGCATGTCTCAACCTGATTTCTAGGGAGTGGAAAAGACTTCAAACATTTTTAATTTTTGGCTTTGCTCCTGTGGCAGACCAGTAAGGCGTCACTGGGCCATCCCATCTCCCAAATTCTGATTGTCTTCCAAAGTTTTCTTAGGAAATGCATTACTATAGCCGCATAATCACAACGGACATTGAATTTCATACTTCCGTTTAAACCTATGGAAAATCTGTGACAGATTTAAAGGGTAGGAAAAGCGGGCCCCCTAAGTAATGTGTGTGTAATAAAAAGCATCTTACAACATCCACTGAAGTGAAAAAGCCTTTGAAGGACAATTGCCTTTATTAAACGTTGAAACAGTATGAAAAACAGAGTTTGAAAACTGCCCTTATACCTAAAACTCTCAATGAGGACCGAGTGGAGGATCATTTCTTGCCAAGTAATTCAGGTACAATCAGGTGAGATCCACCTGTGCCATGGTACCCAGCACGAGCCATGGGCCAGCAGTCCCTAAATTGCGCTAATACTCAAACGCAATTCAGAAGTTAAATGACTTGGGCATTTTCTTTCTAGTATGGACAGACCCACCACTGATAGTGTGGCACACTGGAGACATCCAAAAGATTCAGACAGCTCTATTTCTTAAAAAAAAAAAAAGGCCAAACCAACCAACCAAAACAACTCAAAGCAAAGACTCAAAAAAAAATGAAGCTTTCTAGAAAAATTAAAGGCAGCTGGCCCTGACACAGGGACTGGACTGGTGGCACGGTGATGCTCCCTCTCCCTGCCTCATCGCTGCCTTTCGGCTTGGCTCCGAACCAGTGTCGCTCTTAATTGGATGCTGAGTGATGGATCTGGCCACCTGGCACTCTGTCTGCCTCCGAGCTGATGATCACCTCCCTTGGCAGGCTAAGGGGGGAACTGGCCACCTGGCTAATACGAGGGCTACAGAACCGCTGACGAGCTGACTGCCAGCCTGCTAAGACCTTTTTTATTGTGGATACTGACAGTAACTTCTCTCTTTTGCTCTATTCATCCTTCTCACCACAACCTGTATGCTCACAAAGAAACACCCAACTCATGACCCCCTCTACTTTCCTCTGTCTGCCTCAACAGATAAAAACAGGCTCCTGCCTTAATCGCTAAATGGGAATAAAATTAGCTTCTTGCCTTCTCTTCCAATTTCTTTAAATTATTCCAAGTTCCCCACCCCCACTCCATCCTGTCTTGCTTCTCACCATCATTCTCAACACTCCAGATTAAAATTTGTATTAGCTGACGAGTTTCACAACAATTTTTGAATGGTGTAGTTTGTTGTGTATTTTTTAATTAGTAAAAATACTGACAAAAATTAAGAATAACATCAAAATAAAGAACTGGACAAGAATAATGTGCAATTAGATTCATGCCTGAAGGCTAGATTCTCCACTTGACTTGCACCCTGCTTTATTATTAGCACTTGCAAAACCTTAGTGAGAAAGGCCACAATTTTGATTTTTTTTACATTCATTTTGCATATATGTAAATTACTCCACAAGGAGCAAGGCAATGGAAAATGAAGAATGAAGTGCACAAAAATACATCAGTAAAGAGTTCTAGAGTACTGTCAGCGTCACACAGTGAAACATCCTAAGTTATGCTATGAAAATTAATTACATTACTTCAAGATCTTAAAGAAAAAAGTATTACAAGTACTGAAATTTTCTACTCATTTTCAAATGCACCATGATGAGGTTCCACAGTGTTTTTAAGCTGGTCTTGGGATACAGTAAGTAGCTAATGTCAAGCTCTTACATCCATTAGGAGTGATCTGAAAATAATGTACTTTGTTAATTGCAATCATTGTACAAAAATTAGATCACTGATTGGAATAGGGCTATATTCACTCCTGGTGTGACTTCGTTAATTTAACCCAAAGATTCATTTGCACCTTAAA